>NC_022009.1:78681457-78683752 GCF_000317375.1 Microtus ochrogaster
TCAGCCTGCCTCTGCCTCCCAAGTGCTGGGATTAAAGGCGTGCGCCACCACTGCCCGGCTGCCAGTGTGGCTCTTTCGGCATGTTCTAGATGAGTGTTCTATCAGGGGACTCCATGATGTCTATATGACCACATCTGGTGCTGCCATTCACAAACAAGAGGACCCAGTAAGGATGATGGAGGAGGGAGGGTTGTCTTGATAACACTTCCTGTGCACCACCTCAGCAAGCCTTAGTTGAGAAAAAGCCTCTGCTGCTTGAAAAAAAAATGAATTACATTATGCTTTTCAAGGGATCAATTATTGCACAGGGCATTCCAGTCTAAGCACGTTTGCAAAGAGCAGATCTCTGCACTGACTTCATCACTTCCCACGCTTTCAATAAAAGCAGTTGAGAGTCTAGAAAACTGCAAAAGTGAACTACTTTTAGTCACTTCACATTCTCATCATTGGGGAGCAGCGCTTATGCTTGGTAATGTTCTCATCATTTTCCTGTCTCTGCAGAGATTCAGCACAAAGTCAAGGGTCCATTGGGTTTTTGTTTGGTTGGCTGGCATTTTCCTGTTTTAGTTTTCAGAATATAAAATATTGCAAAACTAATAGTTTAAAAAAACATAGCATCTAATGCAGATACTGTATAAAATTTGGTAATGACACTGGTGTAATAAATGATATATTTACATGTAAGTGATATATGTATATACCATATGAGGTACCACTGGTTAATGAATGATATATTTACATGTAAGTAATATATGTATATACCATATGAGGTACCATTCTATGAAATGTAAGATTTTTTTAAAATATCAAAATCCAAATATTAATGAAGTAATATGGTATGTACTCACTCATAAGTAGATTCTAGCCATAAATAAAGGACATTGAACATATAATTTGTGGTCCTAGAGAAGCTAAATAAGAAGGTGAACCCAAAGAAAAACATAATAGTTATCCTCCTGGATATTGGAAGTTGACAAGAGTGCCGGGCAAAAGTTGGGAGCATGGGGGTGGGGGTGGGTTGGGGGGAAGGGGAGATGGGGAGAACTTGGGGGAATGGGATGGTTTTGATGGAGGAAGGGTGGATATAGGAGCAGGGAAAAAATTATAACATGAAAATTACAATTATGAGGTAGCAAGGAAACAATTTTATGGTTGGGGTCACCACAACATGAGGAAGAGAATTAAAGGGTTGCAGAATTGGGAAGGTTGAGCACCCCTGCATTAAGGAGCCTCTCTGCTCAATCTAATCCATTTTGTGCTGCATTCAGAGTATCAAAAGCACATCTGACCACCTCAGTCTTGACAGAACACAGTTGTGGTACAGAGTTGCACAACAGAAGTCCAACCTGACTCTTAGCAACATTCTCAGCCTTCCTTATTTATGCCTTGTCAGTCTACCTCAAACCCTTTCACTGGTTCTGACCAACTCTTTCCTCCTCTGTCCTTGAAGGAATGATGCTCTGGAACCCCGGAGCTGGACCCTGCTCAGTCTCTAGTCTCTGTAACTTTAACAGACCTCAGCAAGCCAAAGAGTCAACTTCTCATGCATATCTCAAAACATCAGGCATTACATCTCTCTTCATTTGACATAATATCTCTTCTCTGGTCCTTATATTCTCAAATATTTCCTGATTGTTTATCTACCACTTATTTAGAAGGAAAAGAAACCAGAAATTTATGAGCTGTTAGAAACTATAACATTTCCCTAGTTGCTATGGTCACAAAATTAAATATTTATTTTAAAGTCCTCATTCAAAAACTTCCAAAGATAAATACAATTATATGTAAACATAATTGAAATAAAATACTATGAAACCTACCTTGCATAAAATACCACAACTTCTTTAAATATAATGACTTCTTAAAAAGGAGTTACTTTATAAAGCAAAATACAAGCATTTCAAAATGTTTAACACAGATTTTGGTTAAATATTATATGAAACTATAGCCTTAAAAGGTTAGTTATATAATAGTGAAGACAGTTCACTAGAGGTGACTACTAGATTTTATCTATAATTTACACCAAATTATAAGAGGAATTCATAGCCTGGACTTTAATTATTGAGGCATTCTCAAAAAATATGGCCCAAAACAGATATACAAGAATAGCCTGGTAGGAAAAAATAAGTAATTTTGCAACTATTTTCAATACAGAAGCAAGGGAAAAGGCAATGAAAGGTCAGAAGGAAGGATCTAGGATTATCTTTTAAGAACCACACTATGGGATAGGCTCATTACAGGTTCCCTATCCTCAGCTGCCCAAGGAACTAACTGGGGACATCGCCTTGGGCTCCT
>NC_022009.1:78684947-78691315 GCF_000317375.1 Microtus ochrogaster
GGGGGGAGCGCTCAAACATGGCATACAACAGACATGTCAGCCATGCATGAAGGCGCACACCTTCAATCCCAGCACATGGGAGGCAGAGGCAGTCAGACATCTGTGCGTTCCAGGTCAGCCTGGTCAACAGAGTGACTTCTAGGCCACCTAGAGCTACACAGAGAAACCCTGTCTTGAAAAATCAGAAAGAAAAGGGAGTAGGAAGAAAGACGAAGGAAACAGGGATGTCATTGTACTTGATTCATATTTAACATGGTTGGTATAATGACAACTGCTTTATAGTTGAAACATACACACTGAAGAGCATTAAACTGCTAAATGATTTGACAACATGCTGATATTTAGAAATGATGTAAAAGGTCATATTTTATTATGGATAAAGGTCTATGTCAGTGGTTGAGATATGGGCATTTCTTTGCCCAAAGGCCAGTTCTGCCAAGAAGAAAGGCTCCAGGTGGAGTGTCTTGGTGCTCAACATTCTCTCAGGAGTAGATCAGTGTTGCCAGGAGTGATTGTGTCTCATTACCACAGAACTCTGGGTTAGATTAAAAGCCATTTTTTACATCTCTTTGAAGAGGTTGAAGATTATACTATCTATACTGAATATAATCTCTATGTATCTAAAGAACCTGATTAGCCTAATTATAAATATGACAAACATAGATGACTATTGATCTATAATTCTCAATACCTATCTAACTTAAAGACTAAGACAATAAACAACTGTGTAATAAATAAAAACAGTGACCTTCAAATATTGTATAAGTATCTTGATCAGAGGTAGTAATGTACACTGAAATATGGTAAATATATATGTCAATACATAAACAATGTTTCAAAGAGAGGTAGAAGCATACATACATACAATATTTAATATAATTTAACTTTGTATCAATATACAATCACAAATAAGACTTTGGGTGATTGCCCAGGTAGTCAGTTTTCTCTGTCATTTGTTGCACATTTTGGAAGTTTCCCAATTGTACTTCCTGTTTACTCAAGTAATATTGCTTCCCTTCTCAGATGTTTGATGGAGTTGAAGATTAGACAATTGTAGTTACCCTCCTCATGATTTAGCTAAACTTAATTTCAATACATTATTTAGACTCCTTGAAATAGAATGCATAGTAAAACTTTTGTTATGCATTTCTTGCTTAATATTGTTTATTGTTGGTAATTTTATATTTGTTATCTATTCCTACTGTATATAGTTTGGATCAATATTGTTTAGACAAAAGGGGGAGATGATGGAGAAGCTCAGCCAATCATATCACATCTGGCTAGTGTGCGGCTGCCTGGAGACCAGGTAGGAAAACTGGGAGAGGTAGGGCCCACCAGACCTATCGGATTTTGGAACTCTCATTCCTATGGTGTACATTTTCCCCTCTTTAACCATTAAAGTACTCCTGTTACTCTTGAGCTAGCCTGGCTACTTATCATACCAACCTAATTCGCAACAAATGTGAAAACAGGAACCTAGAGAACAGCTATACCATAAGTCAAATAAACTTGTTTGATAAGGTTCATACATACCATGGTAATAAGTAACATGCTAAATACAATTCTTCCACTGAACAAACCATACTTTAAAAAAATGAATAATAAACTTGGGGAAAAAGGATGATTGGGATAAAGTAAGGTTGGATAGGGGAGCACGGAAGCACAGCTCTTAGATAAGGGAGCCACCTTAGGGTTGGCAAGAGACTTGAACATAGAGTGGCTCCCAGGAGCCCAAGGCGATGTCCCCAGTTAGTTCCTTGGGCAGATGAGGATAGGGAACCTGAAATGACCCTATCATATAGCAATACTGACGAATATCTTGCATATCACCATAGAACCTTCATCTGGTGATGGATGGAAATAGAGACAAAGACCCACACTGGAGCACTGGACTGAGCTCTCAAGGTCCCAATGAGGAGCAGAAGGAGGGAGAACCTGAGCAAAGAAGTCGGGACCACGAGGGGTGCACCCACCCACTGAGACAGTGGAGCTGATCTACTGGGAGCTCACCAAGGCCAGCTGGACTGTGACTGAAAAAGCATGGGATAAAACCGGACTCTCTGAACATGGCGAACAATGAGGGCTGATGAGAAGCCAAGGACAATCGTAAGGGGTTTTGATCCTACTTAATGTGCTGGCTTTGTGGGCGCCTAGCCAGTTTGGATGTTCACCTTCCAAGATATGGACGGAGGGGGAAGGACCTAAGACTTACCACAGGGCAGGGCACCCTGACTGCTCTTTGGACTGGAGAGGAGGGGGAGAGGAGTGTGGGGAGGGGGAGAAGGGTGGGAGGAGGGGAAGAAGGGTGGGAGGAGGGGGAAGGAAATGGGAGGCTGGGAGGAGGCAGAAACTTGTTTTTTTTTCCTTTTCTCAATAAAAAAAAATGAATAATACAGTCAATCATCCAATTCTTCCCAGGGCTATCATCAATATGAGCCCCTTAACATGGCACTCAGTTTTAATTGCTTGGCCTTTTGGGCTTCACATGTCAATGTTCAAGTCAATTAACTAGAATAACTCTAACAAAAAAATGCAAATTGTTTCTTTCATTGACCCAAGCTGAATCGCCTACTGAAATTCGGGAAATAATTAGCAAGTACTAAATCTGTGCTTAATTAGAAAAACATATTTTTAAAAATTAGCAAATGTCCTCTAGATACCATTGTGTTTGCAGATTCCATTAGAACACCACTGTACTGAATACAAGCCTATCCTTTCAACAGATTAGCAGCGGGAAGGTGTATCTATGAGAACCATTCCTCCATACAGCATCAAGTTATATGCTCATCACAATTAATCATCATTTTCTACATCCCACAACATAAGCTTTCTGCTGACCATTTAGCCATAAGCAAAGATCTAAAACAACATAGCCGACCCTATTCAATGCCCTCATAAAAATGACTTCAGCTTTCCTCATCTTTGCGTTAGAAATTAATTCTTTTATTACCACCATTGTAAAAGGCTCCAAAGGTATTCTTTAACCACTACTTATCTAGGTTTTATTACTGACTTAGGCAGGAAATACCCGAGACTTACTGTATTAGCACAAAACAAGTGAAAGAATTTGTAATACTTATACAAGCAATTCTATTTCTGGAGTGGCATGCAGGCAGGAAAGAGAAAGCCAATACACTTAAGGGAAAATCATGAATTAAATACGTATTAGTATGTCATACAAATGAAATATTTCAGAAGGAAAAGCAGAAGGGTTCACGAAGCCACACAAACCAAACAGTTGAGACTGTAATGGAGCCAGGACTAGGCGCTACCCCCAGACCGGCCAGTGGCTGACCCCCAAGCAGTGACAGTCACTTGAAAACAAGAGCAAGATATCTAGAGAGTGGAAGCAAACAGATGGTCAAGCCTAAACCCAGGGTGGAGACTTGATAGGTAGGTTACTCTCTTTTGCTTGCTGGCTCAGAACTTGGCCCCTGGAAAAGCATCTTTTCCAACCAGAACTAAGAGGGCAACTAGCAGGAAAGGTAGGAAATCCGCAGCTAAATGAAAGGTGACGAAGATCCATGTGTAGGGTCTGCTGGGAAATCTTTCAAGAGTGTGGATTTTTTTAACTTAAATTCAGTAAAAGCTTCATGAGTATGAAGCTAAAATAAGAAGCCATTAGACTTAAAAGGAAGGCCCGGCCTTATTTTCCATTTGACATCTGTTCTTTATTAGGGAGGAACGCTGGATACATCGATGTGTATATATATGCATTTTTAATTTTTCCATTATTTAACACATTCATGAACGCATCAAAGTAGCAAGTGGATGCTATGTACAGCACACTGGATTGATTCTGCGGCTATGCTGTCTGCCACTGGGGGCCATGGAACCTTCTGGAAACAATTTCCATCCCTACGACAGTTCCCTGACATGTGGAGGATCAAATGTCAGTGCCTGATGGTTTTCTGGACTTTTAAAAATTATTTTATTATTTGCTGACATGTTCAAATATTAAACATTTTGAACTATTTTAAAGACCACATATTCTGATCTGTTATGCCTATAAACTACATTCTAACGAAAATATACTATGTTTAATACCTTTGAAGGTTTAACTATGTTTTTACAACACTAGAATTCCACTTGGTACTTTATAGTTTTCTGCTAGAGTAAATTCACAACGTTTCCCATCTCATATAACACCAATAAAACTGTGGACACTGTCAGTGAAAGCGGGGCTGCCATGCCACATAGATGATTTATCCCTGCATAGTGGAAAAATAAGCTCTAAATCATATACTTTCCATGATTTAAAAAAAATCTTGTGGAAATACAGGCAAGTGAGTAACAATTCCTACTGAGTTTTTGGAGATAATACGTGAACTGTGACGGTTTTACAAGACCATTATTATATAACCTTGTCTAGAATACAACATTGGTAGTCCTGCCTTCTAAGGTCTCTCTTCCGCACTGCCCAGGAAAAACCACCAGCTCTTTGACGGTGAGTCTCTAAGTACAGAGGTCCTAGTCTTTTTAGTTCTTATGTCATTTAAATAGAAGCCAATGATTTTAATCATTTTAATAACAATTTAACTTTTTTATGAATTTACTTTTGATATTTTCAAATGCTATTTTCCTAAATATAGGTCCATGATTACGGAAGTGGTGAACATAAAGAAAATTAAAAGAGAGAAGCAGAGAACTGAGTGTGTCGCATGTTCATAGCTTATATAAAGGACACTGCATAAGGAACTTTCAAGTAGTCCTCCAGGAAGAAACAGTCTGACAAATGAGGTCAAAGAGACATGGTCCCCAACTTAGACTGTGCACTTAGAATATTTCTTTTCCACAATGGTGTGACAGCAATCTGTATTCGGTTGAAACCAACATTGAATTTTGATCTTCTTGACTAGTGCTAGGATACTCTCTTTGAGGCATACCATGCAGCGAGTGCCTGTGCCCGGTCAGCCACACATGAGGCTATACCACGCAGTGCATGGCTGTTCCTGGACAGCCACACATGATGTTATACCACGCAGTGGGTGCTTGTGCCCAGCCAGCCACACAGTCATGAGGGAAAAGAAGCTACATGCTCCACAATAGGAGCTGCTAAGCTACAGTGCTGCACTGATTACAGATGTCAAATGTATTTTCGTCCTAAGATGTGCTTCACCAAATGTATGGATGCTGACTGCATGCTGCAGAGCCTTCATATCTAAGAAGGCAGAAGGAAGAACCACAGTTAACTCAGAAAAAAGCTTAGACAGTTTATAGGCTACACTACACAGTATCAGATATCACATCCGAGAAGAGAAAGCAGTGAGTATAAAAAAACAGTGATGTTTTTATTCACAAATGAGATAATAGCCAAAATAAAGGGAATATACCAATTGAGCTCTAACAAAGAAATAAGAGGAGCCACAAGCCGCCCCTATATGGGCAATGTCCTCCTCGTTCCCCAACATCAATAGTGAAGGAGGAGGTGCAATGGGAATTGGATACATCATGGGCCATGGGCAGAGATACAAGAGGAACCCAAGCTTTGAAAATGCAGACTGAGGTGTAACTCATGAGCCTGGAGCCAAACGTTCTTTACAGGAATCATGGAACGAACACCCTAAGAAGAAATCGTAGAAAACTGTCTGGGAAAATGACAACATAGGAATTAAGAAATATATTGCTGACCCAAATAGTGGCTGTGACAGGACCAAGTAATTAGCAGAGGTGCCTGATCTGCAGCTATATGGACACCATACAAGTGAACAGTGGCCTAGGACAACATCTCTAACTGAGCAGGTAACAACAATGCCTGTGCAGTCACTTCAGCACCTTGGGTTTAGAAATCCAAGCATGGGAAGCGTGATTGCCCAGCACAAACAGAACAATCATGGGTAGAAATTACCAAAAATCAGTATTTCCTGCTGACTTCTAGGGAAAATCCAAGGCAGGACTGACACCTACTGGATACCAAACAAAACCTCAACCCCACAGGCAATTTGTTTGAACTCACTGGAACATTGTATGTCCCAAATCTGGTTTATCAGTATGAATTAGAGACTCAAACCATTACACCAATTTTAGAAAGAAAAGCTCATGATTTTTTTTCTTAAAAAAAAAAAAAAACTAAGAGAATGGTTTAAGGAAGAATAGACATATGGAACATCCTTAAAAGACCAGATTTACAAATCGTGGGACTAGGAGGAGAAAATTTTCAGGGTAACAATGTCAAGACTAATCAACAAAATCATAGCAGAACATTTCCAAATCTAGGAAGAGAGACGAGCATTCATATTCAAAAAGTGTGGACAAGACCCCCTGAAACAACTCTCCATACCACAGATACCCCTCTCCATGTTACAGTCCATAAAACACCTCTCCATACCACAGCCCATAGAGACACCTCTCCATACTACAGCAGTCCA
>NC_022009.1:78692325-78692899 GCF_000317375.1 Microtus ochrogaster
ACCTCTGCATACCACAGTCCATAGAAACACGTCTTCATACTACAGTTCATAGAAACAACTTTCCATACTATATAATCTATAGAAACACCTCTCCAAGTACAACTTTCAAGGACAACTCCAATGCTAATGGTCTCAGTTTTCTAATAAAAAGGCAGAAATGAGCAGATAGCTTTAAAAATTAGGATCTATTTAGTTGTTGCCTAGAATAAATAAACCGGAGTATCAAAGACAAACTGTGCCTTAGGGAAATGGAAGCAAATGGCATCGCAATACAAACAGATGAAAAGAGTGAGCAGGTGCCACTGTTTTAATACCTAACAAAATGGCAATCTTAGAAAAGATAGCAAAGGAGATTTCATAAGATTAAAGGGAAAATAAAGAAGGCACAACAATTCTAAATATATTAGCATCAAACACTGGCATACACATTTCATGGAACAAACACTTCTAGATATAAAGACAAATCAACCCCAGCACAATAATGATGAGCGAGTTCAACAGCCCACTCTTGTGAACAGACAGTTATTCTAATAGGGAACAAGTATAAAAGCATCATAGTTAAACAGCATATAGA
>NC_022009.1:78697305-78734719 GCF_000317375.1 Microtus ochrogaster
CACCATCCAACTGCAAAATCTAAAAGAACTGGGGGAATTTCTATACCATGTAGCTTACCAAAATTAAACCAAGATGATATAAACAACTTAAACAGATATATAACAAGCAATGGAACAGAAACTTCAAAAAAAATTCTCCGAACTATAAACGTGCAGACCCACATGAATTAAGAGCTGAATTCTACCAGATGTGTGAAGAACTAATACCACGCTCCTCTAACCACTTCATACACTAGAAAGGGAAGCAACACAACTACAAGCTTTATGAACTCAATATTATAGATATCAAAACCAGATAAAGACACAGGAACGAAAATAAAATTGCACACCAATTTTCCTCATGAACACAGGTACAAATTATCAATAAAATAATTGCAAATAAAAATTGAAGAACACATCAAAAAGATCATTTACCACTCTGAAATTCATTTCAATCCAGGAGTGTAAAAACAGTTCAAATACATAAAAATAAGTCAATAAAGTACATCACATAAACTAACTTAAGGACAGAAATCACATGAGCATAGTTTTGACAAAGTCCAACATCCTTTTATTTTAAAAGTTTGTAAGAAATAAGGAACAGAAGGAATTCACCTCAGCATAATAAAATTCTATAAAGCTACTTATAAACAAACTTACAGTCAACAGTATGTCAAATGGGAAAAACTCAATGCATTATCCACTATAAAATTTAGAACCAGGCAAGAATGTTCACTTTCCATAGCTCTTATTCAAAAGAATTCTCAAGGTTTTAGGCAACGTATCAAGACTAAAAGGAAAGAAAAGGAATATAAATAAGAAAGAATATATAGAAAGGAATACAAATAAAATGGCATGATCTTATATATAGGAAGCCATAAAAATTCTAGCAGGTAACTCTTAAAGCTAATGAACACCATCAGAAAGTAACAGGATGCATCACGAGCATTCAAAATCAGGAAAGTAATTCTAATCATAAGAGCTTCAAAAATAATACCTTGGAATAAACCCAACTAAGGAACTATAAGACCTCCAAAATGAAAATTTAAAAATGAAAAAAAATAAAACATGGAAGGAAAAAAACCTGAAGAAGACACTACAAGATTTGGAAAGATTTCCCATGGTCATGGATTGGCAGAATTTACTGCAAACATTTTACATTCTACAAAATTGCAGTGATGGTGACTGTTGTAGGAGGTTGCTTGCTTGTTCCTGGCTGCTCAGCCCCGAAATAACTACACAGAAGCTATATTATTTGAATCACTGCTTGGACTATCAGCTCTAGATTCTTATTGGCTAGCTCTTACATATTAATTTAACCCATTTCTACTAATTTGTATATCACCACAGGCTGTGGCTGTGTTCCAGCTCATCTGTCCCCAGCGGAAGTGATATGGCATGTCCTGACTCTCCCTTCTTTATTCCAGCATTCAGTTTACTTTTCCCCCACCGAGCTCTACTCTGCCAAGCCATTGGCCAAAAACAGCTTCTTTATTTACCAATAAAAGCAACACACATACAAAAGGACTTCCCACATCAGGTGGCATTATTAAGAAAACTAGAGGGGAGTACTGAATTTCATAAATAAACATGAAAGGTTGAGAAGAATAAGCAATCCTCAACAGAAAGAACAAAGCTGGAGATATTACCAGCCCTGTTTCAAGACATATTACAGTCATAGTAAATGCAGCATAGCACTTGGACAAGCAGATGCATAGACCATGAAGTAGAATTGAGAACCTAAAAGTCAATCACACAGTCCCAGCCAGAGACACCTAATTTTTGACAAGGACATCAAAACAATCATCAGAAAAGGAGTTTTGAATACTTGTTCTGGAAACATGGATATGCATACATACACGAACAAGGTGAGATCCCTATCTCTCACCCTGAACAAAACCAAATTCCAACTCCATCAAAGATCTTAATGTGAGACCTGAAAGGCCAAAGCTGGTGGAGGAAAAAGCTGCGGGAATGCTTGGAAATATAGGCTTGGCAAAAACTTTCTCAGAAATATTCCTCCAGGGGGTTAGATCAGTCCCAAAGGCAAAGATGCTTTCTCTCCTCTTTGGATCCTAGATTTTATACAGATACATGTTATCATATAGGTAGTTGGGACAGGAGAGCTGAAACACAATTGCCTAGGAGACGAAGGGAACAAAGGCAGTGGGGAGAGAGAGAAGGGTCAGAGAGGGAGAGCACTGACAGCACATTATGATGTCATATGAAAATATCTTATCAAACACAATATGAGACACAACGCATACACACCAACGCAAGAAACAGGAATAGCACCTCATATCATTACAATTTTTTTGAGAGAGAAATCACTGTATTTTAGACTTTTCTTGCTGAATATCATAAACTCTCTAAATTGTGAATCCTTTTATATGGAATAATCTATAATAGAGTATTTTTCTTCCAAATGGGGAACAGTCTCCCAGTGGGAAACATGTTTATTATCTGATAATGTGTTTCCAAAGGTCATAACTTAAAAAAGGGTATAGGACAACAAATGTCACCCAAACTACATGCAATTTCATTAAAATATAGCACTAGGAATAATTCTACTAAGCAATCTCTTTTCTACTTTTAATACAAACATCTGTTTTAAATAATCAGCCAATATTACCAACAATCTCGGGCTCATTGTAGAAATATGTAGTTAAATCTGCCACAACAAAGATTTTCGGTTGATCAAAGTAATGCTAGCTTCCAGTATAGAAGGGCATGGAGAAGACCCTTGATCCCATCACTGGCCAGAAAGCTGTTCACATTTGATACTGGCTGCATGAGGGAGAGTTTAATTGCTTTAAGAATATGACACATATAGAGGGACCACACAGAAGAACTGGCCCCTGTCCCAAGACTAGCTGTGCAACACAAACTGGACTCCGTGGAGAAAGAGGAAAAATAATTAATCTCAAAGATGTTGAGAGGGTAGTAATAGGAGGAATTGAGAGAGTGGATATGTTCAAAATACATATGAAGTTTTCTAAGAATTAGTAAAAATATAAAAAAATACTAGTGCAGTTTTATTCCACAAATATACTAAATGTTATCAACACAAGAATTTGTTAAAGTAAGGTGATATAAAAACAATTAAAAGGAAAATGAGAATGATGAAAAATAGAAGATCTGCAACTATATTTTAAAGTTGAAGGGAAAATAAATGATTTTTAGAAAATTAAACTTACCCAAAATGTTTTAGAAAAAATGACCACTTGCAATGAAGTTTGTCATAATAACCACATGATAACATTAAAAGATTGTGGAAAAAACCTAACTCTTTAAAAAATTAGTTCAAAAATTTTCTCAGTTTTTTCCCAAAATACTTCATTTTTCCTTGCCTTTTTGTGGAAATTTTGTGCCTTACTTTGCTTGGGTCAAAAAAACTAAAGTTGGCCTTTAGTCTCCATTTCCTGTAAGTATTTGACTCAACAGAATGGAAAATAAAGACAGTGCAGATTATACGCTTCTGAATTGACAGCGGTCAACAGTTAAAAACTTCACAAATGAGGCCAGGCGGTAGTGGCGCATGCCTTTAATCCCAGCACGAGGGAGGCAGGGGGGGGGGGGATCTCTGTGAGTTCAAGGCCAGCCTGGTCTAGTTCCAGCTAGTTCCAGGACAGGAACCAAAAAGCTACGGAGAAACCCTGTCTCAAAAATAAAAAAAAAAAAAAACAAAACTTCACAGATGTCCAAAACAGAATGAAGTAATCATAATTTCACTTGGTTTTTAGATGACTCTTCTAGGGGAGAATCAAATGAGGAGTTTCTAGCCACTATACAACTCATTGAAAACTAAAATTTCCTGTAAGCATTTACAGTTTGGACAGAACAAGTAGAATAGTCGCACGATTACAGTGCTTGGAGCTGAGAAGTTCAAGGTCATTTCTAGCAACACAGTGAGAGGCAAGCCTGGGTGATATGAAGTCATGTATCAATAAAACATACATTTTATATCTACTGAACCATACTAGTTCAATATAAAAATACATAATTATCATATATAATTTTAGAACATATTTGTGATGGATAAAGAATACTATGTAAAAAACAACCAGGTATCTTTTTGTCTAGTCTTAGAATTTGTAATCGTTTAACTATAACCTCATTAAAAATTAAAACAAAACCATATTTTGTATTGATTCCTCAGCAAAGTTAATTTAGAAGAAGTAAAATGGACAGAATGGCCTCTGAGACCTCTAATACACACAGTTAATATATATATATTATATAAATATAAGTTATATATAACATATATAAATATATGTGCATATAACAAATATAAACGTAATTCATGTTTATAATATAAACTCCCATACTACATGCATGTATATGTATTTACATACATTTCCTTCAATGTTTAGTATAAAAGCTATCTAGACTGAAAGGCATTTTATTGAATTTTACAATTATAATATTTCCATACTTCTACTAACTTGGAGAATAAACAGCTAAATTTTCATTTACTGAGCAATGACCTTGAGTGCCTTTGGCCTAATGTGACTAATATGGCTTTAATAACTGTGAGATCAGAAATGATGTAATAGAGCTGAGATGCTGAATTTAGAAAAGGAAGCAATCTACTGGAAGGACCGGGGAGAAACATGAAAAACATGACCCGAACCTGGAAACCAGGTCAGAGTGATGGAAGTAAATTTTGAATTATTCTATCCAGACTGGAAAGATGTGGGCCCAGAGAAGTAGCAAGGCTATGCCACCATTGCAGGCTTGCCAAGAATCTCATGCTGGACTGAAAGTTATTCTGCTTTGGGATAATGGTCTTGTACCTTATAAAGATTTGCCACTTATATTGGTTTAACAAAATGTTGATTGGCCAGTAGCCAGGCAAGAAGTATAGGCAGGTATACGAGAACAGTAGAATTCTTGGAAGAGAAAAAGCTCAGTCTGCAGCTGTCACCCAGACACAGAGGAAGCAAGATGAGAATACCTCTATGATAAAAGGTACTAGCCACATTGTTAACATAGACAAGAATTATTGATTAATGTAAGATGTAAGAGTTACTTAATAAGAAAGCCAGAGCTACTGGGTCAACCAGTTAATAATTAATATAGACCTCTGTTTGTGTCTTTGGGACTGAGTGGCTGCAGGACTGGGTGGGACCAAAACTTCTGTCAACAAGTTTCTGCCTTCATTCATGCTAATCTGTACAATGTAAGAGTTACTATCTTCAATTTTACACTCAGGAAAATCAACCTCAAAGTTAACTATCTTGGGACAGGAACCAGGAAAAGGTCTCTTCTCACTAAACTGCATGGCCCCTTTAGCATCTCACCTAAAGATCAAATGAAGGTCTTTATGCCAACAATTCTGGTAAGAGGAACAGAGGGCTCAACCCAGGATATGAAATATGTCCTTCATTCCTCAAAGTCTTGTAGCCTTCCAGCATTGAATTAATTCTGAAAAGTTCAGTGATACTCTTTGTTACTCTGCAAAGCAGTCGTGATGGGTTTCCATCAGAGCTGAACCCCTAGAACATATCTTTAGAGCACATAATCAAATATATTTAGTAGCCAGTGAATGAACTAATTCTACTCATCCCAACTTGTTCTTACTTTAATTACTCATGTTGGAGTTATGTTTAATATGAAGCATTATCTTTATTTTGTATTAATTATCTTACCTATAACAGAAATTAAGCTCCTATAGTATAGAATATGCTTGAAGTTCGGGAACAGGCAGTGACATTTCTGAGAATGTTTTGAAGCCCTCCCAAAGGGTATAAAAAGTTGCAGACTTCAGGCTATGTTTCTCAGCTAGTTAGACCAGCATGGATTCTAATCTTCTCCTCATTGACTTTGCTCTCTGTTATCTTTCTCTGATACAGAGTGTGGCAAACTAACCAAGTGAATTCTTCATCAACATATTCTTTTAGTTATTTACAAATGTGTGTAGCAAAAATGCATAAACACACACATATATACATGTATATGTATATGGTGTGTTTGTGTATGCATATGAATGTGTGTGTGTGTTATGTGTATCTCCAAAAATGTCCAGACCATTCTTCTAGGTGTTTTCTCTTCAATCACTCACCATCCTACTTAGTCTTTCCACAGCACAGAGAAGCCAAAAGGACTTTCTTTAATGTTGTTTCTTTAAACCTTTGGATTTCCTCTGCTGTGAAGTCTGTTATGTTGACATACCACCCTGAATAAAGCTCTCATAGACATTAACTTTACAACCAGTCAGCTTGGTCATATATTTTGTTATGTTGGTGAGAATAAAGAAACTGCTCGCTAGAAGAATCAACTGGGTTTCCAATGTCATTGAGCCACATGATCACAACTACAAAGGCAGAAGTCAGCAGGAAAGTCAGCCTAAGAACCTTGGAGTTTCTTCTGCATGTTGATGTACACACTCAATTGAACCAGTTTTTTTTTTGTTTTGTTTTGTTTTTTGTTGCACAGAAACAAGAAGGAAGCAGAGGTTCAATGAGAGGGGAAAAAATGTTTACTCACTTACCAAAACAACAACTACAGGATACAAAAGAGGAAGGCCACTCTCCTCAAGGGTACTCAAGAATTTCTGGGTCTCTTGAAATTCAGAGGACACAACCTTGAAGACAACAAAATAAGAGAAAGTGAAGGAAGTTCTTAGAGAATGGAAGTTGACTCACAGGGGTATGAACTTACATCATAGCCAACGTACTTATCGGAAATAACCACTAAGCCACTTTAAAGGATAACTATCGTTTATGCATACAAAGATTTGAGCTACTTTCTGAATTGAACTTATGTCATAATATCTGCTTTATATATAGAAAAATTAAAAATACTGTATAGAAGCAATACTTGCATCATACTAGGAATTGAGTTCAGAAAAGAATGTTTCCCTATTTGAAATGGAAAGATGGACACTTTTAAAGCACAGAGTGAGGAGCCAACTAATCTCTCACAATCTTCTGTTGCACATGGAAGGGTCAAGAAGGTCCATTCTCTCTGACACTGTTTTCTCAGGTCTCAAATGCTTCCAACTGTTTGTGTTTAATACTTACATTCACACAGATGAAGCTATAGCACTGGTCTGTGGGGAACTTCTGAACGTTTCCACCTGTGTGATCCAGAACTGTGGATGTGACATTAACACACTAGGAGAAAACACATCAGAAGACATTTACAATCTGGACAGACAGACAGACCAACATGAATGTAAGTGACCTTACGACAAAGCCACAGACTGATCTAAACTCATGGATCCTTGCAGATCCTACAGGAATAGATCCAGGCTGAACTTTATCAGATCACCACAAGAAGGTTATTTCAATTAACTGTGGACTATGTATATTATTTTAAAAAACAAAAATGTAGGAAACTGTTTTAATGTGCAATGAAAGTTATGCCTTTGCTTCTGCAGACTCACTTAGGTTTTAGGAATTAAGACTAGAGATGTCAGTCTCTCAGAACACAGTCCCCAAACATTCCTGATTCATAAAGATCTGTCTCCGTGTGACTGAAGGCTGTGCAGATTTGTCAGCATCTATTGCTTAAAGTTAGAGTTTCTTAATTTCAGGAATGCATTGCATTTTCTTTAGGTCCAGTAATCTAGCCCGCAATTCAGCTCTATAGTGGTAGGCCTTGAATTGTTTTGAAAATATATGTGTTCAGCTATTTGATAAATTTAAAACTCCAACTAACTACAGCACAATTCACCAGATAAGATACATATATGCAAAGAGTATTTCATAAAGGCTATAAAACATAAGTGCTATGTATACGAACATGCACACCAATTAAACTATATATCTTTTCTTCTGAAAACCAAGATTCTTAACAAGTATTTCCAGTTAAGGGCAATTATTTTTGGTCCTACATCTTCCTTTTCAACTGGAAATAATATCTTTCATGATTGCATAAAGAAACTTGACTTAACCTAAAAATGGCACGGGTATTTTTAATATCCTTAGTATACAAGGAGCGTGTATGCTAACATGACCAGGCTGTGTCTGAGCAATGCTGTGACGTCACTCAGGACTGTCATTCTCTACATTTCTACTCTCTGGCACAGCAAAGGGAACAGTCTGTGGCTAGAAAAACTTTCTTTCTCTAAATATTTTGGCTCAAAAACCTTTAATTACTTAAAACAAATTTCCAAGACATTCAAAAAATTAAGGAAGTTTAACAAAAATTAAAGGTTTTCCTTATTGCATAAAGACCATTCCATAAAGATTTGTCATGACGTAAATGTGCGCATGTGGACAGTGGAAACACTGTGTGAAGTATGGGTCCTTGAGAAGATGAGGAGTCAGAGAGTTTCCCTCCAACCAGAGTCAGGGCTCACCCAAGTCTGGACGGCTTTACCTCCAGTCTCCTGAGGTTTCTGAGAAGTCACCCCACTGTTTTCAGAACACTGGTTGAGTCATCTGAACATCAGAACCTGCCAATACCCCATCCCTCCCATTCACCCTGCAGGCCTAGGCTGGGTGTAAGCGAGGGAGTGCCGGAGACAGGTACTTCCCTTCCAGTCTGAGGAAATGTTAATCATTATAAATGCTTTATATTCCTTGTTTGGCCACTCAGCCTTGAGTCCTCCCTATGGGATTCCTGCAGTTGAATCAGTTTTTCAGCTACTCTTTAAGAGCCTGGAGTCTGGAGCTCAGCTCCCTAGCTTTCAATCTATCTCTGGAACCTTCTTTCCATGTGAATTTTGTAAGAACTTACTGTGTCTTGTGGCTCAATTGATTAATTGGTAAAATAAATACCTGATAGAATTCATAAGATCAGCTAATAAATGAGAAATAAGAACTGCTACTTTTAATCTAAATGTCTTTCTCAAAATCCAAGAAACAAGGCACCTGGTAGAAAATCAATTTCAGTATAGTGAGATCATAAATGTACCAGACTGCCATGCTGATGTCTGCTAGTTTATATAAACTAAAGCCCCCATTCATGAATGCTGAGGTGCTGAGTGATGCCAGTGTCCCTTGGCAAGACCCAGACCCTTGCCAGTTGACCACACCCAAAGATTTGCCATTCGCTAACAGCAATCATCTCCATAGTTTAAGTAATATTTAAAGGACGATGCCATTATAGTTCTTGTGCACAACCAAGAGAATGCCATTATAGTTCTTGTCCACAACCAGAATAAAGTCATTATAGTGCTTGTACACAACCAGGATAATACCATTACAGTTCCCGTGAAAAAGCTACTTTTTCTTAAATGTATGTTCTTCTTGGTTGAGAAGTAGATTTGTTTATATAAAAAATTCCCCTTGTCAAAAACTTTCCATTATAAGATACGTATTAGCAACCTGCTAAATAGGTAGTATTTAGTGTATAGGCCCAAACTATTTGCAAACAATAAAGATAGATTACATTTGCAAAAAAAAATAAATAAATAAAAACATGAGAACATAAGTATATGCCACAAATATCTGTTACTATCTCAGAGTGTTATATGTATTTTGCACAGGTGAATGTGTGCTCAGGTGTGCACGTATGTGCACAGATATGAGAGCCAGAGGATGATCTCAGGTATAATTCCTTAGGTATTCTCCACTTTCTAAAAGACAATGTCTCTTACTCGTCAAGACTAACTAAGCAGCTTACGCTGATGGCCAGCAAATCCCAGGGATGGTCCTGTTGCTACCTTCCGAGTATTGAGACTGCAAGCATGCATCACCACACTCGCTTATTTACATGGGTCTGGGGAAGCAGATCAACCTTAGTGCTTGCAAAATAAGCACTTTTCACTGACCGATTTACCTCCCCAGCCCTTGGGCTATTTTGAAAGCAGAACTTTCTTGACAGTAAAGAATGTAGGCTCCAGGCTCAATGGAGAATATGACAGAAGACTTCACATGCTGCATATGAACCCACATCTTCATCCCACTGCTGGAGCTCCCCATCCCCCTCAGCCTCTCTTGTCCTCACAGGAGGCTGATCACCAGCAATCACATCACTGTCGCTGACTCACTTCTTGGGAACAGTCTTTTCTCTGGCTACGAAATCAGTTAGGACATCTTAGTGTACGCCCATGATTGGCGGATGCCCAGTGGGTACCTATTTATCTACAGAAATGTGTCTGGCTGGCTGATGTCCAGGCAAAGAGATATTCCAGAAGTTTGCTTCAACATAGTTCTATCATCACTAACCACAAAGGTTTATGTGAATCCCACCACGCACACAAATCCATGCGAGGGACCCATGAGTAGAGGTGGCAAAGGCAATGTGCACAATCACAGTACGAGCAGGAGATGCAGAAAGACACCACAGTTAGTGAATCTGTGCAGAGGTCTCAGGACTAGAAAACTGAAGCCAACTCCATGGGGACAGAGAGAAGACACAAGCTCTAAAACATAAAATCAGCAGGTTCACTGGCACAAAGGGAAAGTGAGAACTGCACAATTTCAAGGCACAGATAAGAGAGCATGCTGGAACATGAAAACAGTATGTTTTCGAGAGAGATGTTCAGTGTAGGTTATAAGGAGCCTTAAATGCCCAGTCACACCTTGGGGACTTTGACTTACAAGTCACTCTAGATGCAGAGTGTCAGATGTAACAAAGAAAAAGCCCATGGGCAAGGTCTAGATGTGGGACTCAGAAACAAGTTTTCAGGTAACAAAATGTCATGGACAATTTATTCATTAGCTCAAAGCGGTATTTCATTTTATTTATTGTAGAACCATCATATACTGGAATAAAAATTTAGCTAGAGCCACTGGAACAATGGAATAACCTATCCTTTGCACGTTCAAGTAGAATTATACCACAGTCAAGTAGTTGAAATATATTTCCTAACTCAATTATTAGAGGAAGCATTAATAAATATAAATGAGATATTTTTTAAAAGCCATGTACCCTCTAACTGGATTGTAATAAATCAAGAAAGTAAAATTATAGGAAAGACTAAAACTGTAACTTGATGTAAAAAGCGTAACTTCTCAAGTACGTGTCTATTCACTAAAATCAACTAAAGCCAGGCATGGTAACTCACGGGATAATCCTGCAATTCAGAGGCTAAGGCACTTTAAGGCCAAGTTTGAGGAACAGGTAGGCTATGAATAAGTTGGAAAGAAAGAAAGAAAGAAAGAAAGAAAGAAAGAAAGAAAGAAAGAAAGAAAGAAAGAAAGAAAGAAAGAGGTTGCTTTTATTCTGCAGTATGGGTACTGGATTCCAGGCCTGATACATGCTAAGCAAGCAATGGGCACTGTGTCATGACATTAGTCTGAGAGAACAAATTTTGTAATGTCCAGAATGGACTTTCCTACAAGGACTAAATCCTGTATGTATAAAACCAATGTGCTGAATGAATAGACCTGATTTCCTCAAAATACTAACAACATTGGCTGGTAACTCAGGCTAGTCTACTGCTCTATTGTTCTGAATATCCACCATTACATTGGTTCGCACTTACAAACATTGACATCATTTCTACGCAGACAAAGGTACAGAGGACATTTTTATAAATGATCTTCCTTAAAAAAAGCAACTTGAGAACATGGGAGAGCTTGGAGGGGGGAGAAATGGGAGGGAATAATTTGCAATTATATTATAATCTCAAAATATATTCAAAAAGAATATAAAATTTATCACATAAAGTAATTAAATCGGAGAAACATAATAAGTGGCATTTAAAGATTACCCTAGTTCTCTCGTTAGTAATGTTCTAAAACTATGACAACCAATTATAGCAATAAACAAATTTCATTGAATATAGTTCAAATGCAATTGATAGCAGAGTGAGATACTTAAAGTCCACTGCATTTGGACATTCTTTTCTTCTCTAGTATTCTCCAGAAAACCTAGGTAATGTCCAAATAAACTTTATGTATTCAGCAGAATGATCTGAGGGTAGCTTCTAGTCTGGCACACATTATACAAACATGCACACACATACATTCACATGTATGCACACAACCCACGTTTGATGTGAGTCCTTGCCCCTGTTCAGATTGGACCCAAGAGAACAACTAGTTTTAAAGTGTCTTTCACTATTAACTGATTTCAAGTATCTGTGGGGACTTGAAAGAAAATGGCTCCCATAGGGAGTGACACTATTAGGAGGTACGACCTTGTTGGAAGAAGTATGTCACTGTAGGAGTGGGCTTTGAGGTCTCCTATGCTCATGCTATGCCCACTGTCAGACACAGTTCACTTCCTGATGCCTGCAGGTCAAGATGCAGAACTCTCAGCTACCTCTCCAGCACCATGTGTGCCTGAATCCTGCCTTGTTTCCCAACATGATGACAATGGACTAAACTGCTCAAACTGTAAACCAGACCCAATTAAATTTTTCCCTTTATCAGGTCATGGTGTCCCTTCACAGCAATAGAAACTCTAAGACACTATCCAAAAACAAATGTCTATTATCTTCACTTCAAAATGTTTCTGTGCATAACAAAATAGCCACAAAGTAACTTTATTTTTGCTAAATGAGTCTGAAATTGTTCTGCTCCATTTCTGCCTTTCTCCTGGCTCCATTTGTTAATCTTGATCTTTTGTTTGCCTGGTGTCATACACCAGCTTTTATCCTGTTACAAAAAGTACAGATCTACACACTGTAACAAAGAGCACAGTTCTATTGCTAACAAAATGCCCAGCTCTACATACTGTAACAAAAGGCACAGATCTGCACACTAGACCCAGCCTGCAGGCCATCAGGAAAAAATAAATTAGGCATTAGAGAACCACTCCAACAAAACCAGATCCTGCCTTATACCCAGAAAACAAATGATTTTCTGTTAAACATAGCTTGTCATTTGTGGTTATAGAAAACAATAATTAAATTCTGTGCTCTGGGAAACAGGAAGTGGTTGATGAGCCAAATACATAAAAAGCCTGAACGGTGCCTAATAGTTTAGGCTATAGGTCAGCCTTCCTTGTAACATTCATCTCTTTTGTTATAGGAATCCAAACTGAACTGAACGTACTTATGTGTTTTAGGGGGAATGTGAAAAGTTCTAAATCCTACAGATTTCCCTATGTGGAGCAAGTCAGCAGCAGCCAGCATGAACATTCCACAAAGACGACTGGACAGATTTCTCCAGCTCAGTTCCTCTCCACAGTACTGTGCTGTGGAGCAAAGCAAAAGAGAAGCTGTAAGAGCGGTCAACTGAGCATACCTGCAAGGCTGGCACTGGCTCAGTCCCGACCTCTACCTCATCTCCCACTGTTCCATCTCCACCCACATCACTCAACACTGGTTTGTTTTCCTTGCATGAAGCTCTTCGTGTACCTTTCCCAACAGGGCTTCTTTGGGTTTGACCTTTAAGTTGCTCCAGATCCCCTATCCACTTTTAGGCTTAACTAAAACAGTGTGTCTGTTGAGAGAGTACATTTAGTGACTCTCACTCCCAAAAACTGTTTTCCATAATTCTCTTATCTAAGCAGAGATGATTTTTCCCCATATCAAGGATCCTGATGGTTCAGACCCATGGGAGCTGGCAAAGTCTTTCTCCAGGGAAGGCTTAGGGAGCAGTGGAAGCTTCCTCTGGTCCAAGTATGAGAGTGTACGAAAGATTGACCAGTGTACACAAAAACTAACAACTGCACCTTCCTCCTCTTGGATGATTGCTACTTGAGACTGGTCCCCTACAGAGACTGCCTAACTCCTCCTTCTGGTGTTGTACATAATAAACATGCTGAGGTTCCAGGTTGCTGTGCATAGTTCATCCTGCTCCATCACAGAGAACACTGCCCACCCAATCCCTGACTTTCTGTACCTGTGACTGTTCTTTCTTTATCCCCCCATCACCCCATCTGAGTTCCAGAAACAACCCATTCAGGACACAGCTGTATCCTAGGATTTGTATTTACTATTATGCACTGTATTGTTATCCAATTTAACAATAAGTTCCTAAGAGTCACATCTGCTTTGCTCAACTCACGATAGCCAATTGTAGCGGGCATTGCCTATCTTGTAAGTCAATGAAGTAAGTAATTAACTAAAGGCTGATCACATCTCCTATTTACACATCCCTCACTATATTTAGAGTAGTATAAACATTCCAGCATTTTCTAGGAGTTAGAAGTGACTGAAGACTGCTATTAGTAGATTTTCTTCTGACTGTGAGGACACTTGAGAGAAAAACCCTAAGGAGCAGGATTTATTCTAGCTCATATGTCAAGGTATAATACCAATGACAGTGGGGAAACCATGATGGCAAAGTCAGGTGGTGGCTAGTTAAATAGTCTCAGCAATCAGGAAGACAGAAGTACTAACCAAAAACTCCCACAGTCCACCAATCAGTCACCTACCTTCCACCAGCTTCTCAAAACAGTGATACAAGTTAGAGACTAATTATTCGAAGACATGAGACTGTAGGGAACATGTGTCATTCAAACCATAATTCTACCTTTGCTTCCAATATATTCATGGCCATTTCATTACTACCAAATGCATTCAGTGCAAATTCAAAGCCCTCAACAGATTAAAAAATCCAAATCTCTTTGGAGACTCAAGAAAAATTCTGAAATGTGAGCCATATCAAATCAAAGAAGTAACACACTTCCTATCTACAATGGCGCAAAGAAAACACTCCCATTCCTGAAGGGAGTAATGTAGACATATCAGGGAAATCTTAGATCAAAGCAAGGCCAAAACTCAGAAGGGCAAATGGCAAACCTATAGCAACATATTTGCCATCAAAAGTTTGTGGTGAAACCATCTGGGCTACAGTGAGAATGTGTAGCCCTGCCCCTCTCACCCTGGGACCAGCACCATGCATACACTCTCTGGAGCTGTCCCATGAATTCCAGCCATTCCTCAACAATCTTGGCAGCACCACATGGTGTCTTCACTGCACCTTTGCCTTCCACATCACAGCTGCACATCTGGCTCATCAGGAAGCTCATCGCAGGTAACCCATCCCAGCTACAGATTACCACAGCAGCTTTCTAAAGCCTTGCTGCAGATCTCTGTGCAAGCTGCATGCCAGTAAAATAAGAATCCTGTGGACATTGCCAAGTTCTGCTGCAAGCTCAAGATACAGACGGACTACAAGAGGGACCACTTTCTGTCATAGCTGTATCCTCTGTGTCAGCGCGGCAGAAAGAGAGAACACGTCCTTCATCAGGCACCATTCCTGTTGCCCCTGCAGAACACAGCACAGGGTTTCTCTTCATGTCAGTCTTCTTAACCAGACCACCTATGGTCCACAGCTATTCTCAGCATGCACCCCTTCCTTGCTAGCAGGTGAGTTTCTCACTTCTTCCTGCTCTTCCTTCTATCATGCCTCACTCCAAAGCTGGCAGTCGACAGTGCTCCAGACCAGATGCTACATTGTCTGAAAATTTCCTTTACCAAAGTATCCCATTACTTCTGCATTCCACCTCACAAGAAAGTTCAGGACCAGGCAAGATGTAGCCAGATTCGTTTCCACATTATAATGTAAATGGTTTCTAGTAAAATGCTCAGTAGAACTCCATCCCTCTCTGAAACTTTTGAACAGGTTTTATTGTACACACTTTCCCTTCCATTCTCCTGCATGTCCGGCGGGGGAGGGGGCCTTTGAAGCTCTGCATACAGAATTCTAGGGCTCCATGAAGCCACATCCCTCTGAAATCCAACAGCCTACGAGCTACCTAGTGTAGCTACCGTCAGAACAGCAGCCCCACATCGCAGTGTAACTCTTTTGTTGTTGTGACAGAAGACATGATGTAAACAACCAAAGAAAGGACAGATTAGTTCTGTTTCCCTGTCTGGACAGTTCACAGTGTGTCAGTGCTGAAGGCAGGAGTCCAGCACAGCTCCTGCTTGTGGTAGCAGGAACTGAGGTTGCTTGCTACATCACTGCTGATCAGAAAACAACTTGGGCCAGAGTGTGGCCAGACTGTAACTCTCAAACCTGTTATCAGTGACCTGCTTGCTATCAGATCTCCCCTCTTATGGATTCCAGACGCTTTTAAAACGACCACCAATGGAACACCACGTGTTCAAACACACCAGTCTAGAGGGGCCTCTCACATTCAAACCCAAACAGGCTCCATTCATCAGTGTCTGATGGAGGTGGGTCATATATCAATCTGTTGATTTCATTGGTTAAGCAATAAAGAAACTGCTTGGCCCTCATAGGTTAAAACATAGATAGGCGGAGTAAACAGAACGGAATGCTGGGAGAAAGAAGCTGAGCCAGGAGTCGCCATGATTCTCCCACTCCAGGCAGATGCAGGTTAAGATCATTCCTGGTAAGCTAGCTTGTGGGCTACACAGATTATAAGAAATGAGCTAGTCCAGGTGCAAGATTTAGCCTAGAAGAGGCTAGATAGAAATGGGCCAAGCAGTGTTTAAAAGAATACAGTTTCTGTGTAATTATTTCAGGGCATAAGCTAAGCTAGCCATGTGGGCAGCCGGGTGCCGGGGATGCAGCCCCGCTGCTCTTATTTCAACAAGTGTCTCCTGGGAGTACCTCTAGAGAACTCTTTCTCTGAAAGTCAATGCCCAGAAAAAAAATCAACCAAATGACGGCAGCAAGATTGACACTAAAGTCCCACGATTTTAGTATCAGTGGCACATGCATCCACGTGCATGTGGTAGGATATGCGTCTCTTAACAAGTAGGCTCTCCATTTAACTTAGAGCCACCTGTACATGAATTTGGTGTTCTGCATTATGCTACAGTTAGACATTTGGGTCATTCCAAATCTATGCTGCAAAATTCTTCCCAGGCAATTAGCATAAGCATACCCAATCTCGTCCCTCAGCTTCAATGGGAAACATTTCTCCTATTCACATCAGTGAAACAGTCTCCCCATTGTGTAAGGAAGAGCTCCACACCCACACTGATCTGCACTGCAGATTTCAGCCGTGTGACTTCATCATTTTTATACGCTCTTTCAAAGACAGACAAAAGCTCTTGCTGTAAAGAGTTATAATATTCACCATTCTGTGCTTTTCTGTAAATTATGGACTGAAAAAATGCAATACCACAAAATAAATCTGCTTTCTTATTGGAAGAGAAATCTATATAAAATCAGATAAATTCCTTTCCAAGGGAGCTACTTCTTTCAGACTTTACTATAATCCTGTCAAACTTCAAGATTTCATACTGATATTTTTCTTTCATCTGTGCTTGAGAGATATTAATTAACAAAAGCATTTTGCATCTACCAACACGTACATTCACAAACTGATCACATGGCCTTGTTCAAATTAAAAGCCAGAAGATTTCTTTAATTGTGAAACAAAGGAAAGGCTCACTGGGTGACTGTAAAGATAAGCACACATAGCACTGTGACAGCACACAGACACGACAGAGTTGTTGGGTCCCAGCAGTTACAGGAGAGGCTCACTGGGTAACTCTAAAGATGACAAGCTGATAACATTGACCACAGCAGTTAAAGAGCGAAACATCCTGGTGAGTGTGTGTGGTTTGAGAATTAGCAAAGCGAGAAGCCAGAGAGAACACAGCAGAAAGGGTAGTTCCTTCCAACATCCACCAAGATTCTTTAAGGCTACCCAAACTTCAGGTGTAGAAAAATGAGGTCGACAACATGAGGAAGCATGAACGTTCTCACTTTGCTAGGGATGCTGTGGTCCTGGGGGCACAGAACCCGCAAAGCTGTCAGCCTAAATACTCCTGTGGGGCAAAGTTTCAGCAGAAAGGCCTAGACTGATAAAAAGAATCAGATCGTGAATAAAAAAAGGTCCATGACAGCAGAAGGACAGCAGGGATGGACGTCCCAGGGACACCAGGACTGCAGTGTCCCTCTTCTGGAAAACAACTCTAGGAGGAGCATCATCCCGTTAAGTAGAAACTATTTGATAAGCCAGAATTTCCCCTTAATAGCACATGAAATTATCTGTCTTGAAGAATACCTGCGGGATCTCAAAGATGTATAAGAAATGAAGGAATAAAAAGCAAAATGATGCTCCCATAAGTAGTGATTCACTGGAAGACCTATCCACAAAACAGATTCAAACTAACCTAAGGTTTAATACAATAATGAAACTATATACAATCAGCTTTGGAACGCTTAGAAACAACAGGACAAAACCCCACTCATTGCAGAAATGAAGAGTAAAGTAGCAAGTTAACAGGTTTTTCTCAGGCTTGAAAAGAAATACAAAGTGGAAAGTAAGAAAATTCTAGACAAATAAAAACAAAGAGAAAGTAATAATTAATCATGTCCATCTATCTAAAAAGGAGCAACCTCTGAAGAGGAAAATGAAAGTAACAGTAAATACTAAGAACATGGATGGCACAAGAATTGTTAAATAAAAAGGTTAAAATTATAAAATTAAAAAGCACTTTATGTACCCCAGAATACCCAGCAGAACCAGCCACTAATCTTACTAAAACAGTTGGTCCCATGTGGATCACCACAGCACCCCTGGGGAGTCCAATGAGCCTTTCACAAGGACCACATATCAGCTATCCTGCATATCAGAAATTTACATTACTATTCTTAACAGTAGCAAAATGACAGTTATGAAGTAGCAACTAAATAATTTTATGGTTGGCGGTCACCACAACATGAGGAACCATATTAAAGGGTCACAGCATTACAAAGTTTAAGAACCACTGCCCAGGAAGAATGGACAAGATGGAGCATGCTCCAATCACAGTATTGAGACGATGAAGGATCTTAGGGAAAGAAGAGCTAGCAACATTACATTTGAATAATTTGTGGGTTCTGTCAAGGAAGATACTTTCATGCCACAAGAATCTGTGACAGCTACTCCTGCCCAGTCTTTGAATACTTACATTTAATTCCTTTTTTAGCACTTCCTTGAGAAGATGTCCTGCAGATTCTTCATCTTTTGTGTTCATAACCACACAAATCTCTTGTGAAATTTTCTCTGAAATTAAAAGTAAAAAAGTTTTTAAACGTTATCCTTCAAAGAAAGCACAGAACAAAGCCTTATTATCTAAAAACGTGTAGTTGCTTGATCTTCATCCCCCTTGAGTAAGATGAGGCAGAGTCTAGCTCCAGGCCAGGTAGAGTAACCTGAGCTACAGGCTGAGGCATCCTGGATTCTGTACCAGCCAGGCCACTATACCCTCACATCACACAGTGCAGTAGGCACCCATCCAGCACATAGACAAGCTCTTGGTTTACATTGTACAAGGAGTAACTAGAAGTGACCATCGTTTATGTGACCACCGCTAACCATTCTTGACCAGGAGGAATTTCCCTGGTTCTCAGATAGTCCCACTTATAGACAGATAGTTTCTTCAAACCATTCCCAGGTTTTTCTTTGGCTTGTGCCTACATAATCAATCCAATACAGCTCAGTTCTAGTTGGGATTCTTACCACAGAAAATGAAAATGGCTGAATTTTTCTCAAACTTGTTAGCTTGTTTGAGATAGCTTAAATGTTTAAATATAAACCATGTGACGTGGTGGCATTCACCTCTGAACTTCCTGTGCATTCTCCCAAAGATATGAAGTCCTTCTCTATAGGGATCTGAGGTGCTAAGGAACATCACTACAGCTGTCGAGTACACTACACTATGGAGTCTTGAACTAAGAAGAAAAAAAACTAAGTGAAAATAGTATTTACCAGTCAAAACTGGCTGGGTCAGCATCAACCTCGCTGCATGATACATGGGTGGCTTATGTCATAGGTTTTCTACAGGAATTAATCAATTAATAATATTTTTTCAAGCAAAGATAGATAGGACAGTTAAGATAATATCACCTGAGTGATAGTACTCCTTTTACTAATTTCAATTTGACCAGGAATTTGTTTACAAAGTTACAGTAATGTAGAGAACATGGAGACCATGGAGAAAAGAATTATTGTGAATATGTACAGTAAGTCAGAGTCTTCACTGCAGAGAAGGGGACAGACACTCATAAGATCCCAGGGCTCTTAGTAGTACAAAAGGTACACAAATCCCAAAATATTACATTTACAGACCTACAGCTACCTTGGAAGTCTAAAATGGGCATGGTGGAAAGGACATGGAACACTTGGTGAACCTGCAAACATTCTGATATTCCTTCATTGTCATCCTCACATTCAATGCTTCAGTGTAAGCATATATTATTATCAAAGTGGTACCACTCCTGTCTTCATGCCAGGATATTTATATACAGGTATCCATAAATATCACACCTTCCTAGAGGGATACCACACTTGTAATAGTCGTTATAAAAAGCTGATCACACACTCTTTGCTCAGACTCTGCAGTCGGGACAACTACGCAAATGTAAACACAGTCATCCCAGTGGATTGAGGAGAGCATCCCTCTTCTGAATGTGGATCTTCCGCACTAAGCTAAGCTACTTTATATCACCTCTTCTCTCAGGCATCTACTTGCTTACTTGCTAAGGTTCTATTATTCCCAGAAGTCTGTAGGCACACAACCATAATAAAATCCAGTCCGATAAGAATAGAGACAAAGTAGTCAGCCTGGAAGTGCTGTGGAACATCACCACGTTATGAAAGACAGACTGCTGACAAAACAGGTGATGCTGTATAATCAAATGAGATTAGAACCTACCCAGGAAAGGTGAGTAGGCTTTGCTTAGGAGTGGAAGCAAGGAATCTGAAGGAATTCACAGAGATAAAAATGAAAATAAGATGAAAAAGGTTGGTGTAAGGAAAGTACCCATAAGTATAGTGTGATCTATAAGCAACAAAATGAGTAAGAGGTATTGAGTAGGAAAGGCTCAGGCAGGATATCCATCAAGGCCAAGGTCATGAGATCCCCTCCCAAAAGACTCTGAGGACAAGGCAACCAGCCTCCATTCAGAGTCTGTTGAAATGAAGTCAACACAATCAATATACATGAATTTAAATCCTTGGAAGGAAATGTGTCTCCCCAGCATCGTTGTAAATGCCTAGGAATATTTCTAAATGTGTCTAATACACAAAAAGATGCATCCATGACTACAAAGTAACTGCCAACGCAACAGTCGGTGTGTCAGCACTAAATCACTTTTGATAAATTGATAAACTACATATAGTTAAGAATGGAACTATTTTAATTCAAATAAAAAATAAATATATAAATTGTTCCCTCTTTGCTTTATTATAAACTCCTATGCACGTATACCCACTCTGTTCAAGGTAAATTACTAGTACCAAAACTAAAGCTGGCAGTTTTCTACCTTTTTAAAACAAAAGTATACTAACAATTAAATCTTAACTATATTTGGCATTTATCTTAGACTGTATTTCAACTATTCTAAATATAGAACTTTTACTTAGGAATCTTTCATTGCCATGTAAATTTTCCAATAAGTTTCTGTAATTCAGAGTTTTCAAAGAAATAACATCATCAAATATTACATTTTTCAATGATCATGATTCAGTCCCCAATTTTTTGATATTTTCCTTAATTATTCCAAGCTAACAGTGGTTTATAGCACTTAGCACAGAGTTGTTTTACAATGGTTCGTTGGTAATACTGTCAATTGACATTCTAATTTTATTTTCTATTTCAGTGCAAAATTATTTTTATCCAGATCTTGCAATAATTTTGTTAAGTTTGTTTATAAGCTCTAGTCTTCTGTATATATAAACTTCTAAACACAGGATAAAGTCTTTTCTTCCTTGCTAAATCATAATTGTATCTGAATTTTTTTTTGTTTTGTTTTTTTTTTTGTTTTTTTTTGTTTTTCGAGACAGGGTTTCTCTGTGGCCTTGGAGCCTGTCCTGGAACTAGCTCTGTAGACCAGGCTGGTCTCGAACTCACAGAGATCCACCTGCCTCTGCCTCCCGAGTGCTGAAATTTTTTAAACAGAGTTTTATAATCTCATTAAGTCTGTCATATTTATAATAAATAGTTAAATTATTTACAGGTCAGAAGTATTTTTATCTATCCTCCACAAATTGTATAAAATTGATAACATTTCTGTAATTATTAGAGTTCATGAGTAGAGTTGCTGTTTTAAATTATGAGTGCCTATAAGCTCTATTCTATATCAGTTTAAAATGCTGTGTTTGTCTCAAATTATTTCCATCTAAATTCTTATGACTGTCAGCAAAGAATGTTCATAAGTGTTCACAGGAATTTAATGTTCCTTTTTTTCATTTGGTGATAATTATTTAAGCCTTTAGTATTTGTCCTGATTATCCTTGCGAAAGTACTAACCATTATATTAGCATTTTCTTGGAATAGCATTTGGAATCAGAATGCTATGTAACAATAGAAATGCACACACCTAATCCATCACCCACTTAGCACACAGTTATGTGGACGAGGAGTGAAGGACCCATATGGAAATAATAAAGTAATGAAGCAAAGAATTGCCATGGCATGGATCTGCGAAACCAGGTGAAAGCACGGCAGCTTCCTGTGAGGTTCTTGCAAGCTTTAAGCTTGAAAACATTAGAATAAAAAGTGTCCTTACTTTACAAAACAAACAAGATACAAAGACAAATGCGTTAAACTATCTTAATAGTAAAAGGTACTAAAATTCCCAACCTTAAAGATCATGAGAGCAAAACCTAAGTAAAGAGGATCTAGATTCAAGATGAGAGATGGAACACTGGTAAACGGTAGCGTTCTCTGTGTGGCCAGCTCACATAATCAAGGTCCCACCGTTTGTTTACCACACAGTGGTCTGAGACGCACCAGCTGTCTGCCCTCTTATACCTTCTAAGGACCATATGCATATGTCCTCTATTTAAAATGGCAATTTCACCATCTGCTCCTCCTCCGAGACCAGACTAATAGAAATCTCCAACTATCTCTTCGGACTCAAGGCTCTGTCTGGTGGACTATTAGAAGTCACTCACAAGCCATGCTCTTCTCTACCTCCATGCTCTTCAGAGCACAGTTTTGCTAACAACTCATCAAGCTTCTAGCCTAAATTTTGGGAAATTCCAAAAGTGATCTGATTCACAGTCAGATTGGAATCTCTACTTAGCTGACAGTAACTTTCTATAATGAGGCAATTATAAAAGCTTCCTCTCTTTACAAAATATGCAAATTGCCTACCATAGTTGATTAGCCCCCCTCGAGCAGTGTAACTCTTTTGAGGTAGTAGTTCAGTTTCTTTTAATGTTCTTACATACTGTGGCAATTGGAGACTGCTGAGTTCAGAAAGATATGGTGAGCCACCCAAGCACTGAGTCTTTCTACTTCTCATGAAAACCTACGAAAGAAAACGAACCCCAAACGACCAGCACGTTTATCTGCAAGTCTTGCCAATGTTTCCAGTTTATCATATTCTCCCAATACTCTAAAGATGACATGTAAAAACAACAACACGTTTAACAACTGTAAGTACTGAACACGCATTTAATAATAAAGTCTTAGAAAAAAGTCAATTCAATATCTGAGATGCTTCTGGAAGCATTAGGTCATTCCCTGGTAGTGTGTTCAAGTATGAACTGAGAAAAGAGAATTTTTAAGAAAACCCAACAAATGTCCTACTGAGCAACATCGCCAACTCCAATAAAACCAGTGAATGATTATGGGCCATTCTACTTCTGGTCCACCTTACAATGAAATAGGGAGCTGGCTCACTGGGAAAGACCACACACTGTAAAGGCCTGAGGACCTGGGTTTGAATTCCCAACACCATATAAAAACTCAGGAATGGACTGGCAGAAACAGGACAGTTCCTGAGCCTTGCCTGACTCCAGCTTTAGTGAGAGACCCTATGTCAAAGGAATAAGGCAAAGCATGATAAGAAGAACACTGTAGGACTTTGTCTGGCCTCTATGCACACATGGGCACAGGTATACACACACACACACACATACACACCACACACACACAGGTACACATTCACCCCACACATAAACAAACACAACACACACATGTACACATAAACATCCCATACAAACACAGAAACACATGTATACACATATACACAACACACACAAACATTTATACATACAAACCCCTATATGTAAATATGCACACACACATGTATACATACATATTATACACACGTGTACACACATACACATTTTAATTTTTTTGTATGAAAATCTCCAACTTCTAGCCTGTGTACTTACATGTGCACAGGCATAAACCAACACATATACACACACACAAGCACTCACACATGTACAAATGTTTTTTAATTCAAATGAATGTATCTAATGTATGAAAGCTAATTAATACAATGAATATGTCATAACTCACACCCTTTCCAGAACACGTGCAGTCAGTATCAGAAGTTGCGGTTAGGAAGAACCTCTAACTACTTTTGCCTTCTCTTGTCTTAGAGAAAATATAACTCTAAATCTGATCAAGCTCCAGGATCCAATTGTTAAATTATCAAAGACAAAGCAACACATAACACTAAACCACACATGACTAGACAGGTATCAATATTCAGATTACCTGCAGGCCAAAACAAAAGATAAACATTTTTTAAGAAGCATATCAGGATACATTAAATAAAGTTAAAATGTCTTTCGTTTCAAAAACAACACACAAAATGTGATAAGAAAACTGGGCATGGTAGCACATGGTTATCATTCCAACTCTTGGAAAGCTGAGTGCCATGAATTCAAGGATGCCTGGGCCACATACATAGCAAGAATCAGTTCAGCTGGGGCTACTTGGCAAGGAAGCATCTCAAACAAAACTTGTGATAAAAAGAGGCAAGCGCAGTGGCACCTGCCTATATTCTCAGCCTGAGACAGAAGGATTACAAGTTCAAGGTTCCAGAATGAGACCATTCGTACATACAGATCCAGCGAAGCGGTAAGTGAGGAAATTAGTGACAATGTGGACGACTTCTACTTTTGACGAACACTCTGTAAGGGTTTGGGGAAAACAACAGCCTAGATATGCATTAGTCTTTTACCCACACTGATTCTGCTTTTACTCATTCAGAAAGTACCTTGGGCTGGGGAGACAGCTTAGTCACCAAAGTGCTCATCAGGATGACTTCTGGGACCCACCGTAAACAGTCCTGGTAGGGAGGAAAGGAGCGCTAGAGATAGGTGGACCCTGGAACTCAAGGGTTGACCAGTCTTGTCAGTCAGTGAGCTACCTGACGATCCACAGCGGAGAACAACTGAGGAAACTTTACAGGTCGATTTCTGGACTACACAGAAAGAGATTTTTTTCAATCTGGATATATTTTTTCAGTTCTAAAATTATTGTTTGATTCCTTGCATTTCTACTCTCTTTAGATCATCTCTGTTTCAAGAGCGTTAGTGTAGCGCTTCCTTCATCGGTGCTTTAAAGCATTTGTTCAATGACTAAGGAGGGTTGAAATTCCACCTGTCTTCTCGTGTTCATACTTGAACATGCTTCCCTCTAATCAATCATGTGTCAATGGTGGCCATGACAGCACCTGGGGGAACAGCAGACCCTGAATAATCTTAGAGGGGCACATTCCCCACTGATCAGAAATTGTAGTGGCTTTGAAATGTGGGGGAGCATTGGTACTGTTCCTTCTTCCTCTCCTGTTCTGGACATAAACAGAGTCACTGAAAATATGAAGGAGTGGCAAGGTCTCATATTTTCAGGAGAATGCTGAGCAGGGAAAAGGGTGGGAGGAGTATGGTGGTAGAACAGTATGGGCTATTTATAAACTTCATTCCAAGGAACCCCCTTGAGCTGCACACAAATTGATCTGAACCAAAATGTCATGCTGCAAACTCTCAGAGTGGGCGTAAGTGATAAACGAGGCACTTTACAGGCCATTGAGTTGAGCCATGGGAGACTGATCCAAATAAAACCATAGTAATTTTGAGAAATGCAATGGACACTTGGAAAAACAACACAAGATAGTTAAAACAGGAACTGTGTGGATTTACTACTGAAACGCTGGTCATCTGAAAAGGACCCAAAATTTTACAACAGACTATCCAGATAGTATCTCATATTCAGAATATTAATACAAATAATGGTATTTGGTTTCCAGAGAACTGGGCAAGTCTGAACACCCAGGGAAAAAGAGTGAGTCTACGTAATTTTGCTGGGTTCACTCATACATGGTGGGATTACTGTCAAATGTTTTAAAACAGCAATTAAAAAAAGTAGTGCCCTAAACAATGACCTTGAAATATGATGTGATGTCCCATGTGATTCTCTTTTAAGAAGGTTAAACTTAAGTGATATTCTAATAAAAATCTTCCATGAGCAAATGAATGTATAGTCAATAAACCTGAACGGTTATGAAGGAAGACAAAATTTAATTTGTGATTCTCATCTTCTTTCCCTTCAGATAAACAAAGCGAACACTAGCGACACTTGGTTAGTCCTAGAGGAAAGAGAATCCAGAGAAACACTCTCAGTTTTCTAGGATACTTCAAGTTTATTCCACCAGGCTTCCTTTTCTACTGGATTGGCTTCTCATATCAAAGCTTTGGAGCTCACAGGTAAATAAGAACTATATTTAAGACACAGGCTGGTATTTCTAAAAGATATTTGGCATTGAAGCTCTATATATTCAAAGTAAGGTCAGCGTCTTCCACATTCTGTTGAGGTCTGGGAATCAGAACCAATTTTACGTTCTACGTTCTATCCCTCAAAGATTAAGAGTGGCATTAAACAGACTCTCAAGTGAGGAAAAGTGAGCGCCCGTGCCTCTAGCTCCAGCACTCGAGGGGCTAAGGCAGAAACACCACGAGGTCAAAGTCAGCCTGGGCTCCATGAGGAGACCCTCTATCCAAGGAAAAAAGAGAAAATAGAAAGGGGCAGCAGTGCTGAGCCTGGAGCACCATCTCGGTCACACCCTACGGTTTCTTATCACCAGGATGACAAACGTGAAAGGTGGGAAGCAAACAAGAGGAAAATAATCGATGAGCCATCATTACAGGAAACCAGTAAACACAGGCTTGCAGAACATTAAATATAAACACGTGACGATGTCGGCATAGCCTCCCTCCTGTGGAGAAAGCTGCCCTGATCTGTGCACATTGAAACTCAAGCCCAATCCCGCTGGTGTGGATTTTTAAAAAGACGTTGTATATAATCAGATGGCAAGCTCGCTTAAAATGAAACACAAGGTGGTAGATGAAATTCCTACCTTAGAACGGAGTGTAAGATGTGGGCACGTGGCATCCTGTCTTGACACACACTGTAGTGGAAGCCACATGCATGTTTTGCTATTTTCTGGTAACATATTATTTTCCATTTTCAGCATTTTTTCATTTTGAACTCAGAAAAGTAAGTTCGAAAGAAATATTTTCTTCTAAGGTTCAAGTTACGTCCATGTACTTTAGGGGAAAAAAGTGTCATTAATTTGAATATACATGTTATACCTGAGTTTGGGGCTTTTCGTAATACTACTCCAGAGTAAAGCACAGGTGGCCGGCGTCCATTTGTTATCATCTTATTTGATGCTCAGTAGCTCACTATGACCTTTGACATTTTTGAAAATGACAGATTCCCTTGCCTGTCCTTGAACAGACATTTCGCTGATGACAAAGTAAGAAAATTACTTACTTTCTTGTTTGATTAAACAAACAAGAAAACTCATTTTCTCTAATCTTGACCCAAATATTTAGCTTTCTAATTTACATCTTTCTTAACAATAACTTGCTGAAGAAACCAAGTTCCTTTTAAATTATGTTACGGCCATCCTATTCTCATTAACGAAAGCTTGACGCAAATGTTTTCACATATTCAAACAAGATACCAGCACAGCACTGTTTTCAAGACAGTAAAGAACAAAACCTATTATGTACAAAGAAGACTTGGTATTAATGGGGAGAATGTGGAAAATTAAGTATCAGTCAAAAGCCAGAAACATCAAAACAGCAAGGTTTCTGAGTAAATCTTAGCTGACACTTTGCATTGTCCAAGAAAACATGGTTAACATGAGTGGTGCCTTCACTGAGACATTAACAAGGGACCTCTGACAAGGACATACCACAGATGTAGAGAGGTCCACTTGTACCCAGTGGAAACCTGACTGCCCCTTGCTCATCTTTTCAACTTCATTCAAAAGTTTCAAAAGAATTTTATACTTAAAAATCACAATGCTAAGCAAGCACGAAAGGACGCTTACAAAGAAGCCATCCATTTTCCATGTGCGTAAAACACCAAAGCCAACACAATAAGTCCTAAGTTTCCACAATGCGGATCCAAATTTGTTCATATGTAATTTATCTTATTCCTTCCAGTCAAGGCCCATTCAAAAGCATCTCTACATCCTTTCATGTGCGTGCACACAGGATTTCAGACACTTTCCTATCAGCTGAGCCTTTCGACAATGTGAAGGAGAAACAAGAGTGTGAACACAGACGCAATTTTCTTAATATTGTGAGTGAACGGCACCTGTACATGGACGTTCCGAACTGCAAGGTGGGGACTGCATTTTCCAAATAAAATGGAAAATTATTAGTCAGTAAAAGAAGTTCCATTTCAGAAAAATCAATTGCCCTTACAAATAAAACAGGGAAAACAATAAATGATGACCAGGAAAAAGGCACAGATCTTTATATGAATTAATATTAACCAATTCTAATTAAAAGCAGCTAAAAATGATTTTCAACTTTAACTTCTCTTTTTGTATTTTTATATAAAGCATCATAGGAAAAGAGGCACCATGAGCCATTTTTATAGCATAAGTTTACTCTAGCTTGTACAATTATAACCAAGAAAGAATAAAATGAATTTTTATAACACTCTGCAGTCACAAAACTGAATTATTAAGCTTGCTGAAGGGCAATATTGAAAAAAATCAATAAGCTCTTTTAATGAAGGAATTCCATAGGGGCTCTTTTCTTAGAAAAGTTTCAGAATATTGACCCTTTGGCCAAGATACAGTCAGCATATTAAATCAAGTGCGGTTTGGGACTGTTTGTACGGCTTGTGTACATGTAGATAAAATGCGCTGGCGCTGGCGTCTGTTGCCACTTTAACATCGTTGGGGTTTGTCTGAACACGCAGAGCAGGCTTGGGTGGGCTCAGGCAGTTTGTGGCAGGGTGGGAAGTACAGTACTTCTTTGTTCAGTGGATGTTTACGGACATATCAGTCAGCCCAGGGTTTTGTTGTACTAATTAATCACACAGCTCAGAAAAGATTGTTTTCATTTTCACTCAGAGTAAAAGCTGGAAAGAGTTAAACACTAAATAACACAGCCCAAATTTAACACGCTACCTTAAGAAAAGGAAATGCTGGGGTTGCATGGTTTTATATAAGTGTAACAGTAATTTGTAATTAGCTGTATTTGGGGGCAGCCCCCACAAAAGACAGCCATGAGAATGCCACTCTCTATATATCTTTTCCACTAACCATAGTACACCATAAGTAGGAACCCATGTAAGCAATGATGCTAAGTTAAATCAAGTTAAAAATTAGTAGCAGAAGAAAATTAGATTGGGAACTTTATTCCTATTTGGAGATGTGAGTCATATGCTTGTATGAAATTAAAAACCTAAGTCAAATATTAATGAAATGAGATTTTGTTTTCAACACAATGAAATTTCCATATTAAACCAAAGATGTTGACTTGATTATAAATTAAGATGGACCAAATACCCATTATTCCAGTAAGTAGTAAATTTGCCAGTAGAAAACACTCTTGCATCTGACATAAGTTTTTTTTTTTTATCATAGCAAACTTTTATAGTGTGAAAAATGCTAAGGAAACAAGAAAGAAGTCACATCAAAGTACTTGTTACCCATCAAGAATTAGTATTCAAGAGGGAAATAGCTGGAATATACGAAATTACAGAATATTCAGCAATCATTATAGCATGGGAAAAGTTACCTAAATTAGAAAGGTGTTGTCAACACAGACCAGATTTATAAAAAAAAAAAATAAAACTTAAAATTCTAAACACTATACAACTAATCGTTTTTAACCTGCTATGCTGCCATGTGGTTTATATTTTTGTTCTCTCACTGGGCATGATCATTTAGTTATTGTCTATTTTTCTGAACATCTGTGATGCAAGCAGCACCAGGTACTTCCTAAAAAAGCACTGGGAGGCAAGATCTTTGTTCACCAGAAGATCAGCTAAAGGCACAGTCCTGATCCAAAGGCATAAAAGCTGGACAGGGTTTAGAAACCAACAGGATGTCCACTGAGAAGGGATCTACAATTGGTACCACTCTACTGAACCTTGGAGAATGCAGCCAAAAATGAAGCAGACTAAGGTCTCATGCAATAGCCATCTTTATTCAGGGCCTCAGGTAATCATATGCTGAAGGCACTCTGGGTGTTAAGCAGGGTCAAATGGGCAAAGTTCACTTGAGTTCAAACTACATACAGTCACAGAAGCAAGATCACATGGATTCAGGCTTCTAAAGAACAAGTCATGCTTAGAAACATCATTCTTATATAATAGGGGATGGTAGTCTGAAGCAAAGCCACTCTTATTACACCTGGGAGGGGCAAAAAAGCACATCCAAGAGCAATCTACGCTATGGAGGAACAGACTCATCTGTTCATGTGAACTCTTCTCACAAGCTCAGAATTCTCCTCATTCGTGGACTGTGTTCAAACCCAAGATCAACTCTCATGCTGGCAAGTGGGTCTGAACAATTGGGAGTGAAAAGAAGACATGAGCCCAAAAGTTGTATGGATAATGCGGGCCTGTATTTCAATCAAAGAAAATATTCTTGACAATTTTGAGACAGAGAAGAATATGCCTTCATCTCAATCTTCCTACCAGTAAGTTGGGAGAAGCAAAGTTATCTGAAGAACCAATGAGCTAACTTACACGAGCTACCTGGTATGAGTGTTGTGTGCCCTCAAACAGCATGCATATGTCATACTAGTTCTACATTACAGCAGTACTTTTAATGGCATAGAGATGGAGAGACAGACAGACCAAATCCAGCTGTGCATCCTTTGCAAGCAGAAAGGCAGTAAGGCGGGAGGCGAAGAACATATATTCTTATTACTTTAAATCTTCAAGGAAAAACACTATGCCTGTATCTGTTACCATACAATTATTAAACCCAACACAATAACAAAACAGTAGATATTCCTTACATATTTACTGAACTATGATCTGAAACAGATTCAATACATATTAACATTGTTAGCAACACAGAAATCCATAAAATTCTTAAAATAAAAATATTTATTTTGGTATATACTTTTGTTACAAATTAGTCCTGAACTTAAAATAGCTAGAAACAAGTAGGTGAGTGCCATCCCCAAGGGTCTTCATAGCTTTGGTAACTGCTTTCTGGAGGCAGTAGTTTTGCTCTGTGTTTGTATAATGACTTTCTGGACACCTCATGCAATGACCCATATCTACTGAGAATTAAAAATATTTTGAATATATGCTCAGGTTCCCCAAACAACTTCCTAACACCAGCTCTCTGGAATTTTCCCACAACACCACATATTTCTTTGACCCTCTAGTTTGCTGGTCATGGACTGACCGCTTAGAAAGTCAGGGAAGATTAAGGGATATGGAAAACGGGAGGAGTGCCTCACTCACAGGTCTGGATGAAGACTCCAAGCAGTTGGGAATCAAGAATTCAACACAGTTAGTGATATGTGCTCTGAAGGTTGTTAGTGTAAAGATAATATTCATTTATATACAGACACCTAAGAATATTAAAACAGCAATGAAACATGCTTCGGGCATATATATGCCCCCAAGTATTGCCTTATTCCTCTCCCAGATATTATCTGTGAGTCACACAAGCAAGACTATTAACTTTTGTTGACAGTGGAAACATCTTAACTAACTTCCCATGAAATTCTTGTGATCTTGGGTTTTACAGTACCAAATGCAATTTGTTCTTCTGTCCTTTGGTCTGCATATCTCAGGAACCACCCAATGATCTTATTTAAGTTCCTTAGCAACTTTGAAAAGACAGAACTTCAACACATTGACATCAAATGCATGAGAAGCCCACACCCACACTGGGGTTGGACCCCTTCCCTGAATACTTTTCTACTAAACCATGACCTAAACACCTCTTATAAACTCCAATTCTGTTTAATACTGACTTGTTCTAAAATTCTTTTTGCAGCACAGTCAAGAATCTAAACTTCACCTTAGAGGGGAATTCAGAAAGGACCTCTTAGGGTAGCAGCAGGCAGTTCAATGGATTTATGTCTCTGGCCCATCTTCCTACAACTGTTGAGTTGAATCTCTTCCTGCAGTCTATACCTGTGTGTATCATATTGCTTTCTCCGGAAATGTGATGGATAAAGTTATGTTTTAAATTTCAACTACTGTGCCTAAAAGACCCATAAGACAAAACTGCCTCTAACATGCATGCCCCTTGCCCACGAATAGATACTTCCTGTAATGATGGAGGCTATTGCTTATGTGAGATAACAAGTCACACATTTTCCTTCGCATGAACAAACTTGTTTGACCCCACTGCACAAGCTATGCCCAATCACATGGGAGGTCATAGGCAGGAAACAATGCCTGGCTCTGATTGGATGTGGGCAGGAGGTACACAGGCAGGAAGCATGCTAGGATAGATGCTTTTCCCTGATTGGACCTGGAGGGAATGCATGGCCTTGTTGGTTTGCATTTATACACCTCTGAAAAATGTGGACCTTGCCAGAGACCATCATCATGGCCAGTATTTAATTAAAGCCTGCTTCAAATTTTGCTTAAAATTGTGGTAGTTGTCGTATTCTCAACCAGTGAAATTAACAGACCCCACTTAATAAAGTTGAAAAAGGCAAGCCTGAGAATAGTAGTTTTTAGTAGACTTCTGCTAACCACAGTTTATTTAAAAATTTGCATGTTTGTGTGTGGACAAAGTACATGTGGATGTGCAGGTATGTACAGGCCACGTGTGTGTGAACCACGTATGTATATGTCACGTGTGTATAAACCATGTATATATAGGCCATGTACCTATAGGCTGCATGCATATAAACCACATATGTATAGACCGCCTGTGTATGGGGCACATGTGTATAGATCATGTATGTATAGGTCACATGTGTATAGGCCACATGTACATAGACCACGTGTATATAGACCACATGTGTATAGGGTATGTGTGTATAGGCCATGTATGTATAGGCCACGTACTGGGTGTCAAGAACAATTGCTCTCACTAAACCTGAGCTCACCTAGGCTCGCTTTCCAATGAGCTTCAAGGATCCTCCGTCTGTCTCCCCAGCACTGGGATTGTAGGTGGATACTACCATACACTGCTACATCTCACAACTTCAAAAATTCAAAAGGAAAACTCCAAAAGTTCTCTCTCCTGTTTCTCAAGGTACTTCAGTTACCAGTGTTGGTATTTAGTACAAGCGCTGAAGAAGGTAGCAATCTTGAGTGTAATCTTGGAGTTGGAATATGATAGCAAGATTCCAAACTTATAATGCAGTAAAACTAGTTTTGATAGATGTGGTCTATAGGAGACCATACGAGGCAGCCTAGAAAAATGCCTCTTGAATTTGATGTACAACGCAATTACCTGGGCTTATGAAAACAGATTCGTCCCAAAGCATGGTACTGAATGAAGACAAGAATCTCAGGTTGTGAGGAAATCACATGACTGCTGGCCTGGCTGTGTACACAGTATGAAAGCCACTGAGATGTAGACCTACGTAAGCCCAGCAAGATCAGAATCTCCTCTGAGCTATTTCTGAAAAGCACAAGCCTTAAAGAATCAGGAAACTCTTGAGTTTACCATTAAATCAACTGCTTACACCTGACCAGATCACACCACTTTCCCAAGATAAAATAGAACACTTTCAAAATAGAATGTTAGAAACTATTACCTAAAGATGAAAACCGCATAAAATATTATTTTTGCATATTTGCTGGCTATGATATGTGTGGGAAAAGTATTACAAGATGAAGAACTGGCAGCTGAGACCCTTAACTACTTATTCTCACATCACACCACTACTCTACTTAAGCAATGCAGAACTTACTTGGAAGTCAAATCAAACTGAATGTTCCATGTCTTTGTGTTAAAGAACAGTATGGCTTAGCCAGCCAGTCACAAAAAAGTATTTACACATCGCCTGACTGATAATGTAAATCTATGTCAACTTCTTGATGGATGGTTATAGATTAACTATTTACAAACACAGAAACAAATTATATAACATTAATGGCTTGAAACAAAATACTCTTGAAGAGAAACAAATCTGACAGTACTGCAAACAGCGTCCTGAATAGGAAGAGCTCAGCTTTCTAAATGTGAGGCCAACTGCTTCCCGAAAACTCTACACCAAAACTGTGCTCTTCTGTACCCAGCAAGACCCTGAAATTAAGAGTTTACCTCTCAGCCAAAACTCAAACATATCATTTTGCCCAGACTCTAATTTTGATGGAAACAGTCAGCTGCTTCCTGTTGTCTCGAGGCCAGAGGGAACATCTCCAGTTTTTAAGACTGGGGTTCAAACTGGGTATTTAAAAGGGGGTTCTCAGGAAGGGCCAACTTTATCCCTTGTGGCAGGCATTTGACAACTTCAAGAGATATTTTCATGGTCACAGTCCAGGTGTAAAGGAGAGAGCACGGCATTGCTGCCATCTCCGCAGTGTAACTAGGGGACCACTCAACAACGAACAAAGGCCTCCTGAAATGCAAGGACCAGCTGGCCTGTGCTGCCAGTGTGGTGCTGAGCTTGCAAACTCTGATTTAAATCACAGAGCCTGCAGAACACAGAGGGAATGCTCCTTCTGTGTGCTGGTTCCGTTCCCAGCAGAGCCATAAGTACTGTGTGGTTATCAAATACACCACGTGGGAACATAAAGGTTATAGTGATGGTAAGAAGGGGTGTTTCCACATACATGATCATCACACTTAAAAAAAATACTGCAGTCGTTGTCAGGAAAAAAATAAGCTTCCTTTTTTGTTTTGTTTTGTTTTACCAATTATCTAGTACAAGTTTTCTAGGTTGTGCAAACTGTCCTACGGAGCACACTCCCCAGTGCTCTGACAGGACCTTACTGAGGGGCAGGAGCAGCCTTCTAAGCCGAGAAACAGAGGGACTGTCTCAATTTTTATCGAAATACCAGTTTCTACAGTTGTCCTTCCAATAGTATTGATGCTTAATACTTAATAGGCTGAAGTCTTTTACAAAAATTAAAGTCAATGTGGCATAACAAGTGGTATTTCACAAGCAGGAAACAAAACAAAATGCAATTATTTTCAAAACACAATCAGAGAGCTCCGTGGCCTCCAGGCATCTGCTCTCCTGAGATGGCTGGGATTTAACTGCCCTGAGAAATCCTTAGCGAGCTCCCGTTTCCTGAGGCCCTGGAGCTGAAATCACAAGGTCGAACTTACCCTTAATCACAGACCGGGCTGCGAGCAGATCCCGTTTGTAGGTCACCTAGAGGACAGATAAACCTCGTTAGACTCAGAGCACGCAGGAATGGGAGAGCAATAAAGCAATGCCCCCAAGGAAATTCTTCCTTCTGGTGCACACAGAACACAGCCATTTCCAAATGAAAGCAGCATTAGACATGCACATTAAATCAAATATTTCAGCAAATTATGAAGATCTGAGTCTTATGTCTTTGAATAAATTATGATAGCATATAGCAGAGGTTACTGAAATATGATTAATATACCTAGGGACTTATAATCAAAGAAAACGTGTAAGTGTTCAAACAAAAGTATCCACATTGCTGTTTTATAAGGGTTTGTACTGGAGAAGAAGGAGGTAGGGGAGATGGAGGGACATGGAAGGAAGAGAAGAGGACTTGAGGAGGAAGGGAGTCTCCAGAAAACAGAAGTCATCAACTCCATTCTCCACTGAAATTCTCGAAAACTAATCTGCATTTAAAGAGACTTCCCCTGAACTGGATGGTCTTTATAAAACAGCTTAGCAGCGCCCTGTGAGGTTTTCCTTAAAACCCAGCTACTATAAGACGTTATCTACGGGGTGCCACAGTGTGCTTAAGAATGGAGATCTGGGCTTAAGAGCAAACAGCTTCTCACTCTGCTCACCGTCAAGTACCCTGCCCTGGTATGTAGGTCTGGTCTAAGGCAGACCCTTCCCAGAGGCCATCATTGAGTTCAGACACAGAGCACCTGCAGAATCGGTCTCTTATAATAAGGAACTAGAGCACAGTGAACCATGAAACAGTATTAAGTAACTACAGTAAGGTCCAATAGGCTCATGAGTTACTCAAATGATTCATGATACCTCATTTTGACAAATCTCACTCGTACCTTCCCAGACTATCAAGTTAGATATTGTTTTCCCTAAATCATCTCATCCATGGGTTTGTAGAGATGTCTTCTTTAGCTCAGGTAGACCAGGGCACTTCTGGGAATTAGATTCATCTGTTGCACCCTCGCCCTACAGTTAAGTTTGCTGATGCCGTACTCTTCAGAGCTGCAGTAAGAACAAACTCAAAAGAGAATCGAAGGCTACTGGAGCATTTAACAAATTCACTGAAATCTAATGGACTGCTATACTGTTGCTAAAGGAGGAATGATCCACTAATAGCCATGACTCTGGGTGCTGCAGTTACAATCCATGGTCCAGGTCTGCATTCTAGAAAAGAAGAACAAGCTCACTCTATAGATTTGCCAAATGTAATAGATCTGGTTCCAATAAACATTTATAAAAATGCGCTGGATGCTGCTCAAGGTGCTAGCAGTCGGGCAATGAAAGGAGCCAGCTGTCACCTGCAGGGAGGGACTTCAGCCAAGGGCTCATTGTGACACTGAGCACACCTCTGTTTAAACTCTTTCTTAGCTAGATATCTGAACTCAAAACTAACTACTATTTGTGAATAAAGTAAAGAGATAATTTGTGCAGTCATTATCTGTTGTATAGTTTAAACTCCAGACAGAAATCAAGAATATACTTAGCTAACTATTCATTTTTTATTTTGTCTGGCTTTGAGAGGTAAGCTACATTCTCAGTTCAAATTAATATTAATAGTAGATTTTTAAGCTTATGTAAGTTTATCACCAAATATTCAAATAGCTTTTAGAATTCTTAAACATTAAAACACTGAAATTGTTCATGAATAAAATAATTGGGTTATTATTTTAAAAAGTAATATTCACAAACTAAATTTTAAAAGTCTCTTAAGTTTATTTCTCCTGTCTCCACATTATAGGCTACATAAAGATTGATGATTTGTTTACTCAGATCAACATCTGACTGAAAGCTAGCCATAGGGCCACTCCTCTGCAATCCCAGCATTTGGAAACTGAGGCTGGAGGAGAGAGAATTACGGCCAAATTAGTCTACACAGTGATTTGAGGCTTGCCTGAGCCATGAGCTACATAGCCCGATATTAGCTAGAGGGAAAATCTGTTTTTCCCTAAATGAAACAGCTAATGTACTTCAAAGGGAACATTACTGGAAAATGTCATAATTCTAAAATGATGTGTTATTCACTTCTCTAACTTTTTATAAAACTGAGTTGTCCTTTCCTTATTTTTAAGCAAACAAAACATTACAAAAGCAGCCTACCAATCAGTTTTGAAGTTGATTTTCAGCACGTCTCAGCCTTTTGGGTAAGATCAAATGTTGAAACTGATTTTTGTCTGTCAGCATGATCTGTACTTTTCCTTTGACCTTGCACAATACCCAACTATTGGCAATAATTACTTTTTAAAAAACTCTTGCAGTAATGGACTAACATGTTGATGTTTTTCTCACTGACTGGTTTTCAAACTCTGCTCACTGGAGCCTCTGGGGGTGCCCTGAAGATCACTGAGAG
>NC_022009.1:78734859-78738301 GCF_000317375.1 Microtus ochrogaster
CTCTGGGGTGCCCTGAAGATCACTGAGAGCAGCCTGTACAGGAAGAGTCAGTCTAGCCTGTACCTCCCCCTCACCAACTAAGCCTGTACAGGAAGAGTCAGTCTAGCCTGTACCTCCCCCTCACCAACTACGGCTCAGTCATGTCTACTTCGCAAGGTTGTATCTGGGCAGTGATTCTCCTGAGTCGTGTGTTTACCTGAGAAAGTCAACAGAGAGTAACCTGAAGTTCATACAAACAGGCCAGGTTCCCTCAGCTCCCAAGAGCCACTTCACAGGAGAATACTACGCATATCTTCTTCCTTTTACGTGCAAAACCAGAGAAGAGATCTTTCCGAACCAAACCCAGCCAAGGCGGCCTCCACTTACCTTGAGTAAGACTACATTATGCTTTAAGTCACCAAGCACCAACCTCATAGGATAATTGTAGTGATATTTCATTTGTATTTTAAGAAATAAAGCTTGCCTGAAGTTCAAAGAGTAAAACAGTTGTACTGATCAGCTTTACAGACGGGGCAGTGGTGACACACACCTTTAACCCCAGTCATGGAACCAATGAAAGTATCACAGCACAAATGACCCTGCAGGTCCCACTGTGGGTAGGAGACAGATACACAATGGGGAGAGAGTTTGGGTATAGAGTTTATTTAGTGTGTATTTGGGAGGGTTTGAGGGTAAGGGGTTATGGGGAAGAGAGAGAAAGAGAGAGAGATAGAGAGACAGAGAAAGAGAGGAAAGGGGGAGGAGGAAAAGGAAGGCAGGGGCTGCCTCTTCAGAAGAAAACACAGAGAGAGAGAGAGAGAGAGAGAGAGAGAGAGAGAGAGAGAGAGAGAGAGAGAGAGAGAGATATCTTAAAGGAACAGCATGCCCAGGTAACAGGGAAGGCCAGCATAACTATAACAGCCACAATAGTTGTCATAGAAACCGGGTGGTAGTGGTGCACGCCTTTAATGCCAGGCCTAGAGAGGAATATAAAACAGGAGGAGACAGCTCACACACAGTCTCATTCTGAGGATTCCTGGAGGCAGAATCGCCATTTCAGACTGAGGTAGAGGTAAGAGCCAGTGGGTAACTGTTTGCTTTTCTGACCTTCAGGTTGAATCCCAACCTCTGTTCTCTGGGTTTTTATTAATTGTGCTACAGATAATGGAGACATCAATCCACTACTTGGCAAAAAAAAAAAAAAAACCGCTATTAATTATTACACTTGAAAGACATAGAATATTCATTAGACACCAGTGTTAAGTCCAAAGGGAACCCCAAAACGACAGTCTTGGCTTAGCTCTAGATACCCTATGGAAAGACGGCTGTTCCATGTCATCATTCCTCGGGTTTCTATCTGCCAGGAAGAGCCACTTCCCTGCTGGTTTGTTCTTAGGAACACACCTAAGCCACAGGCCTGCAGCCCTCCCCGCCCCGACACCCCACTCTACAGCTAAGGGTTTTTCTTTATAACTCAGAAGAATTTTCCTTTCTTATCTCTCTGCTCCCAGAAAGATAACACAAGCCAATGTCAGTCTACCCCTCTTCTCTCTGTCCCAGAAATTTCTCTAAAGACCTCTGGTTATTCTCTCTTTCCTATCTATAATAATATTATTATTATATTATATTATTATTATAATAATATTTATTGATTATTATTAATAATAATTCCCATCCATGAATTGGTCATGTCAGAGGTTTCACAGTCCCCTTGTTTACAATGGGTATTTTTGAACTTCATTTCCTAGCTTGAAAAAAGCTGTATGGAAATCTCAACAATAGACATTATATCAGCACACCGAATGGTTGAGAGCTGAGCAGAAATGCTTTCACTTCTTTGTTTTTAACTGAAATGCTAAAACAATGGAATTTGCAAAAGCTTTGTCTGTCAAAGGGAGAGTTCCAGTCATTCATCCCAGTAATATTGCGATGACACAAATACACCCAGGCTCCTTCTCGGGATGCACTGGAAGACAATGAAGCAGTTGTTAAATTTCTCCAATAGCTGGTTATAAAAGCCATGCCTTGGAGACATTTTTGACATTGGGAAACGAGAAGTCTGTTTAGCTCCTGGTGAACAGAGCACAAGTGTGACCTGCTAGTGTCTAAAAGCATACTGGGGGAGACATGGGACAGATATTCACTTCGGTTCTTCTTAAATAGGATCAAGTCCCACCAAAGCAAATGGTCACTGAAGCTACCAGCTCTCAGCCAATCAAGGGCACCAAGAAGACAAGCCAGGATACCCAGCCTGGGACAACAACAATATTACATTTTGAATATTTTCCCTTTATTTAGAAGAAATGTAATACCTAAAACCTCAACAGTGATGTAACAGATATGTTTCCCAGCCCACCAATTACAGATTTTATAGATTCCGTACCCTCTCATGCATATTGTCAGCCAAACCAAAACTCACAGCTGGGAGCCTTCAGCTTCTTCCTGTTGGGGAAAAATGATGCTATCATATAGATACCCACCAGGTCAGGAAAGCTGTAACATTCCTGCAGCCTGTGTGTGTTTGGATACTGCAACAGAACACTGTGAATTGCATGGTTTAGAAAAGTAAGAACCCATTTTCTCATTTCTCATACAACTCCCTCTCAGGTCCCTCTGAGAGGTTTGAAGGAATCCCTTCCAGGCCCCTTCCTGTCTAGAGAACGACACAGACACTACAGTGTCCTTCAGTTTGCAGATTCATCACGCCTTTCCCTGGCGTCACCATCACACGCTACTGCCCTCACATCCGTGTCTCCCATCATAGCAGGACACCAGTTGTGTTGGATTTAGGGCCTACCCTACTCCAGTTTGACCTTATCATAACTTGATTGCATCTGTAGACTCTTTCCAACTCTCTCAGGCACAGATGCCAACACTCAGAACATGAATACACATTTGCGTGAGAGATAATTCAACCCATAAAATATTCAAAGTGAATCACGAGAGGAGCTAGTAAAAGCAGAAGAGAAAGCCCAATGTGGCACAGAACACATCTAAGAGAAGACTGACTCTGCTGTTACCACAAACAATAATAAAATATGAGTATATCACAGAAAATGAATCAATAAATTTGAAGATGGGATGAAAAATAAAGAGCAATGTGTTTCTTTTCTTTTATCCACAGAACCTAAGTGTTTTACAAGCTTGATGAAATCTCAGACAGGAGAAAAAGAACCATGACTTCAATAGGTCAAAAGTGAAGCCAGGGAGTGCCACCAATGCCTTGGAGTTCCACTAGGTTTTCCCCCAGTGGCCCTCAGACTCAGTGGGATAGTGAAATGAATTACACAAAGGTAGAGATCAATATCTTTAACAAAACACCTAATTCATGATTGACAACATCCTCAGAGTTACTGAAAGGATAAAAGTTCAAAAGAGATTCAGATGGATCGAGCGGGGGGGGGGATTTATTAGAAAAGTTAACAATGGCGTGGCCAGATAAACAGTTAGACACCAGCATGAC
>NC_022009.1:78738590-78752849 GCF_000317375.1 Microtus ochrogaster
GAGATAGACAGCACGGTGGGGGAGAGGCACAGAGAGACACCAGCATCAGAGATAGACAGCACGGTGGGGAAGAGGCACAGAGAGACACCAGCATCCAAGATAGCATGGTGGGGGAGAGGCACAGAGAGACACCAGCATGGCTGGGTCTCAGAGGAGAGTTCAGTGTCCCAGCCGCAGAGATAAAGAGTAGGGGGACTGCTCACATGGTAAAAATCAGAATCTCTTCTTATACCTTTCTGAGTTTGGTGGATTCACAGTTTCACCTAGAACCAGACATACCAAATTACGTGGCAAGGGGCAGGGGTGTAGAACAGGATGTGTGGTTATTAAAACTCCTTTAATATAAACTTACTACCCAGGTGAGAGATCCTGGCATCTGGAAGTGTGTCAGCTTGGGATTTACAGACAATATCTCAGTAGTGTGTCTGGTGTTATCTGGGGAGGGGGACCAGGGGCTAATTTAAATATAATATTAGTATCGTTACTTCACGTGGTCCTGAAATCAAAAGTACACTAACAGCAACACCATACAAATATTCTATTAGTAATACATTATGGCTTGTAAGATGTAAAAGCAACAAACACAGCTAAACTCTGACAGTGGCTACCTGGCTTACTACAAAGGTAAGATCTCAAACACCTTCCTAGACAGCCTTAGAAGTGCTTACAAAGCACATAGGAGTCCTGGATATATGTCATGCAGCAGCTTTGAATGCTCAGGACAGAATTTGAGAAGTAGAAAAGAAAATTGAGTCATTTACTAAAGTTATACAAGGTCCAAAGGAAACCATCATGCTTTCTTACAAAGATTGATGTCAGCAGTAAATAGATTGATATCAAATTCAGAAGCTAGACAAATAACAATTGAATCTCTGGCTTTTGAAAATGCTAATGCACAATTGAAAGGGGTAATTAGGCCATTAAAGGCCAGATCAGCACCCTTGGAGGATGGATCCGAGATACAATCAATATTGAATCTCATGACTATGAAGATGCTTGGATAGGATATGTGATGTCCAGAGGTTTAAAGAAAAATCTAAATGTCAAATGTTTCAGTTGTGGTAAACAAGGTCACCCTAAAAGGGACTGTAAACAGGCCACTTCTAGAAACAATGTTTTTACCAAGCATAATTCAAACAGAACACCCCTTCCTTCTGTATTATGAGGAAGGTGTGGCAAAAGGCAGCCATTGGACTAAAGAATGTAGAACAACAAGAGGCAGTCAAGGTAACTCTCTGACATGAGAAAACACTTTGAGTGGCCTCTCACAGGCCCCCAAGCCAAATTTGGGTCAGTAATTTTCTGTCATCATGGAGGAAACTCTTTCCCAGAACAATTAAAGAACATAGTGCCTATTGTAAGAAACCATACTGTTCTAAATGATAGATAAACTAAAGAAGAGAGAACAAAAAATTCAGGAGAAACCATAAATACATCTAATGGATTCCAAGGTGAATATTCTTGAAGCCAAGAAAAAGAAACATCCTCACACACTGATGCTCACAAGTCCCAGTGAAACTCCCTGACTTCAGAGTTCTCTCTCTTATGACTGGAAGCACAATACACACATATATGCGTGCACACACACACGCACACACACTCACACATCCACACTCACCCTCACTCACACACGCATACACTCACACTTGCTCATATACCCTCACACACTCACACAAACACATTCACACACTCTCACACTTACATGCAGCATAGAAATCCCACATGACGAGTCTCTCTTACCTTCCAGAGGTCGGGGGGTCCTTCTACAAGTTTTGCTTTTGTGTGAGAGTATTTTAGGGCCAACTGCAAGCACTCTGTTCCAAATTCAAAATCATAGTCACTACACTGGAGACAGAGGAATAAAGAAACATAGAGGAATTAACAAACTATAATACAATTGGTAAAACATAAAGCAAAATGAAACAAAGAAGTCTTTTATTTCAAAAACGAAAAATACAAAGGGAAACACTCAGAGGATTAGCAAACGTTTTAACTATTTGACTGTGTTGTAGAATAATTCTTCTTGTACCCTAAAAATGAAGTAAAACAATGAGCAAATAGGAAAGTTTGAAGCATCACAGAGATCTGGGCTCCCCAGGGTGTCTAAGACCATAACAATATTTATTTCTGTTGTTCATACTTGAAAGAAAGGCTGAGGAATTACCACATCAGCAACCTCCATTTAACAAACACGCATCTGTAAAACACAAATCCCCTTCTCCCATTTATAACTTGATATTAAACCATCATGGCTATGATTCATTATAATATTTAGAATATCAATATGCCATTCTTAAAACATTTACATCTGAACACATAAATGGTTCAATTTTTCATTATATAGAAAAATGGAAACTTCACAAATACAGTAAAATGCAAATAACTTATTTTTAAGTGAAAACATCAAAATCACTAAGCAACAACCTAATTCACTGAAGCTCTGAAAAATGTTCCATCGACACAAAGGTAAATAACACAGGAATCATGTCCTCAGAGGAACATCAGTCTGGAGTGGGGGCTGACTTCAGAAACTGGCAACCGAATTTTGTCTGCAGCACTGGAACGGTATCTACAGGAAAAACCCTGGGAAAGTTACCTGAGTGCAGGTGAGGTTATTGGGAAGGGCCTATCTGAAGCAATGGTCTCTGGACTCCAGCTTAAAGATTAAGAGAAGATGAGGAACAATGTCTAATCAAATCTTGTCTGGGTAAGAGCATCATTGCATGTTTATTTTCCAAGATTATGAGTGAGCATGCACCTATGTGTGCGGATGCACCACTGTGTGTGTGCACCTCTGTTCTGTATGCACCTATGTGTGAGGATGCATGGGATACCGGTGTACTGAGACCTTATGTTGTGTGAGAAGTACTTTACCAACTGAGCCCCCATGTAAGGGGAACAACAACAAGGCACAATAATGAATACAGTTTTCAGCACAAAATTCCAAAGTTTTTTTATTGTCCTGGAAGATTACAAAATCCTAACTGTAGGAGCTTTTGAAATTAATGAAGAAAACAGGCAAATGTGCAGTCTTCATCTCACCTGGACCATCAGGCCTCACGCCTTTTATTTTTATGTGCTATATGATAGAATTTCTAGGAATACTTAAATGCAGTATCAAGAGCTGCATTTGATAAGATGAATGTTGGTAGACCTCTGCTATATACTTTCAATATTTTTACAGTATTATCTCTAGTATGTGAGATGTCTACAGAGGGAAGAGTTAGCCCATGGTTAAGTTCAAACAACGACTGATAACCTCCACTCTTCCCTGGATCATCACACTACAAAAAAAATATGAACACTCCCTAGCCAGCCTGCTGGTCTCACAAAATGCATAATGAAAAAAGCCCATAGGATGAGTTCCTTCCTGCCTGAAACACACTGGATGCTATGCTCTTGGCTATGCTGTAGCTAAGTCTGTGGAAAACAGAAAAATATGATGCAAACATATATATAGACTTGCAGTGTCTCTTCCTTTTGCATAGGGATGTGAGTGAGCCAGTACATGTGACCTTGCTCTCATAAAAAAGTGTAACTTTTCTGAGGTCCAATGTGTCTTTCCCAACCTGTGACCACAGCTCTAGATAGATAGATAGATAGATAGATAGATAGATACATACATACATACATACATACATACATACATACATACATACATACATAGATGTGGGGTGTGTGTGTGTGTGTGAAATTTATTTAGGAAAAAGAGGCTGGGCTTGGTTAGAGACAAATCTGGACTTACCACTATATGATTAATATTACAAAGGTCTTGAAGAATTTTATAAAAACTTCAAAAGTAAGTTCAGAAGTCTGCAACCAGTGAAAAAATCTGAATGTCTGCTGTTGCAGAATATTAACAATCAGACTCTTCTTATTAAGACATGAAAATTATAATATTTGACACACATATATGAGCAAAAGAAAGACTAGAGAAGTAGCAAAGGGGTCATGAACCAAAAGCCATGAAGCCATGAGGTACATATTTCCTACAGGAAAGTCATTAATATCATGAATTTTGTAATAACAGAAGGTGGAATAACATCTCCATATTGGCTTGCTAATCCCACAGGTGTGTGGAAAAAGACCACCAACCCAAATCACGGACAAATTAATTAAAGCGAGTTTTATTAGTGTGTACTAAGGCAGAGTTCAAGAGATCAACACTGGGTGTGGGAAAGATAAGGTCTTTCCAGCTCAGGAGTAAGGGATTTCCAAATGAGGGATTGGGCAGGCAAATAAGTATGGGCCACAGAAGCAAACATAGGCATAACAAGTTGGTCATATACAACCCTCTGAAGCAAAGGCGGAAGGTGGTCATAACAACCTCTTTGAAACAAAGGTAGGGTTGCCATTTTCTGGATCAGGCAATACAGAATCGTTTGTAGCTATGGTTACAGGTGGGGCTAGCTTAATTCTTGCAAAGCAGAGATTTAATCATAAAACGGAACAAACCTAGTCTGTTTTTACTATAAGATAGCTTTTAAGTACCAGATGGAGGCAGGCTGTTTCATCAGGCCCTCCTCAGGAATCCTCTGTCAGAAAGAAGCCCTCACCTACACATCTAGCTTTCTGTCTACTTGTTTCTGTTGCTGTCTACATTGGCCATAAGAACCCTGCACGCATTAATAACAGACATTTTTAGTTCCTAGTTGGGCCCAACTTCCACAGTTCCACCACAGTTCTTGACACTCTATTAAAAGTTAGAATGGATCAATGAGATCACCAAGTTTCCTAAATGCTGCTCAATCCAGACAAGCTGATAACCAAGATAAACCATCAGAGTCATGTTGGTCAGGATCAGGCTCTCCTGATTCCATTTCTCAAGAAAACTGCTCAGGAAAGTTTTGATTCTATACTTTATTTCTTTCTCTTTCTCAATGATAGAAGAAGTGCTTGCTCAGCTTCCACACATGCTACGAAGAATAACAGCTTCTGAGCACCTTACAGAAGACCACACAGACTTCCCAGAAGGCTCAGGGGATGATAGTCTACAAAACTGGAAGAGAAAAATGAGGCAAGAAAAGACCTGATATGGAAAACCTATATACACAAATTAGTGAGAAAAGGAATTCCAGGATGGGAGTCAAAAAGGAATCCCAGTGATTACACTGGAGGAGCAGAATGAGAAAGCAGGCAAGAGGCTCAACAAAGATTATCTGTGGGAGGTCTCAAAATAAATAGAATGCTTCTAGACACAAAAATCTGACATGTAAATCAGGATTGGCATGAAGGTACTTTCCTTTTGTGGTGTTATTCGTGTATGGACTTTCCTGTGACTACTTCTTTCCCCAAAGAATGTAATATTTATTATATGGTTATTTATAAATATATGTATTTATATTGTACTGTGACAGGGAAAAGGCACTCTGTTTCCTAAACATGAGAGCTTACTAGTAGAAAGGACAGTTTTATTTCAAATATAGATATTTAATACTTTCAGACAACCAACCTGATGTTGGAGAGAATATAAAATCTAAAATCATGTCTATGTATTGTTACTTTATCTTAAATTTTAAATTTGGCTAGCATTGGACAGACTAAACCCTTATTATTACCTCACTGAGGCTTCAAGACCATGAAATTTCCTCTGTTCTTAGACTGTCCTCATCAACTAGTAGGCAACAGTTAAACAACTAAAGAGATTTATTACTGGGATCCCAGCTTCCTTGCTCCGCTATCTTAACAGCAGATGTTCCTTATAAACTCAGCCACAAATAACTATGTTCTAATCAGCTTTCCTGGTTGGTTAAAAAGCAAAAATCTGCCAGCATAATGGTACACACTTTTAATCTTAGCATTTAGGAGGCAGATGCAAGCAGATCTATGTAAATTTGGAGCCAATCTAATCTACATAGGAAATACCAGATCCGGTTTTTAAAAAAAAACTATTGCAAGGCTTGATGTGAAGACAATCCATTCATCCCCTAACTAACCTTGCCTCGCAAACAGGCAATCATCACATGCTGTAAATGCTAATCTAGTATGTATTTCTATGTGTAAGAGTCAGCCTTTGCCCAGTAACAAACGTGCAGAAATTCTGTTACAATAAACTGTGGGGTAGCAGAGGTATCATCCTTCCACCTGTAGGCTGCAGGGCTCGGATTCATCCGATTGCTCTGGCGACTTAGACTGGAGGGGCAGCAACTTAGACAGTCTTCCTAGGACTTCTCAGAGCAGCACAGAGGACAAACACAGGACTGTTGGCACACTGTCAACCTCCACCTGTTACATCTAGCAAAATCCCTTCACCCAATGCAAATCAGGCAGACAGACACAAAACTGAGAAGGAGACACTTTGCCCAGAAGGGTTCATGGCAATGGTACAAACAGGGCACTGTTCCCAGAAGACGATGACTCCGCTCTGACTGTGATCTACCTACCACACATGCTCCTGATTAAAACACTGCGATGTGACCTCTGCTTGTTCGGTTTTCTTCATTCTCTTCCCAACAACTAAAACAGCCTCATCTCCTTTCCTCACCACAATACATAGCCACACTTTTCAGCCCCCATCATTCCAATGCTGTAGCTTTGATCTGACCAACGCAGAAATTTTACGTCATTGACTGTGTAAACTTTTCTCATAGCTAAAACACATAATGCTAAAAGTCACTTTCCTGAATAAGTCTGCTTTTCCTGGAATTCAAGATTGTCTTTTGTTTTATGTGGTTATCTTTCTGTATGATTATAACTCTTCAATACTGCACACTTGGCTGCTCATACCCACATCTATTCTCAAGATATGCTAAGACTCATGAGAAAGTCACCCTTGGAATCTCCAGTCCTTGAAACCAGAACCATTGTGCTTTCTGGCTGTTCCAGAGGTATCATTCTCAGAATGCCGCATGCCATCTCAGGGACATTCACGGTCTCTCTATCATCAACCACCCAGGCCCTGTGTGTGCATGCAATCTTCTTTCTTAACTGACCCTTTTTCCCAAAACAAATCCTCCCAGAACTTCCTATGGAAAGATTGTATAGAGAGGTTTATAAAAATACCTGAGATGTTCAGGAACTTCCTCTTAGATTGGACAGATTTCACAAACTAAAGCCTTCCAAACACAGATAGCCACAATGATACAGAGACCAGGGGCAAGGGCTTCTCAGTGGGCAGTCAGCATGCACAGGGGCTTCTCAGGCCACAGCCAGCATGCACAGGGGCTTCTCGGGTAACAGGCAGCATGCACAGGCTCTGGAGCTACAGTTTGGAAGGCACCCTGGCCTCTACTGCAGCCTGTGCTCTCGTCACACTGCTCCCAGAGCTCACTAATTTATAAACGTTCTTAATAAACGTGAACTGTTTTCCTTTCCCCAGCTCCCAAACGTGGAGAGTTCCCCGCTGGCCTCCACTTGTTTGGAACTCTGCCTTTTATATCTATGGAGTCTCTGCTATTAATTCATCTTTCAAGCTGAATAATTTTCTTTTGTTATTGGCAATCCTTCTATTCTTGATCTTAAAGATTTATAACAGTTTTATTCCTTTCAATTCCCTTGAATGATGTTTAAGTTATGAGTAAAATGATACACATATCCAGTCCACCAACTATCATTTCCTAGAAACAGAAATTGTATGCATATTAACTACATACATATTCCAAACTGTCTTCTCCAAAGACAGCTTCTGCTTATGTCTCTACAAATGGTATGCAATTGTATCAGGTTTTTACACATAAAGTAAATGAATATGACTCACAGGGATTCAAACCCTCTGAAAATATGTATTGTGTATAATCAGATTATTTTTCTGGGAAAGGAAGGATTCCTTAATTTTCAGAGGTTCTACAATGCACCCCCAAAGTTAGGAACTATTGTTTTATGGTAATAATGCAATGGTCCATGGCTACAGATAATCTGATTATACCTCCTTCCATCCGTGACAACCTTCAAATTACTATTGCAGCACAGCAGCCTGGGAAGTTTGCCCAACAGGGAACAATATACACATTCGAGTAGAGCTGAAGCAAAGGCGTGCATGCACAGGCTTCTCACTGTGTCATTGGAGGAGCATGCTCACAATATTCAAGCGTTCACAAAATAGACCAGTTTACAATTAGGTAAACAATGAACACCTGCATTCGATTTATCATCTTAACATCAAACCTGAAGCATTTTGCATACATTTACATGGTTTGAATTATGCAATGCACCTTAGAATTGCATGTGACAGTTATCCAAGAAGCTTTGTTCTTCTATCAGATCATCTCCTGAGTAAACAGCCTCAGAGTGTGTCCATACGAGGTTGACACAGAAACACCCCTTGCTGGATAAGAAGTAAAAGCACAAAGGAACTGGAGAACCACAAGATTTCTTTTGGGGTACAAATTTTTAAATGAGTTCACACAGAATACATTTGCAAAGGCCTTTAAATGTCTTCTACAAAAATAAATAAATAAACCTATTGAATTATTTTAAATCTTTACAAACCTACACAGTTAATGTTCGTTCTGAATGGCAATCGCATCCATAGCTACCAGTTCAGCAATGCAGAGATTTTTAATTTTTTTAAATGTATGTAACCGGATAATTATTGCAAAGCCATAGTATGGGAAGCAACTTCAGTGTAATAAGTAATATTAAACTTTCACTTTTAGCCTTTCTGTTGACTTTCACAATCGAATATTGTCAAAAACAATAAAAAGCAAAAATGTCAGTGGACTCTCTCATTTATCTTCTTGAGTAAACTACTCAAAAGTTAGACAATAAAATCAGAAAATGAAATAGTGGCCTAAATCGCAAATGATTAATCTTAGGTGGCAATGAATTATCCAATGTGTATAAACAATGGAAAGAAAACAAGACCTTTATCAGCATCTAACCACAAAGATAAGAAAGATTTAAATTCTTGCAAGAGCACTGAGAGAGTTTTGCCATAAGCGCATCAAAGGAGTTTAAAGAGTTGAAATGAGCCCAAGACATTCAGAGAAGGGAGAGCCCAGGTCTAGAATTAGTTACCTCAGCAGCAGGATCGACACACTATTCAAAAGCAGACAATGTATGAAAGCCCATCTACTGGAGAGGCTTAGTTACAACTTACAGAATTGAAGCTACCTGTAAGACATATTCATACTCATAAGCAGTGGAAAATTTATTCCACTTTAAGTGAGAAGTATGAGAAAGAGTGGTTAGAGACATGGAGTAACATCAGCTCACCAATGAAGCCAATCTTCATGGGAAATTTCCCAGGCCATATGCTGAGAACAATAGGTAAGGCTGAGAGGATGGGGTAGGGTGGGGCCCACACAGACACAGATAAAGGAGCTCACTGTCTCAGTGGCCACATGCCACACATGGAGACGCTAAACAGAGGCAGGCGACAGTGATCTTGATAGACATCTTTCTTCTATTCAGCTGATACACTGCAAATCACACCAAACATAAGTCTAGAGCGATCGGAACTACAACCATTGTAATTAACCCCAGTAGACATCACCAAGTCTTTCTTAAACAAAGCGCAGTTATAAAATTATTTGCTCCTTTCTGCATAGCTTGACAGGGAGCACTTGCAGATCTCCTCCTCACTGACATCTAGTACCTTCTTCCACTTCCTAACTTTTGCCTCACATGTCAAGTTTAGAACTACCCTGAGTCTTTTGCACTGCAGACCTCAGCATCAACTCTTCTCTAAACTGGAGTCTGTGAAACTCGGCTTTTACCAAATGCTGGGCTCCTCTTCTTCACAAACACTTTTCCTTATTCTATAAGATCTGTGTTCTTCTGACAAGACAGACTCCATAGCAGAGGAAGAATTAAATCTGCCTAAATACTAGGCCACCAGGCCAAACATAATAAAACTTTTCAACAATAACAGAATGAAAAAAAAAAGAAAAAAAAGAAAAAAAAATAACAGAATGAAGGACAAGAGTGTGAATGAATTTCAAAATTCTTACTATAAGCAAGACAGATTATAAATCCATGATTTTACTGATATGGCATGCTTATTTGTAACATGAGGGCCTGTCCTCCTACCAGGTCACACAGCCATTTGGCCCCAAAGAAAATCACACAGAGAGTCTATATTAATGATAAACTGATTGCCCATTAGCTCAGGCTTCTTATTAGCTCTTATAACTTATATTAACCCATTATTCTTATCTATGTTAGCCACATGGCTCAGTACCTTTTTCAGCAGGGTAGGTCACATCCTCCCAAGTGCTAGGGTTAAAGGTGTGTACTAACATGCCTGGCCCCAATATAGCATTTTAGAATAAACTTCAGTGATCAAAAGAAGATTGGTGGTCTTCACGGTCAAAGGGTGGTGAAAGGGACCCAAGCTCAAAGGGGCATGAGGGTCACAAAGCTATCTGTAGGGTGTGGTTTGTGTGAAATTCTCAGGACTACACACTTTGTGATTACGTACCAAGACATTTGAGTTTTACTCTCATATAAAGTATGTCCCAGTGAATCTTAAATATAAAATATCATTTACAATAACAATGATAAAAACAAGATACCTAGTAATAAATTTAACAAAAACTTTGTAAGACTTCTAGAGAGAATCTAGTAAGCTTACTGTAAACATATCTTTAATTGAAAGAGATTAAACTGTTTATAGATGCTATATTAGAAATACCATAGTTCATTTTCAAATCACCCTTGGGTAAATTACAAATAAAAAAATCCTAGCATATTCTTAGAAATTGTAAAATATAATCCTGAAATTTATATAAGAAATAGTCCTCAAATCATATAATACTATTAAATAAGAATCAGTGAAAATAACTTCCTAAATATGGCTAAATCCTAGCATTTAGCAGAAGAAATGGGTGTCTGTGCATTTGAGGACACACTGGTCTGCAGAGTAAGTTATAGGCAGACAGAGCTACACTGTGATACCTTATCTAAATAATGAGCAAACAAACAAAATCAAAAAATGCAAATTGTCCACTTTCATCTAAATCTAAAGGCATGATTAAAACTGAAACAAGACAGAAACTCATCCATGAAATGCTCCTTATACTGGACTAGAAAGTGAACTAGGATGACCTCCCATGTGTGGAGAGAAGCATGCAGGTTTTCTTTAGGCAAACTGGTGAGAACATGGGTACCTAGAAATCCTCTGAACATAATAATGTCCGATTACCAGCTATGCCTTATCTGCTCTGTTTGAAATCCTCATCTCTGGCAACCTAAGGATAGGCCTTTCTTAGAAACACAGATTTCACAAAGGCAGTCAAATTAAGTGAAGTCATTAGGACGGTCCCTAGTCCAATCACTGTGTCCTTCTAAAGTGGCAAATTTTAGACAGAGACAAAAACAAAAAGAAGAAAGACACACACTAGATGGCAAAGGTGCCATATCCATGGACCAGAAAAGTAGAGACTGCTGGCAAAAGCCGAGGGCTAGTTGAGACAAGCGCGGCTTCTATCCTGTTGCCACTGGGAAGAGCAAGCCTGTACGAAGTTAAGACTCTCAGACTCCAGAAATGAAGCACAGTAACTTTCTGTTTTTATTAAGCCACTTTGAGAATTTTTTGAAACCTAGAAAACTACTATATATGCACTACAAAGCAAAACAAAATAGTACCAATAGCACTGAAAACTTAATTAAGTTTGAAAACCTGGCATTAGGAACTAAAGAAATTGAAAGGAAATAGTGTCATGTAGTGGCACAATTAAGAATGTTCCACCTAACATGAGAGGTAGAAAATATTGCTAATAAATTTATGAATTTGGGCATGATGGCTTGCTGTATCTATACCCTTAATCATATGAATTTACATCTCTCCCACCAAGGTAGGTATGAAACCTGTGTCTCCATCTGCTGATGATCAGGGCAGTGGAAAAGAGCAGAAACAACAGTGCTCCAATCACAAGTTAGCTTTAGTTTGCAAACTTCTCCTGTCCACACGAGCACCACATTCATAAGAAAAGCCAAAATAGCCCACTGGCCAGAGAAAGATGACACACTGGGCCAGAGATGTCCACACTTAAACACTTCACAAAAGTTAACTGTACCAATGAGCAACTGTCTTCAAAGTGGCAAGGACCAAGGTATCCAATGATCACTTGTATAACAAAAGAATCTGATATTTTGCTTCTTGGAATAGTTGTTTTAAATTAGGCTAAACTATGCAGTATTTAATAAACAACCATAAAAAAGTAATAACCTACAAATATATTCAATAGAAATAATAAAAAGTATAAAAAAGAACAAGTAACAGGAAAATAGTGCCAGTGTAATTCTATTCATAAAAACATCAAAAGTAGGGAAATTTTCAAATAAATAGAGGAAGGCAAGGAAATTAAGACAAAACAGAGCCACATGAGGAAAGGAGGACCATGGGCCAAAACAAGGACACAAATGGGAACACATAGCATGCTGCATGAATGTGAACTTAAAGTGTGTGCGCGTTATCCTTAGAACAACATACCAAACCTGTAAGATATTGGCTCAGAGATAAATCATGCACATTCGTGAACAAAAGCCGTCATGGCTGGAACAGGCTTAGGCCTTTGGGTCCTTTCCTCACATAGCACACGAAGGTGCAGACTTGTGTGCAAATAGTTAACAGTAATAGGCCAGGGTTGTCTTGACAACACTGGAAGTTTAGGCAGGAGCATATGGCTTCTTCAAGGAATTCTTCTCTAATGTTCATTGATACATATTTAGTATTGTTTAATAATGTGATTTAATAAATATTAACATTTTAATAAATATTATTTAGATATAAACTATTCACCTAAGATTTAACATTTATCTTCGCTCAGTGATTACTGAGAGAGTTAAGTCTCTTTAGCCTCAGTGAGTTGAGGTCATTCTATTTGCCCAGTTAGGATAAAGTCAAAGGAGCACACAGATGCACAAGCAGGCAGCTTTATTTACTTCTCTGCATATTGTGTGTACTCCATGATGGAAGAGGAGCACACCAACTACCATCAATTATACTCGACTCTGGAACCTCACCTGGGTGTAATTTGACTTCAACAAAATCTGTTGGTTTAAATAGCTACCTTGATTCTTGCCACTTGGAAGGCAACTATCCATTGATACAGCTTACTTTTATAAAATGCAAGGAAATTATGCATCAGTATTAACAAGACCAAGAGACTAAGCATATTCTAGATACAGTCACCAATCGCATTATTCTCGTGCAGTCTGCCCATAACTGAACAGTGCAATATATAATGTAGCAATCACATGTCATTTACCTTTTCTAACCTCAAAGAATGTGCTTGAAACAAGAGGTTTTAACCTTTGCCTGAATTCATCTGATTTCCTTTTCTGAAACTTAGGCTATTAAATAAGATGCCGTACTTAAAATGTTGGAAACATTGAGTATCCTTGCTTTTCTAATTCTAGAAGGAATGCCGAAGTCAACGCCCCTGATTGTTTTTAAGTGCCAAATTTATTCACCTACTGCAATGCCCTTCAAGCTTGCTCTCCGTTGATTCTTATAAGTGGTGTACAGCTAAGACCTAGCCTCCCAGCATCCTGCTGATGGTTCCTGGTTTATAATCTAGATGAAGCATCCGGCAAAGAAGGTCATTATTCATCCATCTGTAAAGAGCAATAACAGAATTTCCTAGTTGAAGGGGTGAAATGAATGCCATGTACTCCTTAGGGATCTGGAGAGCAGCACAGATTCACTGAAATCACAAGGAGTGGAGTGTCACGAACTGGGCAGATGAAAAGGGCAGAAACTAATTCATAATAAGGAAAGTAACCAAAAACCCTCAAAACAATCCTCCTCTTCGCTTGCCATTTGCCAACCAGTTGTGCTTTTCTCAATGATTAAAATCTTTCTTGGAAAATAGTGAGGATCTGTTCCTTGGAATCACAATAGTTAGGGAAATTCCATGGGCATTGGAAAGTCTGAGGAAATGTGAGAATCATCAGCAAAGACCTCAAAATCCTGTGTGAGCATGAAGACTAGTGAAGCATTGCCTCTGACTATTTGGAAACGTGTCAAAATATCCAAAATCCTTTCCCACACCTAAATGGAGAGGGAACTCTACAGAGGCAGTCTCTACTATCAGGACATTTGAAATCTTCAGAGTGTGAACCTGTGTGAACGTCATGGAAACTTCTACTAGGCACAGCAGTTTTAAACACTCCATTAGGACAGAAGTTTCCATGTTCAACTTAAACTATATTTGTGCCAAGAAGTAAATCTACAATATATTCTATATTGATAGAAATAATCTATTTAGAACAACATAGTCAAAGTGTGTGAGTGCCATCATGTGCATGTGTATATTTCTCCCTCTCTCTCTCTCTCTCTCTCTCTCTCTCTCTCTCTCTCTCTCTCTCTCTCTC
>NC_022009.1:78752949-78755837 GCF_000317375.1 Microtus ochrogaster
TGTGTCTGTGTGTGTGTGTAGATTTGCCAATATAATATGATATGACATACTCTACCTATTAACTATTCTCAAAAATGGTTTTATAGTCATAACCAGAATATTAACACTCTTCAATGAATTACAATGTTGGTTAGACATTGTGTGTCTATGTCACATGTGTGCCTCAGGCATCCTCAGGGCCTCCCACCATGTTTTCTGAAACAGAATCTATGATCGGCCTCAGGTAACCTGGCAAGCAAGCTCCAAAGATCCTCCAGTTTCAGCCTCCTATGCTCTGTACAAATGTACACCACTATACCCAGTGTTTTGCTTTTACTTAGGTTCTAGGAATCAGACCCGGGTCCTTACGCTGACACTGCAAGCATTATTGATATTGCTGACTGATATTAAATAAACCCAGTCTGTTTTAGTCCATTTTTGTTGCCATAACAAAGTATTTGACATTGGACAGATAACATATGAAGAAAAGAATATGGTGGTTGGACAAGCCCACAGAACTGTCATTCAAACAGTATGGGAGGGAGTATGGCTCTGCAATATGGTGGAGAAGCAGAAAGGGAAGTATAAAGTGCAATGGGGGACACACACACATTGGATGTGCATTTGTTATAGCTACCCACTTTGAATAAAACTAACCCTGTCATAGAAAACTGTATGTTTTCATAGAAAAAACTGTATGAGCCTGCATGCCTTACTGGGGCTCACCTTTCAAAGGCATCACACTGGGGGCCAACTTGCCAGTGCATAAACCTTCAAATGCTCAAACCATCAACAAATCACGTAAGAACAGTAATGGGTCAGAAAGGTCAAGGGGGTTCTAAGGTTAAAGGTTCTCCATGGCCAGCTAATTGTCTGAATTAACTATATTCTCTTTCAGGCTCCATGCCCAGCTAATTGTCTGAATTAACTATATTCTCTTTCAGGCTAACAATCACTACTTCCTGAGTGCTAGCGTGCACTTCCTGCTATTTGATGTAAGCAATAGTACATTCGTCTCACAAAAGACGCTAATCACATTATACAGACATCAGACACGGGCCTGTGTTAACAGTATAATAAAAACTTAGGAGGAGGGATAGCTTGCTGATTCATTTGCACTCTGACGATATAAGGATAAATAGATGAAAGCATCTCTTAAAACAAATGTCAGTGTATCAAGATAGATCATCTGTCCTGCACAGCCAATCACAGGGAATCTTCACATGAGCAAAGCTTTAGAGCCAAGCCCACTGTGAGTGAAAATTCTATTATGTGTAGGCTCTGGAATGACCAAAAAAGTGAAGCAATATTCCCGAGGGAAGAAGGAATTAATCTATGTTAGATGTATTTCATAGGCTCTTGTGCATACCATGCTCCAAGCAGGACGGGGATAGTCCTCATGCATAAGTACCAGCAGTCGCCAGCTCTCAGGGAACTTGAGCAGATGTGCAACTCTTTTCAAGAGGTAGAATTAAAGGGAAAAGGCAAGGATGATAACATTTGAGAATGAAAGAAATCACTTAATCATCCAAATAGCAAGCAAAGGTACCCTTATTTCATTTTGCCTTTTCTTTAACAATTCTACGACTGTTGAATTATATTTTACTGTCTTGAAGCACTTTCATTATTCCATTCAACTCATTTGTTTTCTCAATATCCATTAATGCATTTATTTCATGGCCCTTTTAATGTTCTTGAACATGTTCATAATTACTATTTTGAAGTCCTGGTCTTGGGCTTCAGTTAAATTGCTTTCTCAGGACCTATTACAATGGTGTTGCCAGCTTCTGGAGAAAGCATATTGTCTTAGTTGTTCATGGTTATATTTTGTACTTTGGCCCAAGCATCTGGAGTTACGACATTTGGGTTGTTTCTCAGTGTAGATATCTAGACTGTCCTTTCTTGAGTGGGTGTTTCATTATTTGGCTGCTGTTGCCCCCATCTGGATCCTTAACCAAGTGTGGTTGATGTGAGGTCCCTGGTAGAGAGTAGTTCTGGGTCTTGTAGATATGGGTCACTGGTAGGGAGCCGTTCTGCAGGCAGGCAGGGAGTTACGAAGGAAAGAACGTGAGGCCGGGCTGAAAGGGGTGGCAGAGAAAACTGCAGGGACCCAGGGTTCACACCAAAAGATGAGGTTCCAAAGGGAGAGGGGTAGGCCGAGTGGTTTTAAGTAGCCAACCCATAGGTAGATAAAGAAAGGGAAAAAGAACATGAAAGAGAAAAAGAACGAGAAGAAAGATTTAGATTTAGACCACACGTGGTAAGCAAACAGTACTCAATGATGAAAACACAAAGGCCTCTCCTCTGATATAAGGAAACAAGGCAAGGACTCTATCACTACTTCCGCCCAACATAATAATGCAAAGCAGTAACCACAGCAACTAGGCAGAAATAAAATATGTCAAATATTAAGAGTTTAACTAAGTCTGCTTACTTACAAAAATCAAAAAAATCTACAACTTCTTTCTTCTAACATTTAGTAATGTTGTTAGCTGACAGTGTCTAGGGGTCTTCTGTGATGAAATAGACAAATCATTAAATAAGAAACATAAAAGTACTAGTGAATATATAGCTTTATTAAAGGTTAATATGAAAATAGGGGTCATTTTAAGTATATGTATATACCATATCCATATAAATGAAATTTTTCCTGATGATCATTTCAAAGACTAACTGAATGGACTACCACAAGCCTTGACACATTACATCTTTGGTATAGAATAATATGCTTAGATTCTATAAAATAATATAGAATAAATAATAATAATAACAATAACTTCTTTTAAAAATGATAATAAGAACATTTCATCAAAAACAAAACCTTCAATAAAAACCCTTTATCTGAATTGATAAAGACGTGAAAACAAACTGAAATGAATAATGCAGAACTCAATGTACAGTTCGGTTGT
>NC_022009.1:78756021-78763415 GCF_000317375.1 Microtus ochrogaster
CATGACACACATGACTTGTACTATGGCTGGAAACAAAGGACATCTGTGCCTTGCACAGGGCATCTGAACCAGGAATGAGGGAAGTAGACCATTCCACACTAAACTAGGAAGAAGGTCTAAGTGACTTCCCGGCACCAAGTTCCATTTGTTGTTCTGTGGTAGGGAACACACAATGCTGCATGCAATGGTGAAACCCATCTTTCTCTGCCCAGGAAAAGTCTGAACTCTTTTTTTTTTTTATTTAAAAAAAGAAATTTGAAATTACCTTAGAAGAAAAGAAAAAATAAAGTTCAGTTTTTAGTTATCCTGAGAAATGAGAGATATGATTATTTTTCCTTTGTAGTTTTCGGTTTACTCAAAAGAACTTTGTGGTCGAGAAAAGGGTGTGTTCCCAAGAAAGGAATCTAAAGTCATTAAACACAATAGATTTCCTGAACCTCCCCATTGAACTATAGCCATCAGAAAGTCGTCATCTGTTTCATATTTTTCTATTCCAAAGAAATTTATTTTTCCTGAGGTATGCATATCAAAACTACATCCGACATTAGGACCCAGCTACAGCCTTAACCCAGAGAGACGAAGAACAGATGACAGTAGAGACTGAACGTGAATAAGCAGATGTCACACTGGGCAATCAAATCTTATCAGAAAGATACTAGCGCAGGCCATGTGCGTGTGCCTCCCAACCGTTATTAAAATAAACACTCCACCAGTGTGAGCAGGAACCTGACAGAGCTTCGGCCTTTGACTTGCTTTGCTACTTAACAGCCAGTCTCCCTAACAAGTACTGCCATCTTGCTTTAATAATGGGATAACCCCCTCTTATGGACTACTCTGTCCATACAGTAGGTAATCAAATAGCCTTGCCCTTGCCCCCTCAAACAAGGGAAAGTTTGGGGTAAAGGTATGGTTTCAATTTTAGCTAAGTTTCAGTTGGCTTAATAAGATGACAGCGTATGTATTTGTCTCTAACCAACTCCAAGTCCCTGCCAGGTTCTCAGAGTCTGCTAGTGTATGTCAGTTCACCCCATGGGCCTGGAGGCCACAAAAGGGTATCAGTCAGTACCTGGAACTGGAGTTAGGGTTGCCCTGTGGGTGCTGGAAACCAAACCCGGGTCCTCTTAGAGAGCAGCAAGTATTCTTAACTGCTGAGCCATCGTCCACCTCATAATGTTTTTGCTGTAAACCCTTACAAATTTATACATAATTTTAAAAGAAAATCTGGTTGGAAAACACACAGAAGTAGCAACACCTCCTTACTGGCTGACAGTTTATATCCTAATCACGTGAAATCACAAAGTATCATCAACACCGCTAAAACCCCAAATTTCACCATGGTTCCAGAATTCTCAGTATTCTGGCAAATGAGACAGCTTCTCCTGGCTGGAAGCAGCCAGCCTGAAAAGGTACTGAATTACTCCAGTGAAAAAGTGATAGGAATTTTAGGAGCTATGACACATGTTTCTCGCTCTGAAAACATAATGGCGATTTTGAATTAAAGAGTTCCACAAGTTCCCAGGGAATGTTCTTCTTTAAATACAGGCTGGTCCCTGACTACTCCAGCCAGAGGCCACAAGAGAGGTACTGCTGCTCCAGGCCTGGGGCCAGGCTGAGAGGCAACCAGCAGCTTCTATCGTGGTCTCTCGAAACCAAGCCTGTTTTCAAGTCCTGTTCTTCAGTGTGCTGTTCATCACAGACAACGTATTCACTAAACTTGGCTCTGGAGTTCTCTATTGTTTTATTACTCTTTCTGCCTCTGTCTTGAAATTCTTTAGCTATTCATTATAGAAACTTTTTTCTTTTTCCTTTTTTTAAGGAGTATTTTCATTTAAAATCCAGTACTGCCATAGTACAAGTCATTTTTGAATATACAATAAATCTTAACTATGCACTGGACCCTGTAACTGCTCTACAAACTAGAGTTTGATATTTTCCAGAAGGTTGTAGTATACTTCGGGAAATAGTCTACAAGGTACAATGCATCTGAATTCTCAATAATGAACCCTATCAGTGATTATCAAATTCCTATGGACACAGCAGCACCTGAACTCAAGACCAAGCCCTGCTCCAGTGCACAGTTGCCAAAGGCTTTGAATGTCTTTCCGACCATTGAATTGGGTTTTCTCTGGATCCCCAGAATGCTGCTGCTGTCTGTATATGGTGTTCAGAAGCCAGCAAAGATTTGTAGGAAGGTCAGAGCCACATATATAGCTGTCTCACCAGTGGCTCTTAATCTTATGGGACAGATTCGCAATTTATTTACCATACCAGGTTCACACGTCTATAGACTTCATAAGACCCTACAAGGGCCAGGAGGCAATCAGAGGAGAAAAGCTGCCCTTTGTCACTCAGTCAGAAGCCATACACTCCACAGGGACTTGAGCATAGCAACGGGACACAATGACTAAACTACATTTGGTAGTTTAATTACAAAGAACTCACACAACTCCAACATCTGGATATGGTCACATATTCTCCTATGCTCCCAACACCAGGGATATTGGGGCAGGACAATCAGTTATGAATATGATATCAGCCTGGGCCGCACTGCTTGTGGAGAGGGGAGACAGAAAGATGAAAGTCTGGGATATGAAGGGAGAGGGCAGAGACGAGAATTCTCAAAAATGTACACAGTCCAAAGGAGTAAATCTCACGAGGCAGCATATTTTTAATCTGAATGTGATATTCAAACTTTCTTGGCAAATGTAGAGCCATAGTCTACCAGAAATTGTGAAAGTTTAAGGCTTAGTGAGGCCAGTGTTGGCTTAAGCTCATCAAGTCAAGAGTAACGTGTCAGAATCACCAGTCAAAGGACTAAAGCTGGGCACTCCACTGGAATGACCGGGTGACTGACTGGTGAGCCTGCAGATGCTACCAACAACCCAAAGTCCACTGTGGCAACACCAGCAGACTGAAGGTGCCAGCACAGAACTACAAGCAGATGTGACAAGTGGGCAGACAACAGGAAGTCAACGAAGGCACAAATCCCTGTTAACTAGTTAATTGTGTGAGTTCTGCACCCAAACCAATGGTAGTTGTGCAGCAGGGAAACAAACATATACACAGCAGAGTTGGAAAGAGAAGCCTTTTCATCTGCTGGGCTATATACCATTTTAAAATGGCCTGGCAATGGAGGTATTTAAAGAGTCCACCAAGACAGTAAAGATGGTCTTAGCACTGAGAGCAAGGCACTAAGTGGCATGTCATATAAATTCTCATCAGCTGGAATCCCTCTCAGAGATTTAACAGGTACCATTTTTTGCATGTTTTTGGCCATGCTTCACTGTCTGTGTATAAGTTTGTCCATCAGATAGGCCACTTCCCATCACCTCCTGCAGGTGCACTGTCAGCTTCACCCACCAGAGGTTTGGCTATATAGGCTATTCTGTCACAAGAAAAAACAAAAACTCTTGGTGGTGATTTAATTCAATCCAAAGGACATGGGGCATAGTTTTATGTTTCATACTAACCATAAGGCTTATGAAATATATAGATATTCTGGTATTCAACAATGCACATATATTTCAATAACAAAATCTTATTCTGATGACTGAAAATGAAAAAAAAATACTCCTTTTTACTAGACCTGAAAAATCTTTAAAAATTAGTCTACTCAAAGTCTTGGGAAAATGAGCAATTATCCAGAAAATGACAAAAAACAGAACTAGCTCATAGCTGGAAATATCAATGACTTTATCAAAATAAGGATGTTCATAAAATAAAGACATTAAATTTGAATCATGTAAAATTATATTATTAAAAGTCTGTGATATTGGGGTTGATGTCATGGCTCAGTTACAGAACACTTGAATAGCAGCAACAAGTCCTATGTTCCTTTTCCAACACCATAAAAATGGAAAATAAAATGAACAAAAATGTGAACTAGACGACAGATACTATGTGGTTTAAGAGAATGTAACTTTGCAGGGTATAGGCAACACAAAATATTTCAGAGCTGGGTAATTTCTATAATGTGGGTGAATTCATAAACAGGATAGCTGTAACATTTGTAGGCAAACCTATTTTAGAAATCAAATAGACTTTTCATTGTACGAGAAGGCATACCTATAGACCAAACCCTTGCCAAAACCACTTCAAAGCAAAGCTTTCCCTTCTTGGTCTTTTGGCAGTGGCTAGTCCTCTGTCACACACCCAAAGAGCTTATATTAAAACTCAAACAACGTTGACATCAAACATCTCATAAAATGACTATCTTATATGAGACATGTGTGTTTAAAAAAATATGCATTTTGGCCCTATGCTGGTTCCTTCCCTGTCTGGTTGGAGTTGATGAGCTACCTTTAGCTCAGGTAAGCTGTTTCAGTAGGTATCCCCATCATGGTCTTGATCTCTTTGCTCACGTTCTCACTCCTCCCACTCTTCAAAAGGACTTTGGGAACTCAGTCCAGTGCTCTGCTGCGGTTCTCTGCCTCTGTTTCCATACGTTGCTGGATGAAGGTTTTGTGGCAACATTTAAGATAGTTATCAATCTGACTGTAGGGCAAGGCCAGTTTGAGCACCCTCTCCACTATTGCTTAGGGTCTTAGCTGGGGTCATCTTTTTGTATTCTCACAATTAAATCTCACAAAACTGAGAATGTAGGGGAGGAAAGAAATAAAAGGCAGAGAGAAATATTGGAAAGGGGGGGATCGCTGAGTGCTGGCTGATGCTCGCCAACCACTGAAGGAGGGTTGAAGTCACAGAAAAGTCTAAAGAAAACAGGCCTCTGCCAGGCCATGCTTCTAACGGCCAGCAGTGTAAGCAGTAAGAGAACATGTCCGATGACGAATCTCACTGGCTAGAATAGCCGGAAACTCTCAGGGACCTCTATGCCAGTTGTTCAGCCTGCCTGACAGGAAAGAGGCCTTTGGTTAAGTTTAATTCTAGTCAGGTGGTGGTGGCGCACGCCTTTAATCTCAGCACTTGGGAGGCAGAGACGCGTGGATCTCTTTGAGTTCAAGGCCAGCCTGGTCTATAAGAACTAGTTCCAGGACTGGCTCCAAAGCTACACAAAACCCTGTCTTGAAAAACAAAAAAACAAAGCAAACAAACAAAAAAAAAACATCAGTTTAATTCTTGTTTATAATTCCAGTGAATATCAATAAAAATATCCAAACATAAGGAATTATAATAATTATAAGAAATATAATAAAGGTCAGTGCATGGATTGCCAATCACATAGCATGCTGATCTCTGAATCCCTTGGTCTCTCCCAAGCCTGTGTGATGAAGCAATTGGTCAGCATGTAAGCCACAGACATGGGGACTGAGGACACAGATGAAGCATTATGGGACCTGCCAAGGCATCTGGCTTTCTCATTTCTGAAGTGGTGTAGTGATGGCAGCAGGGACTGATAAATCAGTTGTCTCTGTGGGACTGAAGCTAAGGCAAGGGAGGTAAACCTTGTCTCTCTGGACAGTCAACTCCGAGAAGCATGCAGACGTTCTGATCAGCCTATCTGGGAGATGCAGAGGCAAGCTATGTGTGCTCCTGACAGCGGATAGATTAGTAATATATCTTCTTGTATCAGCAGTTAAGTTTTGCCTAGGGCTTAGATTCCTGGGAAGTCTCTGCCAAAAAAGACATTTTTTAAAGTAATTAAGAAAATTAAAGTGGCTTCACTGAAATCATCAAGTAATGTACCCCAAATGCTCAACATATGAATATAACAGAGATTAATAACACAAAAGAGGCAGAAATTACTAAGAATGGATGACTAATGAATGCTGTCAGAAAAAGTTAGGAGGAGGAGGAGGAGGAAGAGGAGGAGGAGGAAGAAGAGGAGGAGGAGGAGGAGGCGATACAAGCCCTGTATTGCAGAACATTTTAAGTACTATCCAAATGCACTGAAGACTTACTTGATTGTGAAGTGAGAAGGTAAAGCCAGGAGAATAAATGTATCACCATATACAGGAAATTCAAAAGAACCTAAGAGTGACAGAGCTTAAAGCATCAAAATGAAATACATTAAAGACAGTACTGACACATTAAGAGAAGATATACATGGTCAGTAAAATCAGGAGAGGAATAATATCTAGGCTATAAAAGAAACTATACTAAATCAATAATAAAGATACAGAGAATAAAATGAATAATAAATACAAATTATCAGTATTAATGAGATTTCAACAAGTCTGCCTATTCAGACTGCTATAACTCAAATAGGAAAATTTATGAACAAGAAAAATTATTATAATTCTAGAGGTTGTAAAGTCCAAAATCAAGTCACCAGATTCTATACATAGACAGGGCACTCTCTCTATAGAAAATATAACTGCAAAGATGGTCTTCCTGTTATCTCCTTATAACAGAAGCAAGCTTCCTGTGGCCTCTTTCAGTAAGTAAACCAATCCCAATTTTAGGATGGATTCTAATGATCCCCTGAAAGGCTCGCTTTTAATATCACCTTTGTAGAGCTCATATTTTAGTATATGAGCTTCAACAAGGCACAGACATTCAGAGTATGAGGATAAGCAACAAGAAGCGAGAGAGTATATAGAAAGCTTTATCTTCACTAGGTTAAATCAGCTGAAGTTGAGTAGACAGTCAGTGGACACACAAAGATCAGAACATTAAACATTCAAATAGAGAGTACATACTGTGGGCCTAGAACTACTGATAAACTAATGCTACAGAGCTTAAAGTGATCATTATAAATGTATCCTGGTACACTGGAACTGAACCGGAGGAAAGAAAACAATTTATGGTTTAGACTAATGACCACGAATTTCTTTGCACAATGACTGTTGTGTCTGAAGATCCCAGCAAAGCCACAGAAGCTTGATCTGACCTCCAGAATTTTCCTACAAGAAGACCAGAAAAATAACATGGCTAAGTCAGTGTACCTTGTGCAACAGTTGTTAGAAGAAAAATTAAAGTAGGAAGAAAAGATGACAAGTAGAGAAAAGCACTGGTTGGATAGTGTTCAACCCCAACTCATCACAGAGACTGAGAGGTGTACACTCTGAGGCAACACAGATGCAAGGCCTGTTTGCATTCCCAGCTGAGAAGCACAACTGCCACAAAGATTGGCAAATGACACTTATGCCGAATGAAATAATGGTTTGCAGATACATTAATATGAAAAGCTGCCCCTTTTTGATTCAGAGTGCTTTATCTTTTAAACCCTAGCCATTTCACTTTCATTTCTCCTCTTTCTTTTGTTCATTTGCACATACATATGTGGGAGCAGGAGTGTGCATACACACACACACATACATACACACACACAAACACACATACACACAAACACACATACACAAACACACATACACACAAACACACACATACACACACATGCACACACACGCACACACATACACACACATATACACAGACACACACAAACACACACACACAAACACACACTTTAATTCCCTGTGGGTGCAGGAGTG
>NC_022009.1:78763861-78765310 GCF_000317375.1 Microtus ochrogaster
ACACACACACAAACACACACACACAGTTTTAATTCCCTATCACTTTCCTCATATCCATTCATATCCACGTTGACAAACAACTTATGCCTCTGTCGGTCCCCAGGTAATACCATTAGGTTCATTCTAAGGCTCCTTCTTCTAAGACAGAAATTAGCAATAACCTCAAACTCTATCCAAACACCACCACACACTCAGTACTGTCCTATTTCATCTTTGCTGAATGATCCAAAAGGAAAGAGAAGGGAGCAAAAAATAAGACTATAAAAAGAAATAAACCTCTAAAATTCACAAGGCTCAGAGAACAAAAGCAAGACACTTTTCATCCGTCTCTTGCAGTGATTTCCTATTAACTTGGCAGCTGAATCCCAAATATCCCAATCAAACAAGACACAGACGTTATTCATTTCAATCCATGTGGGGTATGCATGGGATATGTGTTATGAATCAAATCCCTGGAACAATCCTTTATTTTCTCATATTTCTCTACCCAAGGACATTGCATTCAAAGTTCAATAAGCAATGTATTGTAAAAAGATTTTTCTTCTCAAGCTCTATTGTAGAATATCATGTATACTATATATACCCTCAAAAAAGTTTAGGATGGCAAACTAAAATTTTAATAAATTCACATCCCATAGAACACTTCTGTCACTAGTAAATTGTTGTGAGATATTTGTACACTATGTGAAAATGTATAGCTGTGGTTGGTGTAATAAAAAGCTGAACCACCAATAGCTAGACAAGAGGTAAAGTCAGGACTTCTGGGCAAAGAGGGGGCTCTAGGAAGAAGGCGACATTGCCAGTCAGACTCAGGGGAAGAAGGATAGGCTGTACAGAAATAAGGAAACGCCACGTGAGTAGAACTTAGATTAGTATAAATGTGTTCATTTAAGTTATAAGAGCTAGTGAGACAAGCCTAAGCTAAGCTTAGCTTTCATAATAATAACTTTCATATCATCATTTGTAGCTGAAGACCGAAAGAAAAATACATCTACATAGGCATCAAACATAGAGGTTCAAATATCTCCATAGGGCCTGAGAAAATAGTCTCTCTTGTAGGCTCAGCATAAAGAGGTGAAGCTCTCTTAAGAGGCCTTGCTATTCATCAGAGCACTCGAGCTGCAAGTGTGAGAGGTAAAAATGCCTGCCACATCTTGAACACAGCAGTTTCTCAGATGTGGGGCAGTGAATGCACCAATATGAAACTAGGCTCTCAGGGAACCAAGGGGTGGAGTTAGCAGTTACAGTCACACAGCACTTGATGTGCCCAATTAAGATGGGATAGATAAAACAGTGTTTTCTCCGATTCTGCCAAATACTAGTAGCCTGGACAATGTGAATGTAATTCTTACATGACAGCTGCTCTTGTATATAGTTTGAGTGTTAGTTAAAGCCTTCCCTTTTTATTTAGACAAAAAAGGAAAAATGCTGTGGGATATTCATGTAATG
>NC_022009.1:78766514-78773373 GCF_000317375.1 Microtus ochrogaster
CATAAGGACACATGCTGAAAACTTTTCATAGCAGCTTATTCATAACAGCAAGAAAGTAGAAACAATCTAGATGTCCCTCAACCAAAGAATGGTTAAAGAAAGCATGGTACATTTATATAGTAGAGTACTACCCAGCGGTAAAAACAATGACATCTAGAAATCTGCAGGCAAATGGATGCAACTAGAAAAAAATCATCCTGAGTAAGATAACCCAGACCCAGAAGGACAAATACAGTATATACTCACTTATAAGTGAATTTTAGCAATAAAGTAAAAGAAAATCATACTACAATCCACAGACCTAGAGAGGCAAAGTAACAAGGAGAGCTTATGGACAAACAGAAGAATCTCTCTGGCAAGGGGAAATAAAGTAGATATTGAGGATACACTGGGGTTGGTAGGGCTGGGAACAAGGAGAATCAGATGGGGGAAGAGAATACTGGGAGAAGTTGGATTTGGGTATGACTTCAAGGTGGGGGAAGCAAGATGGAAAGCTAATAGAATGGAATCTATAAGAGTAACCCTAGCAAAGATTCCTTCTAATGGGGCACATAGATGCCGAACAGGCCATCTTCTGTTAACCAGGCAGCTTGAAGTGGAGAGATTGGGACACCCACCCAGTAACAAAACCTTCAACCTACAGTTTTCCCTGCCTGCAGAGTGTTCTGGGACCAGAGCCTAGCAGAAACCTCAACAAAGAGATCAGAGAGAATTCATCCAGCAACTGCTAAGAAGAGATGCAGAGTCTCATAGTCAAACGTTAGGCAGAGCTCAGGAAGTCCTGAAGAGGAGGAGGAAGGATGGGAAGAACCAGGGGAATCTGGTACACAATGAGAACATGGCTCACGGAATCAATTGACTGGGACTTGTGGAAGCTCCTGGAGATCAGGGAGGCTGTATAGATCTGACATACATATATATATATATATATTAAGGTCCCCTAAATATATGTTATGGCTGTGTAGCTGGGTGTTCTTGTGGGATTCTTGATAGTTAGACCGTGGGCTGTCTCTGATTCTTTTGACTGCTTTGGGACCCTTTTCCTCTCACCAAATTGCCTCATCCAGCCTTGATGTGATGGCATGTGACTCATCATATTACAGCATATTATGATGTATTTGGTTGATAACCCTGAGAGCCCTCTTCTTTTCTGAGGGGAGCTGAGGGAAGGTGGATCAGGTAGAAAGAGGAGGTAGAGGGAGAGGCTGGAAGGGGAAAAGAAGGTGGGGAAATTGAAGTCATAATACAATATATGAGAAAGAATAAACAAAAAAGAATATTTTCTAACATTAAGAAAAACCAGGTAATCCATTGTTCCTGCCTCTCAAAATGGAAACAGCAGTCCTCCCTTCGCCAAAGGTGTCCACCCTGTGAACATTTATGTGAAGCCCAGCAGCGCCTGCTTTGTTTTGCTCTTGCTGTTTCCTGCCTGGCTCTTGGCTCTTGGGGACAGAGGAAGGATATCACCTCGTGTTCTGTAATACTTTTGGTTTAGATTTGTTATTCTGGGGCACCCCTGGTCAGTAGTATTGTGTGATTCTAGAAACCACTTCTGTGTCGAGCATAAGGAATGCAATGGAAAGTTCCTGCTCCGGGTTCACAGGACACAGTGAGCTCTGTGGAGTCTTTATTATCTCCCTGTGTTGTTCTAGTAGCACAGACAAATTCTCAGCTCACACTGAGAGAATAAAGAACAGAGAAGATCCATGAGGGAGAAGAGGGTTAGAAGTAAGCAGAAGCACTGTGGCAAATCAATAGCTTCTATTCAAATCCAGACATTTATTAGCACCTACCTAGCTTTTTTTCCCTTCAAATATAAGAGACATGTATGTGTGTAGAGACATTTTTAAAAGGGAAAAATTTATAATCTGACCAACAAAAGTTGATGGTGTCACTATAGTTTATTTCCTTATCTGTTCCCTATTCATAATCAGTTTTACAAATGCATCTGTGTATGGCATACATAAAGTACATTCATGTTAAATACGTATTTACTGGATAAGATTTATAAAGGACACAATCCATGCATACAGTGTGAATCCTGCTAAAGTAGGATTTTTAATGTCTACATAATATTCATGTAACATGGCATTATTCATCTCATCATTTTCCAATGGTGGTCCCTCTATTTCTTAAATTATTCTTTTTTTCTCCCTGTCTTTTCTATTTCTAAAACATCAAGAATGACAAAAATCAACATTAAAAAGAATAATTATAGCAGCTATTCATGCAAATGATTTAATATAACAATACAAAAGAAATGCATTAACTGCAAATGAATAGTTTTGAAAGAAAAGACAGGAAAAGGAAAAGAAGCCCCAGCTAAGACACCTACCATCATGGGGCTCCCCACCTATCTGGAGTCACACATTGGGAATTCATTTAGTTGAATTCCTAAATCACTGTGGGAAGAAACTACAAACATGTTATGGCTTGGCCTAACTTCATCTGCCTGGAGCTAGAAAAGCTTCCCTAAGTGTCTGTTTGGTATCTGAAGAGGAACACAAAACAGCAATGCAAATCCCAGACAGAAGGAAGCTTGTGAAGGAACTAAAAGGATCAAATGATGGTGGGAGCACAGGCGAGGGAATGGCGAAGCTGAAAGGGAACTAAGGACAGCAAGCTGTATAGAGAAAAAGTGTGGTTTTGTGCCCTCCAGAGTCATCTACAACATTCCAGAGTCAGCTACAACACCCAACAGTCACATAAAACATTCAACAGTCACCTACCACATCCAGCAATCACCTACAACATCCAATAGAGTCACCTACAACAATACTCTACAGCTTCTAATAGCCACATGTAACATTCAACAATTTCCTACAACATCCAACAGTCACATAAAACATCCAACAATCACCTACAACATCCACCATCCAGCCATCTCTTATAACATCCAACAATCACCTACAACATCCAACAATCTCTAACACCCAAATACATACCTCATTTACTGAACTTCAAACAACCTTGGTTACAGTTAACATATCTCTACTCAATTATCACAAGATGGTGAACTCTGGTGTGCAGTGTCACTTGAGTTCCACAAAGAGAAGCTCTCTCTGATAAAGAGACAAGGCAAGTCTTATCTCAAGGTCACACAAATGACCAAACCATTCAATTGCTTTGTAGACGTTTCAACAAAAGGTTTTCTGAGTTTGCTATGAATAACCCCAAAACAGACCTGTTAGCTTTCTCATCAGAAATGTTTTATATAGTTTTAGGCCAAATATGAGAGTGTAAAGTTGACAGTTGTCTACCATGTACAATTTTATGGCTTCAATCTTTATCACAAAAGAAAGCTTGGAAGAGAAGAATGAAATGGTAGTGTTGATAATTCCCAAGGCCATAACATGTCACTCCTAGCTTTTCTGTGTATAAAAGACCTGCTCCCTACTACACAGAATACAGAGAAAGAGAACAAATTTCAACACCCCCCATCGCATTCAGAGTTCATCTATATTCATCTGCTTTGTTTGTCTCCTGCGTCTGTACTATCTACATTTCTAGTCAAAGTGTGCTGTATTTAATTCCCCTACTACTGAGTTTCTCTTACTCCGCCACTGTCTTCTATTGAAGGAGGTAAATCAACAAGCTTTTAAGTCATCTACCTTGATCAGAAGTTGCTTGAAGCTACCAATCTCATGTCTTGCTCAAATGTGTCAATATGCTTCCTCAAACTGAACCTCTATTCTCTCTGAAATTAATCATATCCTCATATACACCAGTATCTTCAATCAATAGTGATATCAGCAATTTGATAAGATTCGTGGACACATTTTCCCGTGGTCCCATCATTCCAAATACTTCCTTCACTATTTCCCATAAATATTTGTTCAATACTCAGGACAATGGTTCCATCATTCCAAATATTTCATTCAATATTTCCTATAAATACTTGTCCATCACTCAGGACAATGGTCCTATTATTCTGAATATTTCCTTCACAGTTCCTTCAATGTTTCCTTCAATATTTCTGGGATATGACCTGCTTAGCTATAGGACCAATCATCTTTCCCCTCAGCTAATTATTCCTCATCTCGTGTACTATGCTGTACAATGTTTCCCTGTACAACCATTCCCATGCCTTAATCCCTATAATCTGTTAACAGGTGGCAAAGGGTTGTTAATTTAACAATCATGAGATAGAAAATTATCCTGAATTACTCAAGTAGGTTATTGAAATCACAAGGATCCTTCTATAAGGCAAAAGGCCAGAGGAACCCCGGACATATGACAGTAATGGTGCAATCAGAGGGCCATGAGGCAAGCAATGCACGCAGCATGGAGGAAACTTCTTTCTGGAGTTATTGGGAGGGTTCTCACCCTCCTTAAGAGAACTGATTCCTTTTATGTCATGGTCCAGGTCTCCCAGGCAAGAGATTCTGTACTGGGGAGAAGGGAGAGGAGATGGAATGGTTTTCTCTTTTCCCAGTGTGTCCCTAATAACCTGGCACAGGGAGTAGCAATTATATACCCACTTCCCTTAAGACTCTTAAGGACCTTAGGCAAGCTTGTGTGCAATATGGACCAGCTGCTCTGTAACATGGGTCTTGTCTTGATTCTATTTCTGGGATGCTTTTGTTGACTGGAAAACCTTGACAAAAGCTTGTTCTACTGGAGGTGAATATTTACTGTGGAAAACTGACAGTTCAGAAAGATGTCAGGACCAAGCTATTAGAAGTCAATGACATAATATACCCATGCCTTTTGAAACGCTATCAAGAGAAGGGATGCGTAGAGATGCTCAACAAAAGGTAACATATCCACTGAGGCTTATAGACAAACCCATACTTTGGCACTGCAAGCATGGCAGAAAGAGGGTATTGTATAGAATTAGACAGGAGCCTGATGAGCCATATCAAGATTTCATTTCTCGTCTTTTGCAGGTGGTCTGTGGCCTGATGGTTGATGGAGAGGCAGGGGTGATTTCTGCCAAGCAACTGGTGTATGAGAATGTTAATGCTACATGCCAGGCTGCCAGCTGTCCCCACAAAAAAAAAAGGAGAAACTAATGACTCAAGCCAGCTTCTGTGCTGACACTGGGCCTGCTAGGGTTCACTCTAGCTATAGTTCTCAAAGGGCAGATGGTGCCTCAACTGTGCCCAATATTTGTGGCTACTGCTTTAAGGAGAGCTAGAGCGCTGTTTCCTCTTGCTTTTCTACACGTTACAAAGATAATACTCTGCTTTCTGCTAAAAATAATAAAATGCTAAAAGAAATTTGTGGAAGTAAACTTGGATTAGCCCTTTAGATGCATTCCTTATGACACAAAACAGTTGGAGCTTTTTGTTGAATACTTTGGATGACTTTAGAACTGACTTTGGCCATATATCCTTTTCAAGTTAATACTCACTTTTCTTCCAGTGAACTTGCTGATTGACATCCAAACACGCTACCCTATGTCCTACCAGTCACAACTTCAGCCAATACCCTCTGCATAGACAGTACATACAGATGCCACAGACATGGTCTTGGCAGTACAGTGTCTAGAAGTAGCACGGAACACTTAATCAGGAACCTCTATCGGTGAATTATTACGATTAATTCAGCAGGACTTGCAGATGTGGAAAAATCCAGTTTACTTTGGCCATATTAGTTTGCATCCTAATCTTCCAGGACCTTTGTCTGAGGAAATACCAAGGCAGATATCCTCTTATCCCTATCTCTTGTCCTAGAAACTAACAACCTAAAGGAAGCACGAGAATCTCATGTATGCTTTCATCAACAAACGCTTCAGCCCTTCATGTGTAAAAGTTAGTATCATGACTCTCTCTTCCTTCTTCTGCCCTAACTCATGCGGATTATCGCCAGATCACATTTGGCACATATATGGTACTCATGACGCTAGTTTTGGTAGGCTTAAATACGTTCCCATCATTGTGGATCCCTATTCATTGATCAATTTTGCTGTTCCCCTATCAGGAGAAGCAGCTAAAGGTGTTATCACCTCTTTACTAAAAGCTGTTACTACTCTAGGCCCTTCTGGAACACTAAAAACTGATGGTGCTCCTGCATACTCTGCCAAGCTTTCTCAGGAATTTGGCCAACAATAAGCTGTAAGCCACATCACAGGCATTGCATCAAAGTCAATCTTTTGGGGAAGGAACCACTGAACAACTTAGTATGGATACCCATTCTAGTTTTTATTTTATTTTCTATTCTATATACTTTTTTTTTAATTTGGGCAAGGGTTAGCCAAATTTTAAATCTCGTCTTACTGCTGCAGATGAGCATTTTGGATCCTCCCCCGCCAAGAAAAATAACCATTCAGGTTTATGGTCCTTTGGAGAGATGCATATCTGGTCAATGGAACGGCCCAGATCCAACAACTCACTGGAGCTGGGGCTCTCTTTGTGTGTTTCCTTGGGGTGCTGAAAAGCCAGTATGGACACTAAAAGATGGACTTGATTCGTGGAAGGTGGATGAAAAGGCTCATGGGTGTCTGCAGAGGCTTCCCCTGAAGAAAACAAAGTGAATAGGGCAGCAGAGTCATCGAGCCAAGAATGGAATCTACCAACAATGACTCAGATGAGGGAACTAGGGAACGAAGGATGAAATCCCAGGGGGGGGGGGGTGACAGGTGACTGAAGAATTGCTGTTCCTTGATACATTGTCTCTGTTGATGGCGTTTGTTACTGCTAAGACATACCTGGCATAATGCACCTGGTCCTGGTCCTGTGTTTTACTTTGCTAACTAGGAAGAGAATAACATTCCTGTTTATTTTAATTATTCTCAATTTAACTGGTGTTAGATTCCTAATCACCTTACAGGAATATACAGTCACATGACAATTTAAGCATAGATATTCAGGCCTTGAATGATAGAATATTAAATATTCAGCATTTAAAGTTTGAT
>NC_022009.1:78773713-78776333 GCF_000317375.1 Microtus ochrogaster
GGCATAAGCTAGCAGGCAGCCAGGGTGCTGGGGATGCAGCCCCGCCGCTTCCTACTACTACAAAAGTTAAATAAATAGCCCTTTCCATTACTGCACAAAACCTAGCAACGGTTTTGGTCATACTTTTTGAGTCTCTAATTGAACTTCTAAGGAGGGGACCATAGGAAAGTCTCTGAGAATGTTTTTGTTGGTTATTCTGAGGGCTTTATAGCCTTGAGATTGATTTGCTACTCCATGTCTGCTTCAAAGATTGACTTGCATATACTGAAAGGGGGGACTGCAGGGAATCATGTGTCCTGGTCTAGCTGCCTTGAGAGGCTTGTGTCATAGGTTTTTCAGGTTAGAGTCTGGGTCTCTTGGGCCACTGTATGACTTTCAGTGCCTGAGAAAACAAGGCACTCCTTCCAGCAATGAAGCATTCAGGCTGCCCGTGCTTCTCTGCCTTCCCTGGAAGTCAGTGAAGCATATAGAATTCTGACAGGACAATTAGTCTTAGACATTAATCTTGTGTACTCTGAACAGCCTGAAAACATCATGGTATCCTAGCAACTACCATTGTCTTGATCCTTGCAACTGCCATTGTATTGTTTCTGATACAGGTATAAAAAGTCTGATTGCTTGTAATAAACTTGTCTCAGCCTCAATCTTGCTTTGACCCCTCCAACCCAGGCCTGATGACGACATTCTCACAGACCATAATTAGGTAACCCTGGCTTGGTAAGTAAGCGCTGTTGCTTACAGATGTTAGCATAAGTTCTGTGATTGCACAGAAAGGGAAAAAAGTGTGCAGAGCCCATGGTCTCTATCAAACTGTGGTCTAATTGGCCATCATCCAAGTTCTAGTCAATCTTTCTACCTGGTGCTGAAAGAATTTTGGATGTTCATGAAGCCAATCTGCTTCTGTTTACAGGATGTTTGTATATCAAAACTGTCATCCTGAAACAAGTAGTAATTTGGTTCCCATACTGCTTCTGCTTAAAGGAAATAATTTGATTTTGTAATTGCTCCTCAACACAGAATGATAGCCTTTGGAATGCTTCTATGCACTATAAGTGTATATTGTTCCCATTGGTTAATAAGAAAAGCTTTTTGACCAATAGACAGGCAGGAGAGGGTTAGGTAGAACAATCAAATAGAGGACTTGGATGGGAAGGAACGGAGTCAAGAGACACGAAAGCATCCACCCAAGAAACAAGATGGCAGCAGACCAGTAAAAGCCATGCCACATAGCAATACATAGAATAGTAGAAATGGGTTAATTTAGATGTAAGAGCTAGTTAGTAATAAGTCTGAACTATAGCCCAAACTGTTTGTAATATATATATATATGAATAACCACTACCATTCTGTAATCTAATTACCATTACCCTATAACCTTAACTGCCCATCTCTCTCAACACATTCACGGATTCCCCAATGCCAGTTGAGTACTGAGTTACTCCACCTTATTTTACAGAGAAGTTTCTGGGAAACTGATTGTGACACTCAGTAATGACTTATTCACATATGTAAATTAGCAATAAAATTATATAAGCACAGAAGGTTTCCAAATGAAAGAAAGAATACAGATACCCAAGTATCAATTTGTGGGGGTGATATTTTTATAGTTACTTAACTTAAATATTTAATTAAGATGTCTAGATCTCTATGCAGAAAATTTATCCTCATGAAGCCCTGTTTATAAGGTGTGTGTGGACCAGTGTTTAGGGACCCTGGTGTGGGAATTATCTGAATGCACAGCCCTGTTTACAGTAAACACCTGCATTCCTTCTGCAAATGTGGAATTTCTGCACGTGCTAGCCAGAGGAAACCTATGTGACCACCCTACAACCACCGGCTTTGAGCCTCTAACAGACTTTTAGGCATTACACACATTTCTGCATTTCCAGTGCTCCAGAATTGCTGTATGTGACCCATCAAAAGAAGGAGAGAGCTTCAGCCGCTTCCAAAGGAATTCTCCCTGCATGCTTGCATGTCTGTTCTACACAAATAGAGTACTCTCATTGCTCGCCTGTGGTACACTTCGCCCTGGAGCACAACAATATGCTGAGTCTTGCATGTTTTTCTAGAAATTCGAATGTGGATGTGGTTTCAAAGAGCACAACAGAATAGTAGCTTTTGGAAAGCCCAATTCTTACCTGTTGATATGCTTTGTAGATCACATCAAAGAGGAAGGCCTGTGGCATTTCACTGGCCCTGTGTTTGGCACGGTCCAGTGAGTGCTCTAAGCAGCCGTCAGCAGAGGGACTGATGACAGTGGACACCAGAGGCCGAATTGCTCCTGCTGCCTACAAGGGAAAAGAAAGCACCTAAACAAATGCTTGCTCAATTCACAACTAATAGCTAAAATTAAAAAAAAACAGTTTCATAGGATAGCAAAGCCAGGCATGCACTTCAACATGGAAATACCATTTTCATTGTATGTTCAACTGCTTTCCCACATCAGGCAGGTAACATGGCTCAGCAAGGAAATAAATGTGTTTGTGATCAATCCAGGTGGCCTGAGTTTGACTCTGGCACCCACATGGTGGAAGGAGAAAACAGACTCCCACGGACAAGCCTCTCACTTTCCCACGGACGGGCCCCCCACCTTCCCACGGACAGGCCCCTCATTTTCCCA
>NC_022009.1:78777411-78836800 GCF_000317375.1 Microtus ochrogaster
CTGACCCTCTGCCCTTTGCTTTCAATAGGTTTTCACTTATGGTCTTGACTGTCCTTACCAGACAACTACCTCAGTAAAGTAGCCTCAAAGTAAGCGTCCATGGGGGCTGGGCTGTCAACTAACTCTTTGTATCATCAACATGCCATTTCTTCAGAGAACTGTAACACGACAGTCCCAGCCCATGACAGGAATAAACAAATAGAGGACACCACCAGAGCAACATGGTCTACGTGTTACTTTACAGAAGAGGACATCATCACCAGAGCAAGATGGTCTACCTGATAGTTCACAGAAGTCACAGCCAGTGGGATGAAAACAGAGCTGATATATGAACCAAGGAGATGGTTTATAATTGCAACAATGTTTCCAGAACATCAAGTCAAAATGTGGAGCCTAGATACAACTGCAAAGTGAGACAGCCAATGGTGAGGGGAAATAGTGCCAACACCTACCATAAGCCAAAGGTGAGGGGAAACAGTGCCCAACACCTACCATAGAGGTTAAGGACCCAATGGAAAAGAAACACGATTACTCTAATTTTTAAGAAAAATATTAAATTTCCATGACAGCTACCTATAGGCAGTAGTAGAGTTCCAAGCCAGACCATAAAAAAAGAAGAAAGAAAAGAAAAAAAAACTAAGAGAGAATGTATGATATCCAAAATGGGAGGGCAAAAAGCATCATAGACTTTTCCCAATGAAATGGAAATTAAAAGGATGAAACGCCTATTTTAAATAATTTATTTTTATTTTGTGTGCATTGGTGTTTTGTCTGCATGTGTGTCTATGTGAGGGTGCTAGATTCCCTGGAACTGAAGTTATAGACAGTTGTGAACTACCATGTAGGTGCTGGGAATTGAACCTAGGTCCTCTGAAAGAGCAGCCAGTGCTGCCAGGGCTCTTGACCACTGAGCCATCCCTCCAGCCCCTGAAATGCATTTTTAAAACCTTTTTTTAAAGTAATCACTGAGAGCCTGTAAGAACTGTCCCAAAGGTCTGCAGCCAATAAAAACTATATGGACAAATCTGAATCTTGGCTGTAACAAGAAAAGTGCATGCATTTAAGCAGTGACAATCTTCTTCTCCATCCTCAGCTCAGTGGAGCAGCAGCTACCTGAGGGGCAGTGGAGCTCTAAAGGGGGAGAAGGAGAGACGGATGGGGAGAGGCGTTGGGGGAAACTAAAACCAAAACAAACAAAAGCACAGCCAGTCAGTTCCAGCTCATACTGGAAAAAGTAGGGAAGCAACGGTCCCCTCAGCAACTTGTAGAGACTCTGAAACTGTGCGATGTACCCAGATGTTCTCCTATTCACATCGAGGGCAAAATCTCTACGCCAGGGAAAGACAGGCAGAACCATAGCCCAAATCTTCAAGGCTCTGTTTTAGTGGCAGCACAATGAGGAGGGTGTCACTCCAAAAGAAGAGGCTCCATATTGCTCCACAGCTTCAGAGCAGGAGTAATTGTCCATAGGGGGGAGATCAGGACCAAAGTGAAAGGACTATAAACCCTCCAAAAAGAGCAGAAACTCAAACTAAGTGCATTCTTAGAGAAAGGAGAATACTAGAATGAGCAACTAAGAGGATACTGGAATCTACGTGAGACCAAAAGAAAGCTAAGTTGAAGCCTGGCTATTTACCAGAAGACACAGGAAGCAGAGCAAGCAAAACTCCCACCCACTAGGATCAAAACAAACTTCAAACATTGGTCTTAAACCTAGCCCTGCAGAAAAGGCCAACGTTTAATCGGGTCAGATTGCAGGGGAAGTATGCCACCGGAGTTATAAAAAACGAGAGCAGAAGAGCTAGCGGAGGAGGATGCTGAGCCATTAGAGTGATGCTAAGAGACAGCGGGGGGAGGGGGGTCAAAGCATTCAGAGCCAACCACGTTGAACCCCGTCATCTCAGCTGCTATACAAACCCAACTTTCTAAAATCCAAGCAAGGGACATCAGAAGCTATCTGTGCAAAAGGCTCACGACGGATGCATCAGCCATATCACAAGCAAGCAAAAAAAAATCTCTTGGAAAGTAAACAGTAGGAACCAGTCAATATCTGGGAGGAGAAACACTCATTTTTGAAAACATGGCATCTTTAATAAAGCATGACACCCAAAGACAACAGTGTGACTGGCACATGAAGGAACGAGGGAGGCGACGACCCTGCCACAGGTAAGGAGCAAATGTAGGTTTCAAGGCATCTCTTACTGCCGAATTAAGAGAGCTAAGGGAGTCATGTGTGAAGTGAAGCAAGGAATTTGGGGATTTTGTTTCTCCAATGGGAATTCTAGGATTGACGGCCAACAAGAAGTAGCATGACTCTGCAGCAGCTAACCAGTTTGCCCCGTCTGAAACGGTGGCTCCTAGAAAGCAGTGGGCAGCAGTCACTCTGAAAGAAGAAGATAATCTTGTTTACAGCAACAGAACCGACATCTCCAAAGACAAAATAAAAACTAACACAAAAAGAAATGCTTTGCAAGTCAGCTCACTTTACAGATTAGATAATATGTTCTTCAATCTAAAGAAAATGAGCAACAAGAGCACGTCTAAAGCACAGGGAAAAAACCACATGGTTAAAACACATCAGCAATGTCAGCTAACTCTGTGAAAGGAGGCCCAAGTCAGTGACCTCTTCAAGACCAGGCTCAGACCAGCAACCTCCATGGGACCAAGCCTGAGCCAGTAACCTCCACCAGAGCAGGCCCAAGCCAGTGACCTCCACCAGAGCAGGCCCAAGCCAGTGGCCTCCACCATAGCAGACCCGAGCCAGCAAACTTCTCCAGAGCAGGCCCTAGTCAACAACCTTCACAGGTGCAGGCCCAAGCCAACCACCACCACAAAATCAGGACTGAGCCATCAACCTCCATATGAGAGGCCCAAGCCAGCTACCTTCATGGGAGCAGGTCTGAATTACCTCCAGGATTGCAGAGTGGCCTTCAGGGGCATGAAGCAACCTCCAAAAATGTCCATAGGAGGTCCAATGGAACCAAATTGAAAACCCGGATATCAATTCACACACCTATGAATACCTGATTTTTGACAAGAAGCAAAGAATATCCAATTAGGCCTACAAGAAATATAAACCGTACCTGCTTGTTCACTTTTCTCCTTCCAGCTTCTAGAAAGGTTGCTAAAGAGCTAATAATTCTGACAATGGATTTCACTTTGTAACACATAGAGGATATATGCATAATAATAATACATAGAAGGAAAGAAGGATTGAATCATATGAAAACATGTCTGTTATGAAAACACTATGGAAATGTCAGTCTAATTTACAAAATATCCTGTTTTACTTGATAGGCAAACACAAGTTCTTTTAATTCAGTATCAACTAATATTAGTAACTAATATTAACTGTCATCACACATTGCACATCACATGCAAATATGTGTGCATATCTATGTATGTACATAAGTAAATCAGAAAATGACTACTGAGTTAAAAAGGCAAGCAGTTTCCAGGAAGCTGGGAAAGGAATCTTGGAAGTGAAGTGACCTGGAAAGGCACTAGGGCTGAGGATGCAGAGTCAGACCGCAAGGTCAGAGCGACAGAATCCAGCAGTAGAGGTGAAAGTGAGGAACTAGTACAGAGAAACTGAGCAGATGGATGGACAGTCAGAGAGGTGAACAGAAGAAAATCAGACAGCGATTAGAGTGGGCCACAACAAAACCAGGAACCCACCAAACCAAAGCACCTGAGGCAGTCATTCCTCTGACGGTCCCTTGATACACATAGTTGATCAATAATAGGTCGATGGGGCTCCCGCCGCTGCAGGGCCGGGTTTCCAGCTCTTCATGTATGGAGTCCAGAAAAGGGATCTGTCACCTCTCCTCTCTCTACAGTGCCTACAAAACACTCAGGCATGTTTTTCCTGAACATATGAATATGCTCATGTGTACCAATTACCCCATACCTCTGTGAACAGGATCTTTTCTACTCCCAGTAACAAGTTAATTATCAGTCTGTGCTGCACGAATATTGCTGACTAACCTTGTGTCAACCCAGATACACAGCCATCTTCTATGTTCAAAGTGGAGTCAACAGCTGCTTGCAAAATGGTATCACTCATAAGAAGGTGAAGTCTGAAAATCCAACATTTTAAGTAACAATGCAACAATTGGGAGTAGAGTACCTACAGTCTGCTCTCAACAATGTCTCTTAAGCTCAACAGAATGAGGTAGTAAAATCTGACTTCCACTAACATTTATATTGTAGGCCCAATAGACCAAGCTAAGAAAATAACACTGTCCGGGTTAGGGTTCTTCTTGCTATGATGAAACACCATGACCAAAGCAACTTGGGGAAGGAAGAGTTCATTTGGCTTGTGTTTTCATGGCACTGTCCATCACAAAGGCTGTCAGAACAAAATTCAAACAAGGCAGGAACCTAGAGGCAGGAGCTGATGCAGAGGCATGGAAGGGGGCTGCTTATTGGTTTGCTCCTCGGGGCTTGCTAGGCCTGCTTTCTTATCGAACCCAGGACCACCAGCCCATGGGTGACCCCATCCATAATGGGCTTGGAACTCCAATATCAATTACTAATTAATAAAATGCTCTATAGGTTTGCCTACAGCCTAATCTATAGACATATATTCTCAATTGTGTCTCCCTCCTCTCCAATGATTGGAGCTTGTGTCAAGTTGAGTTAATATAAAATTAGTCAAACACACATACACACACACACATACCAGATAAATAAATAAATAAATATTCTGTATAAAATCTTCTCCAAAACTAATTGTATATTTGCTACAAAGCAAGTCTCAACAGATACCAAAATAATTGAACCCCCCCCATATCTTATCAGACCACCACAGATGAAAGCTGGATCTCAACAACAAATACAAAGAAGGCCTACAAACTCATGAAAACTGAACACCTCTTTACTGAATTACCACTGAATAAAGGAAGAAAGAAGTTAAAGACTTCCTAGAGTTCAATGAAAATGAATGCCAAAAACGACCACACTTATGGGATACAATGAAAGCAGTGCTAAGAGGAAAGTTCACAGCACTAAGTGTCTTCTTGGAGAGATTACATACTAGCAACTCAATAGCACACATGAAAGAAATAAAAGTATCCCAAAGGAAATATTCATTGAATGCAAAGAGTATAAATATTTCTTTAAAAAAAATCAATAACACACACAAACAAATGGGAGATTGAGGAGAATTGTGAATTCAGGCCAAGTTAGGCTACACAACTAAACTCTGACAAGAAGAAAAGGAAGGAAGGAAGGAAGGAAGGAAGGAAGGAAGGAAGGAAGGAGAAAGAAAGAGAAAAGAAAGAAAGATAAATGGAGGGAGAAAGAGGGGGGAAGGGAGGGAGAGAGAGAAAGAGAGAGAGAGAAGGGAGAAAGAAAGAAAGAAAGAAAGAAAGAAAGAAAGAAAGAAAGAAAGAAAGAAAGAGAGAAACTTAGAGTTATTATGGTCAGAGTCTGTGCTCACTCAGTCTTAATAAAGCTCTCACTCCAAACCTCATTAAGTAAAGAGACAATTTCATAGAGAAAAAAAAAACAGAAAGATGCATTCATCATGAAGGAGTACAAACAGACCTAGCAATCGCCAAGTATGCTTCCCAGTCCTAATATAAGGATAAGGTTTACACAGCAAAACTAAGCAGTCCTATGGATCTGTCCAACACCAGTGCCTCAGCTCCTGTCTCTCAGGCATAAATCTTTCTCTAAGAAGCAAGTTCCTCCTTCAGCTCTCTCACCCATCACAAGATGTCTAGAAAAATTCCAATCTCTTGGGGCACATTGTTTTACTAGTTTGATAACCAAATGGAGGAATGCACACATCTCTTTAAAATATCTTCATTCATGCCAGGTGGGCTTCAAAAATTGGTTCATTTAAATCTATGCTACACTAAATACGACTGGATTAATAAACTAATGAAGAGGCAAAAACTGTCAAACCAGATTGTAAAAATCCAGCTACATCTATCCATAAGGATGTATAATTAACATGCAAAGATACAAATAGATTGAATTAAAAGATTTTAAAAGACTGTACAAACGATGACCATAGTAAAGGTAAACAGCAATATATATACATATATATGTATGTATATATACATATATATAATGAAAACAGAAACTTTCGTAGAGACAAATAAGGTTATTTTTTAGTTAAAAGGATAATCTATCAAGAAAGTATAAGAACTGAACATATTAAGCCACCAATTCACAAAACTCTAAGATGAAAACCTTCAATAATTGAAAAATCAACACTGTGAATTTGTTGGCAAGATTTTGGCTAGTCTTCCATTAAAAGACTTGACAAAAACTAGAGTTATCTGAAAGGAGGGAACCCCAACTGAGAAAATGCCTCCATAAGATCCAGTTGTAGGCAGACCTGTAGGGCATTTTCTTAATTAGTGATTGATGGGGGAGGGCCACTGTGTGTGATGCCATTCCTGGGCTGGTGGTCCTGGGTTCTATAGGAAAGCAGGCTGAGCAAGCCATGAGGAACAAGCCAGTAAGTAACTCCCCTCCATGACCTCTGCATCAGCTCCTGCCTCCAGGTTCCTGCCCTGTTTGAGTGCCTGTCCTGACTCTTTCTCTGATTAACAGCAATATGAATGTATAAGCCATATAACCAACCCTTTCCTTCCCAACTTCTTTTTGGCCATGGTGTTTTGTTGCAGCAATAGAAACTCTAACTAAGACAAAGAACTTCACTGAAGTCATATCAATTAGGCAGACCAACATGGAAATGAAAGCTTTAAAAAGTGCTTTAAGCCACACAAGCCTTATTGAATGTGCCAACCAACAATAGCAAAATAAAAAATGGAAAATTCTCCAAGGCAGACCATAAATAAGGCTGACTAGGAAAAAGATTGAAACTGATGGTGTCTGCCAGCACACATCGGTCTATAGGCCACTCAGAGGGGTCTGGGAGACCCACAGAGGCTTCCAGCGGAGACACAGCAGCAGAGGGTACGCCTGCAGAACACACAGTATCTCCAAAACAATGGAAAAAAGTTCTTAGCGAAAGATGCTTTCAGAAGTGGACTCATGGGGCAGCGCATGGAGGAGAGAGAGAGTTGGCACCAGTGACAGGCACAGGAGCACAGCTACCATTGGACCTGTGTTGTCACAGCAGGATATGTTGATGCCCGTGGTCCGTGTAGCTGCCTGCACCTATACTGATGTCTGTGGTCTGTACTGACAATGCAAACCATGTTGAAGTCCATGATTAGTGCTGCAGCTAGGGTAGGGACCTGGTAGATGTCTGGGATCTGGGCTGCCACAGGAAAATTTGTTGATGTCTACCATCTGTGTTGTCACTGGAATCTATGTGGGAGTCTATGATCTGTGCTGCCCCTGGGCTAGCTGTCATGGGCAGTGAAGTAACGCCAGCAACTGCGAAAACATTGCATTACCAGCTGCTTCCCTCCGAGAGGACAGCCCTGTGGTCTTCAAGCTGAGGCGTGGTGCTGACCTGGATGCCACTGTAGCCCTTAGAGATTGCAGAGGATGACAAGAGTCAGAAGATGAGAGAAGAGGGTGCCACGGTACATCTGAAAAGCAATCTAGCCCCCAAAGTCGCTGCAATATTCCACAAAAACAGTAAGTTTTGCAGCTGAGAAGGAAGATGTCTTGAGGAGGAAGATGAAGGAAAGGCTCCAGAGAAGAAACCTGCAAGAGATAGTTGGCCCAAAATGCTCAAAAATCAAGTCAAAATAGAGAAGTCTTTCAGCCATCAATACCAAGATGAAAATGTGAAGAATCTTTGAAATAACCGGGGTGGGGGCCCTAAAACAACAAAAGCACCTGGTGATGTTTCACCTTCATTGCCAGCTTGATAGACTTTAGAATTGCCATGGAAACATATCTCTGTGAACATCTATATGTTGTGTCTACAGGAAGGTTGAAGCCATTATGGAAGATCCACCATGAGTGGGTGTAGGTGAAAAAGAGAGACAGACAGAATCTTACTCTGCTACCCCATAAAACACCACCAAACTAGATGTGCAACAAAAGTCACAGAAGGAACACCTTGTCAATGGCTAAACTTGGAAAGAAAATATCCACTTTAATTCTAGTCTTAGCAAATATTGCATTTGTGTGTTAATAAACCTTTTTCACTGAATCACTGGATAGAAACATCCGTCCTGAGCATACTTCTCCCAACCTCATCTGAAGGCAAATCATAGGACAGATATTCGAACAAAGGTGGTTATAAATTTAGCCAAAGAAGAGCTTCAAGACCAGTATGTCACTTCCACAGCGTGATCAACAGAGTTTCATGGGCTCCCACGGGGTGATTCGGGTCTCAGAGCTCATGGTTTCACTAAAGAACCCCTTTATCAGCTCTGCATTTAAAGCAACACAAAGGCTGTACTTCTGTAACAACATGGGCCCAGCCATCCAGGAGGCTCCTCATATCAGATTGCTAGCCCCCGACCATAATCAAATACAAGTAATTCGTAACATTAATTCTGCTTATAAGTCAAATTTTCAAATACAGAATAAATTACTGTCAAGTGATTTTCTATCTCTGCCCCAAAATCCACACCAGGAACCCATGGCTTGGGGTTGGAAAGCTGAATGCTAACAAATATTTTCCCTAATGAGCACAAATGGAGCTAAGAGGATTACCACCGGACCAGTAATCACTGCTAACTATAGCCATATTGCATAAGCCCAAGATTACACACATACAGTCCCACCAATATCTCCAGCCACACAAATGTCATTGTCTCCAAAGAAACAGTCTAAGTAACTCATTTTAAACTAGAAACTAGCTAAAAAATTAAGAATAATAAAATATTTCTTCCTATGTAAGAACAGATGTCTATGTGAAACTTCTGTTTCATAATACTCTGAAATTCCTTAAGGTGGTTTTCTTACCCCAATCAACAAACAAATTATCCAGAGCCATGTACAAACTCTCATTACTGTCAATCACTCATTAGTTTAAGACAATTAGCCCTTTTAATAAATGTTAGTAATTTTGCTAAAGAGTAAAAAATTGTTAAAGAATAAAAAAATTCGTTGTTATGTTAAAGAATAACAAACTAGTTATTTTCATAATGAACCAAGATAAGCACATATTACAATACTTTGAATTATGTTCTCCCCTACTTTGTGACTGCCATATCAGTGATCCTTATCTGGGGCCAAGAAGCAAACAGGGAGGAGGCTAAGCATCCCGTAGCACATGAGGCCACTCCTATACCCAAAATTTATATGAAGCAGAAAGTCAGAGTTGAGAACCTCTGTACAACAGACTTAAGTATCGAAAGAAACTAAGAGCCTGTTTGCACAGGCAAAATTCCTGTTTTAAAACACTTGAAACTCAAAATAAATAAGTAAATTAAAAATAAGTAAGTAAATAAATAAATAAATAAAAATAAAATGCTTGAAACGCGACCCAATATAGGCAACAAGTGCATGAAGCTTTTCTCTATGAGATTAAGACGTCAGGTGACCTGTCACGCAGTGGTAAGGACCCAGACAGTAAAATCTCTGACATAAATACAATTTCCATGACTAGACAGAAAAAAAGTGCAGCGAGAGGTCAGTAGCCAAGCTCTGCTCTCACAGAACCTTGGCGGCATCTGGGGAGGTGGAGGGAGAAACACTGCAGTGGAGCAGGGAGGCCCAGAGTCAGGGAAAGAGGGGGAACAAGGGGTTATGTTTTAACACCCAGTGGCTCACACCACCTAGACAGACCTAGACAATCCTAAACATCCTCTAACTCCCATCTCCACCTCAGTGACTTGGATAGGACTTCACTATCTCTGCTATCGACTATTATAGTAGTTTTCAAAGTAATTGTCTAGTATGCAGCTCTAGACTACGTACCACACAGTGGAAAATCATCTTCCTGACATCTCCATCTGGCGCTATCATTTGGTATTGGAAGGGGACAGGGCAGGAGTCAATGCCTCCACCACTGTTATCAACTTCAAGGCCATCTCTAGAGAGGATTAAAATATTCTAACACAAATCTAAAGCACAGTCAAAGAAAAAGACAAATTCGAGGAGCTCTGCTGAGCTGGATCCTGAAAACAAAAGATTTTGAAATCAAGAGAACGGCCTGAGCATAGGAAATTTGGGAGATCTCAGTGTATTAGCGGAAGCCCATGTCTGCACACAAATGTGTTGTGCACACAGAAGAAATAGTCCTTTTTGAAAAGGTTAACTGTAGCATGAGAAACATCAAAAAGTATAAGAACAAAGAATACAAATTTTCAATCTCCAGGGATTAGGGAAAGGCCTGCATTTAAGGGGCATAGTAAATAAGGGCACCATGGAATTCTCTTAGGCATTGAAATTATCCTGTATTTTGTAGTGGTGCTTTCAAGGGTCTGCACACGGTTTGTTGAGAAAATGGGTAGAGATTCCTGCCCTGGCTTGGGCTCCAGCAGACACCAGCAATAAGGACCAGGGCCCTACCTACACTGGTTTTCTTGTAGCAGTTCATGAAGGGCTGGATGGCATCTGTTTATACAGTAAAAGAACAGTAAATCAGGAGAGCAGAATGCCCAAAGGCCAGCTAAGAGCCTTTGACAATTCTGGTGTCCAGTCAAGATGGCAAATGGTAACACATGAATCTTGATGCTACATGTTGTTCTGATTGCCAACTGCTGGGCACCTAAGAAGGCCTTGGGTTCCTTATAGAGCCTCAGAGAAGCAGTCACCCTAACTGCCTTCAGAATAACAATTCCAGGCCAACAACAATAGCGGATCTCTTCAGCCCTCCTCTCCCAAGATACAAGCCCTTTTCTTTGACCTTCCAAGGACAAAATAGTTTTATGGTAGTGTGAATGAAAAGGGCCCACCTAGGCTTATAGGAAGTGGCACTATTAGAAAGCTAGCCTTGAAGGAGTAGGTGTGGTCTTATTGAAAGAAGTGTGTCACAAGGGTGGGCTTTGAGATTTCAAAGGCTCAAGCCAGGGCCAGAGTCACTCTTAGAACTCACAGCTCCTTGTCCAGCGCCATGACTGCCCACATGCCGTAATGTTTTCCTCCATGACAACAGTGGAGTAAACCTATAAACCTTAAGCCATCCCCAATTAAATGCTCCCCTTTATAAGAATTACCGTGGTTATAGCGTCTCTTCACAGCAATAGAACATTGGCTAAGATAATTGTACATTTCTAGAGTCAAAATCAAGTTTTTAACACACACTTCTGCCTTTTTATATTTAATGGAGCATCCAATAACAAACAAACCAAAAGAAATCATGATCACACCAAAAAAATGTGAATTTTACTTTAGGTTTTATTAAAAATAAACAATATAGGCTGTAGTAGGAACTGCGGGCCTCTTTCCAATTAGGTTTCTCAGAGATCAGTAGTAGATTATGAAACAGAAATAAAATAAAGGAGCCCAAAAAAAGATGAGACGATGTTTGAGAGAAGAGCAGACAGAAGGAGAGAGGAAAGAAATTACAGAAAATAGGGTCACAGATATCAAAAGAGCCACTCAAGAAGGGCAAGCTGGCTAACACTGCCAGGTATAAAACTGTTCATTGTGTTAGCTCCAGCTGGTACACTATGGAATACAATTCTCTGAGCAGCTACCATGTTAGTGTGAACATCACAGATTGAAGTGAGCAATCCCTGCAAGAATGCTCCTGAATCAGACAACAGTCCCAGGGAATGTTCAGACCATGTACTAGCCACAAATCCAGAATGCCCCCATGTCCTTACACAGGTCTCATAAACCAGCACCCAATCTCAGAAAAGCGCTACACTTACAATTCCAGGTTAGTCATAAGATCAGACCAACTCCCAAATGAAGAGCCATATCGGATATGGTCTGGAAAAATCTGGAATACAAAGTTTCCATGGATTCAAAACACATGACTTAGTACCTCAGTGTGTTTACAATAATCAGGCAAGTTTTCCCAGCTTCAGGGTCTACAGATTTCCTGCAGCTTCCTGACTGCATACTCATGACTCATTAAATTGATTCCCTGCAATTCAATTTTATCTGGAGCTCCCTCTTCACCTATGCGAAGGGGGGCCAGCACAAAGAATCAATCCTCTAGTTGCATCACAGGCCTTTTCGGTGCCCAACTTCCATCCCAAATTACCTCCTCTCTAATGAGCATCAGGTGTGATCCCAAGACCAGAAATTTAATTTAAAAAAAAAAACTATTAGTTAGAAATAGATTCTATAGAAGAATCTATTAGTTAGAAATTCCAAGTCTATAGATTCTTCCAAGAACTTGGAACAAATGTCAGTGAAATACTCTATTATAAAGCATACTATAAAAATAATCTTGTTTCTGAAACAAGAAGTCCCAAGATATTAAAAAGAATAGTTCTAGAAGAAGTCATATTGCTATGCCTTGGGAAATAAGCTGAGATATGGAAGTACAGAGAGCAAATACATAACTTGATTAGGAAAACTGTAATATATGCAAGTAAGCACAGAAACATCAAATGTTTCTCTAAATGGAGGTTTCCTTCCCGACTGCAAGTTCCCAAATAAACACTCAGAGGCTTAACATTAATTATAATTATTTGTCCAATGGCTCAGGCATACTGCTGACTAGATCTTACAATTAAATTAACCCATTTTACTAATCTGTGTATTACCAGATGGCTGTGGCTTAACAGTAATGTTCCAGCATCTTATTCCTTTGGCGGTTCATGGCATTTCCCTGACCCCACCTTCTTTCTCTCCATATCTCTACTTGGATTTCCCACCTGGGTCTATTCTGCCTGACCATTGGTCAAAACAGCTTTATTCCTCAACCAATAAAATCAACACAAATTCACAGCATACAGGAGGAAATGCCACAACATTTTGCACCTAAAATCAAGAAGATGCACGAACAGGTTCCCACGTCTCTTCCGGGGTTAAATTTTGAAAACTGCTTGGTTGGCAGCATTACAATCCACGGTATGATTATCAATGCTTAGAGCATGCAGTAGCTAGACAGTGCCAGTTCTCCTAATACCCAGCAGCCTGGCTGGCCCTATACACATGAATGCCGAGCACCTGGTAGACATCATCCTTTAGTATCCTGGCATACTTTCACTCCCTAACATCCCCTTGTAAGAAATCCTCGTTGCTTTTCACCAACATCTTAACTGTAGAACCATAAGATTACTTCATGTTTGGAAGAGATGGATATTTCTATTTTTGTCAAAATGGCATAAAAATTTTCTTTTAAAACCATTGCAATTGAAAAAAAAAAACAAAGCCAAGTCAGAATTTTACAAAAAGTTTTTTAAAAATATGACTGAGATCATGACAAAATTTCCTGGGAGTAACAAAGAAAATGGCCAGAAACAAAGGAAATAAGATTATAAAAATGCTTTGGGCTAATGGGGATATTTAAATTTAATAGACAACAAAGAATGATAACATCCTGCGCCTGTGCCACTTGGTTAGGACAGGCTGACACAGGCTTACAAAGGACACAGCCCTTATTTAAAAGGTAGAACACCCAAGGAAAGGAAGGCCGCAAGCAAGACTGTCTTGGCTTTAGACCTATACAGCAGGGGCAGCAGCTTCTGAAAAGTCCTCATAATCAGCTTGGCATATGTGGCGGAAGAGTTTGATTTAATGCTACCCAGCATCTACAAAACCGCAAGCCAAGAAACAATGCAACACTGCTTGAAGTTGGTAATGTGCTTGGATCTGCTGGCAGAAAGAACATAAATCCATGCTTCAGAAACGCACCCTCTCCCACGTCCATGGGATTCTCCCTGATAAAGTCCTGCCAAACAAGATCAGGACTTGTTCCTCGACATCTGTTGCAGCTCAAACTATAAGGCAATGGAGGAAACAAATCACGAGCAAGAGTGAGCAGAAAGAAAAGTTGGAGAGCTCCCAAGAAGCACAATTAGCTGCAATGTATAAATGGTTTAGATATTAAAGAGCAAAATGTAAAATCAAAACCAGAAAGAGGACTAATCACATTTGAAAACGGACTAGAAAGAACTGCAAAGAACTGAGAAATATTAAATGGATTCCTAACCAGGAGATTAGACACAGCTAAAAAGTGAATGAAATAGAAAACAGATCACCTAGGACTTGGCACCCAGAAAGCATGGAAACAGGAAAAAAGCTAGACATGAAGATGGGATAAAAGGACCTAGCATGCATATGCATCAGGAAAAGGAAAATACAGGCAGAGAAGAAATGTGGCAGAGAATAACCAGACAATGTTTTGGAATTTTCTAGAATAAAGATATGAATGCAATTTCATAAAGGACAATAAACCAAGTAAAAGAGCTCATCCAGGGATTTCCTATAACTGAACAAGCATGAGGAATCTGTAAACATCTCTTTAAATGCAGTGTACTTCAAGGGACTATCAACAGTGTACTTGTTAGCGTCTTTTTTTTCAATGATGTATCAGTGTGGGTTTGTGGACATGAGTCCAGCCACCTATCAGGCCAGAAGAGGACAGTGGATCTCCTGAAGCCTGAGCTACAGGTGTTGTTAGCCACAAGACATGAATGTGGTATGAGCTTTATTTCTGCAAGAGTAACAAATACATGCTTTTTTTTTTGATTTGTCTTTTAACTTTTATTCTTCTCTCACACATTACATTCAAACCACAGTTTCCCACTCCCTACACCCTTCCCAGTCCCTCCTCCCACCTCCTCTCATTCCCAAACCAACTCCTCCTCCAATTCCCTCACAAAGGAGCAGCCCTCCCAGAATATCCGCAGAGCAGGTCCCAACAAGTTACAAAAAGGCTGGGCACAAACCCTCATATCAAGGCTGGATAAGGTGACCCACTAAACCATCTCTCCATCTAAATTTATTTTACAGGCTTATCAAAAAGAGAGGAAAAAGAAAACAGGAAAAAATGACAAAATCTATTTTTAAAAAAATGAAAAAAATTCACTTAGTATTTTATACTCGAATTAACATTAATAGTATTAAGAAAGTAAGAATCTTGCCACTGGCCCTATAGAAGCCATCTTCCCTCCATGTGGTACTTGAGAATGTGGCCACACAGAGAGAAACCGCATGCTGGGGACACTCCCAAGCATCTGTATGCAGCCACACTTATTCCTAGTTGTTGGTGTACCCCATCTCCATGAACAGTTTTTAAATGAAACTGGAATATAGGCAGCGGTGAGTGGGCATGGCTCAGGTCAGTCCTAACAAAGGCAATATTTACCCCCTTTGAACAAATAGAACTACTCTTGTCTCCACCACATTTGCATTTTCTAGATTCCACATCTAAGCTGGCAGGAAGTATTGTTTGTGTGTTACTGGGGTTCCTGGGGCAGTGTTATAGGCAGCTCTTATGGAAACTTTGGCAGGAGTGTATCAGTAAAAAAACCTGTTCCTGAGAGTGGACCCGCCCACCTTATCTCAATGAAGCCTTTAAGCTCATCATCATTTTAAAGCTTGCAGATAACCAGAGCAATGCTCAATAAACTTCGCCTATAAATACATAAATATGTTCTGTCTAGTGGGGTCTAAGTGACTCCTCCATGAAGATCCCAGTTTTTCCTGTCTTTTAGTTTATGTAAGAATTGATTTTTTATTGAATAGAAGTTTGTGTTTCCCTGAATTTAAATTTAAACCAACTATAACAACTAGTTAATCATCAATGAACTGAGGAAAGTCCTTAGTACTCAGATCCAGGTAAAACTCATGAACTTTACCATTCATGAAAATCATCCTTTCCTATCCATAAAAACCAACACAATGTATCCAAATGAAACTATACTTCTTATGTCCTTTTTCAAAATAAATGCCATAAAGTTTTGGTTTTGAATCATGCTTTTAAATGTAATTAGGAAGGTCCAGATTTCATTAAAAATACAAGTTGTTGATTTTAAGATACATACGTGATTGAATTTAAGAAATACTTTGATTCACAATTTAAGAAAATGACAATTTAATAAGAATTGCCACAAATGTTTGTCAATGAACAATAACACAGCTCTCACCTCAATAGGAATAAGAGAGAATTTATTCTGGAGCCAAACTCAAGTGAACATAGCCTGTGAACATCAATTTAGGTTACTCTAAATTTCACATTCCACTGTGGAAGCAGTCTCATGAAGTTTTATAGTAACAAAACAGAGAGTGTAATAAATCCAGACACTTTCAAACGCATTGATGGAAACATCACAGAGGTGGTTACAACAAGATGGGGAGAGCACTATTGGCCGTGCACACTCTCTGATGACATCTTAGCTTTGGGGTTGGGGGATGTTCGCGTTCTGCTAAGTTAACAGATGCCAAACTCTTTTTATCTGTGAGTCACGGGCTATTACTTCCAGCACAGAGGTGAGTAAGGAATGGGTACTCAGGGAGCGAAAGCTAGCTAGAGATGAGGTCGCCAACCTCTCCACATCACAGCGGTCCTAATCACTCAATCCATTTTTACAGAGAGCTTCTTTTCAAGATTCTCCTTGGCCTGTTTAACAAAAAGTTGCTGCCATACATTTTGATAATTTATTTATTTATTAATCACTGTGAAGCAATGGCACTCTCAACATATTAATTAGAGCAAGATAAATATCTTTTGTCACTGAAGACACTATCAAGAGAATTCCCAATACCAAAACAAAACTGAGATCTATCAAGCTGTATTATCTCTGAACCATTTTCCTAAATTGTTCTGTTATTGATAAAAACCTGGGAGTCAGATATTGGGATAAAACCCTGATCAAGAAAGGAGTGGAGGAATGACCAGTGAACCTCTCTCTCCACATTTCCGAGATGGAAAAGGCTACGAATCTTTCTAAGGCCCTCCCACTCCTTCCTGTGCCTCTCTATCATGCTTTTCTATGGCTAATTCCAATTGAATAGTAACTGACTCCAGCCCCTGATTCAAGGCTAACTCTATTAATGGTCTTGAGCATCAATGCAATCAAATATCCAACAAACATCTCTGTATGTTTTGCAGCAGCTTCCTCAGAGGCAAACCTCCTGCTTCCATTAAGCTCATGAAGTAAACAACTTAGAGGACTCAGGAAATCTCTAAAACTGAACAGCAACTCTAGACTTCTCCCTCCCCAAAGTTATAAAAGCAGTAAGGACTGGGGAGCACCCGGAAGAGACAGAACAGTCAGCTTCCTAGAAGACTCTTGGACAAGAGGAACTGCCTACGAAAGGCAGCTCAGCCAAGCTACGTTTGTTGAAGAAAGAGTTTAGCCAAAAGCCTGGAAGAAGAAACCAGCTGAATTGCCCAGAAGAGACTGAGACCAAATCAGAGACCTAGAAAAAGACCCTGTCTCCAACCTGCTGAGCTGCTGCAGGCTGTGCAGTGTTTCCAGCTAGTGTGAGTACCACCCAGGCTGCAGCAGGCTTTTGGTGATGCAGCTGTCTAAGACTTTCTACACCAGTGTGTCTACCCACTGAAATTCTTGTAAATAACACCAATTAAACTCCTTGGCTCATCAAGTTGGACATAGGTAGTACCTTTTCTTTAACCTGTCGTTGGTTCCCTATCCGGGGTGAGTCTCCCCAGGAACTGTGTCACACAATGTTTTTTCTCTGTCTCAAATTTAGAATGGAAACTTAAGTTTGGGATCTGTGCCCATAATTACAGACATTTACTTGGTAAGAACAGGAAAAAGTAAACACGCTCTACACGTAGCAATAGGCATTGTCCCAGCCTGTGTTTATCTAGGTGATACAGCAAGGAAAACAATCTCGTTGTCTTCAAATGCCTTCCTGTACGCAATGCAAAAGTCATGTGTGGCTATTGACTCTAGAAAATAAGCCATTTCTGAAAGATTCAAGGTACAAAATCAAGTTTTATGGCTTAGGTTTTGTTAATTGTGTATATCTGGACTTTGTCTATATTCCTATGCCTTTTGGAAATACAACTGCTTATGAATTTATCTCATTAAAGTTCCATTTATGGATATATATTTAGAAACTTCATTGTATAAAAAAAAACTGCTGTGGGACAACGGTCGTGTACCTTTATTGATGCTGATAGGTCAGTAGCAAGGCAGGAAGTATAGGTGGGGCCACCAGAACAGGACATGTATGATGTAAGAGCTAGTTAATAAGAAAGCATGAATTACTAGGCCAACCAGTTTCTAATTAATCTAGACCTCTGTGTGTTTCTTTGGGACTGAATGGCTGTGGAACCAGGCACAACAGAAAGCTCTGTCAAAAAATGGTGCCAACATAGACAACTACATCCACATTAAACCTGAGAAAGCTTAGGAAGTCAGTCTAGACACAAAAGACCAAAATTAAGCATGGCTTCTTGGTAGCAGCATTTTCTCAGGTAGGCTCTATTTGCTAGAGGCAAGCCTGTCTCATTTAAGTGAGGCTTCCTGACTCAGCTTTAGCTGCAAAAGCCTTGCAGTTCTTTTAAGCGGCCCTATCACCAAACACTTAAGTGGGTTTATGAAGAGCTCTGACAGCATGCTTCTTGGTGGTGTCAAGGACCTTGAAAATCCATAGAGTTGTGGCAATAGACATGGTTCCTGCCAGTATCTCTACCATGCAGCTAGACTCTCAGAAATCTAAGAAATGGGGTGGATCCAGTCATCAAAGTCACAACTTTAATCCTAGCCATATCACTTATCAAATTAAAGACTCATGTGATCAGAAAAAGAGAGATATACCGTAAAGATAGATTCAGACAAAAAAAACTCTAAACCTTTTGCAGTGTGTTTAAAAATATATGTAGGCTTGGGAGAGAAAATAAAAAGAATATAGTCTTTTAAAAAGAAAGAAAAAAGAAGGAAGAAAGAAAGAAAGAAAGAAAGAAAGAAAGAAAGAAAGAAGCAGTTGGGTATGGTGATGCACACCTTTAATCCCAGCAATTGGGAGTCAGAGGCAGGCGGATCTTTTGGAGTTCAAGGACAGCCTGGTCTACAGAGTGAGTTCCAGGATAGCCAAAAATACACAGAGAAACCCTGTCTCAAAAAAACAAAAATTAAAAGTAAAAATAAAAGAATTACAATTTAAAATAAAGCCACATAAAGATGAAAAATACACAGAGAATCTGGATACTGTATGTTATTGTGTTGTCTTTGAATTGCTTGATGGCTGAGAAATGAGCAACAGCTGCTAAAAAACATTTGATTATAAATGTTGCTCGATTAATCCAACATATATATTTTGAAAATGCCTCGACTTCAAAATTTAAATCAAAAGATATGTTACTTTGGAGAAGAGGTTTTACTTTTGTTTCCACAGGAAATAAGAGGTTGTGGATTTATTCTGAGTTAAAAAAAAAAAAAGTCAGGTTTCATCAAGGAAGACCCCCTGAAATATCTCCAATAGAAGCAGATGGCCCAAATGATCCAATATTTCAGAGGACCTCTGTTGGATTTTCCTCTGAGTTCTACATACAGAACAGACTTAAGACTGCTGGCTAAAATGATCACGCATCACAGAATATTCCAGTCAGGATTTGACCATAATCCTAAATCTTCTTTAGGTCCCCCTAAGATAATCAGCATCCCCAATTAGCAGGAAGTAGCCTAGAAAACTATGCCCACATTCCCAAAAATTGGATTATGGTTGTTTTTCTTTGTTTAGAGTATTGGTTATAAATTGTTATGAATAATGGTCAGGAAGAAAGCAAAACAAAGGAGATTAAATTCAGAGTCTTTGTTTTGAAAAAAAAGAAGGGGTAAGTGCTGTGGGACAATGCTCTTATACTCTGTAAATCTTTGTCACTTGTATTGGTTTAACAAAATGCTGATTGGCCAGTAGCCAGGCAGGAAGTATAGGTGGAACCACCAGAACAGGAGAATTCTGGGAAGAGGAAAGGCTTAGTCTGCAGTCATCACCCAGACACAGAAGAAGAAAGATGTCAATGCCTCACTGATAAAAGGTACCAAGCCACATGGCTATCACAGACAAAAGTTATGGGCTAATTTAAGATATAAGGGTTAATAAGAAGCCTGGGCTAACAGGTCAGCCAGTTAATAATTAATATAGACCTCTGTGTGTTTCTTTGGGACTGAACAGCTGCAGGGCCAGGCGTAACAGAAACCTCTATCAAAACAAAACTTTCAAAAAAATAAAACCATCACACACCAAAATTAACCAGCCCTAAAATCTATACAACTTAAATTATATACAGCTAGAATTGGCATTGAAAAAGAAACTGTGAAACTGCATATTAAATCTGACATTTTTAGTATTGAATATGTTTTATATACTCATTCACCATAAAAAAAAAGAATTCAGAACAGAATTATAACTAGAAAAATAATGAGCTTTATGTCCTTTTTCACAATTCATGCCCATTACCTCCAATGTCTGGAATAAATAAACCTCAGATTCTCTCATATGTGGCATCTAGCCAGTGGTGTATGTATATATGTAAACAAATATACATGTTGGTACATATAGCACGAAGAGAAAGAGAAAAGCTAACTATGAGGGGATAAGGAAGGAGTAAATGAGTGTAACAGGCATATATTTTAATGGCATCATTAGTGAATCCTCCAAATTGCTCATATTACAACATCATAAAGGATATACCAAAAACAGATCAAGAATCACAGCATACAGTGAGATGACAGCCTTAAAGTAATGTCTTCAGGTCACTGTACACACTTAGGGACCATTAAACACAGCTCTACCAAAACGCAGCACAGTAACCACGGCACCATGTTGGCCCCTCATCCATCCTCAATGTCACTCACCCCATGTTCCTTAGCTGCTGTGACAACTCTCAGGAGAATGTCTTCCTCGACAAAAGGTCTCACGGCATCGTGGATGATCACAACGTCTGGCTGGTCTTCTGCCAGGGCTTTCAGGCCATTAAAAATTGACCTGTGGCGTGTGGCTCCAGCCTCGGCTAGTGAGATGCGCTTATGCCTGTACCTCTGGATGATGCTCCTCATTGCTTCCATGTTCTCCGCTGTCACGGCCACAACAATGTCCTTTATCCAGCATACTCTACAAGAAAAGCAAGTGTGCATTTAATATAACTGGATTCTAAGGTTCTTAAAGGAAAACTGAACTCCAGTATAAATAGTATCAGTCCACATAGGGAGATTATACCCAAAAGCTCAGTTGTCATACATTTTGGTTAGGTCTAGGAGTCACTAAGCATTTCACACTATCAATTGAGGTGATTTTTTTTGCACTATGTATCTTACATGGTATGGTACATAAAGTATGCTATACTACATAAGACATACATTAGATTATTTTTCACTTCAATTAAATTTGAACAAATGGTGTATCTGTAAATTGTCTGAGAAAACACACAAAAGAATATGCTTTAAAATGCATATTTTCCTTATTATTTCTCCCACAGTGGAAGAACTCAATACTACCAAGTTCTGTCGGCCGACTACCTCAAGATGCTCCATGAGCTGCAACCAACCACTCAACTATGAAAACTAAAAACTGGACCTCACACTGCCCGCACCCAGACTAATCACGGTCCACACTGCCTGGCTCTGGCTCTGGAATCAGCAAGTTTCACAAGCTTATGGATACTACTGCTAGCCAGCAAATGACACTGGGAACCTGCATGTCCAATGCCCCAAACCAGGACAAAGGCCTCTGACCCACAGAATCACTTAAATTTTCTAATATTTTATATACCAACAACAAATAAAGCCATTAAAACTAAGAGAAATTAGAGCTATAAGCCAATGAAATTCTATACATTCATGCTACAATAGTTAAGTCCTGAAAATGTATCAAATATCAAATCACAGATAACAAGAAAAGCACTTAACATGCATTTTGCACCTCTCTTTTTTAACTTGTATGATAGTTGTGTAATACTGGTACTCCGTTTCCGACAGAGGCATTATTCAGAAGACATTTATATGATAATTCATATGATATACTTCTATAATTTATGTAACAGATTCATATAATGACTTTACTATCTTTCATAGTATAGAAATATAGTATACCTCTATATCAAAATTAATGAAGACAGAAAAATGCCACTTTTTTCATTGACAATTCAATATGACTTTGTTGTTTTGGGAGATTTGTTTTTTCTTTTGTTTTGTTTCGTGTTTTGTTTTGTGTGGTTTTTATTTGTTTCATTTAATTCATCTTCTGGAGTATAGGTCCCATGGCAACACTTATCAGTCTTGCTTTTAAAAAAAAGCTCTTATCAAAGTGTTTATTGAACAAATAAACTACCCATACTGTAATATCTTCCAACACTTATGGGCTGGTTTCCTTGATTTTTCACTTAGATCTTAAGTAAAAGCTACTCTATTACTTTCATATTTTGTCAGACATCTCAGAATGACTTCACTGATGAAAATGATGCAGTAGCATGGAATCCACAAGAGCGATCTGCAGTTCTTACAGGGGATAAGGACTCCAGAACGAGATCACCTACAAACTGTTCCTTGGTTTGTTTAGCTCATCCCCCACACCAGTCTCATTCTTCACATTCTAGAACCTACCCTATCGTAGGAGTGTGGAAATCATCCTGTTCACAAAGACTACAGCAACTGGCAAGTTACCACTCTTCAGTCTCTCCTCACTGTGGAATTCTGAAAGGGTCTGGCTCAGGGCTCAGCTCCCACAGCTGTGATCCATTGTTCTTTCCTGTAATTGCCTATGTCCAGTACTTAATGCGATTCTTAATGTTTCCTCATCTTATCCCAACACAATCTATTCTTGCTGCTTCTGGATGATCCCTCTCACGCTCAAACCCTGGGGCCATGTTGCTGGCTCTTGTCCAGGCCTTTGTAGACCTTACTGCCTCCTCCCAGTCCCAAAACACACAGGTGTCCCCTCTGCCATAACCCTTTTACTTTCTGCCTAGCTACTTCCTGAATGGAAAGTAATGGGTAAGGGTCCAAAGTGCCCCCACTGGCTTACATATTTGAACATCTGGCACCCAGCTGATAGTGCTATTTCAAGATAGCGTGGGACCTTTAGGGCAAGAGGCATGGCTAGTTTTAGCAGGTCACCACACCTTTGAAGGTTAAAACCAAGCCAGCATCCAGGCTACATTCTCTGCTTCCAGGTTAACCCTGCTGATTCATTTCCACTGCCTTCCCCACTGTAACAGGCTGCATCCCCTGCAAATGTAAGCTTTCCCTCTCTTAAGATGATCCTCTCACAGTGAAGGGAAAAACAATTTAGAGGGAACACATCCTCCTACAGGCATGCCTCTGTGTTGCTCCTGTTTCTCCGTATCGCTTTCCTCGCTCTCTTATCCTACTAACCCAAATCTTAGCTCCCCTTGCTCTACAGCTGCAAACACAATCCAGTCCAGGAAACCTCCTTTGGCTACAAAGCTGGGTATAGCCTCCTTACCTTCCACTTCTGAAAGACTCATCCACGAAGATTATTGAGACCATGATGCTGCGGTCAGGATTGTTCTATCTTCCTCAATAGGCTGCCAGTTCTCAGAAAGACTGCATCCCAGAACTTAGCACGTATTTTACTTTCAATAATATTAGTTATAGAAACAGCTAAAAATGTGTAATCTTTGTTAGCGTCTGTGGACTGTGATAAGAATTTTACATACACTATCTCAATACTCAGCTCTTTGGGGAAAAAAATGCTACAGTCTCTATTTTACTCTTGAAGACACAAAGACAATGACCTGCCCATAACCACACCAGGAGAAAATGAAGGGACTGGGCTAAACCCAATCTGACTTTGGAGTTTACCCCAATAACCTTTATGCCCAGCTTTAAAATGCTTTAAACCACTGTTTTTCAAAGTGTGCATTTATTGGGACCTTCCTATTAAGTTAAACATAGTATTGTTGATTAGGTCAAATAAAAATAAGAATATAATGTATAGCATGAAATAAAGAAAAGTCCCTGAAAAAAGTGATAATTTAGAAAACATTACTCAAAACCACTCAAAAGGTAGTAAGCTTACTATGATATTTTGTTCAACAACCCAGGATAAACCCAGAACCTGGCAAGCTTTTGTAAGAACTATTTGTATTTCAAAGGATTTATTCACATTCTTTTCAAGACATAGAATTAATTTTTAATTCTGTAAAACACTTTTAATAAGGTAAAATCATGAGACTGTAAAAGACCTTAAGTACCTCCCACAGTGCATGCTGAGTAAATACTTAATGAATAGAAGCATCTGGTCTACCTCTGAGCTGGAAACAAGTCCACACCAAACCCCGGCAGCCTGATTCTATCAAATCCAAATGATTATTTCCTTCCTAGCACATTCCATAACAGATATAAACCTAGCCCCGGGGTCCATAACACCTACAGACATTTTGAGGAGGAAATATAATATCTCAGAAGTTATTTTCTCCTGGAATAACAAATGTTACAAGCATACTCTGCTCAGATGGTTTAATAAAACCAGTTGAAAACAGAACAGGTACACAAATTCTTATTTAAAAACCCGGGGGAAATCAAGCCCCTTTAACACCAACCTCTAAAACACTTATCCAGGCTGCTGAAATTGAGCCTTAAAGGGACAATGGCAGCTGCTGCTCTCCAACATGCTCGCCTTGATGGAAACTTAACTCTGGATTACACTGTAGCCTCTGTTTACAGATTCCCACTTTTCCATGCCCATACTGAAGATATAGGATAAAATACTGAGTTAGTGAGGCAGACTGGCTGCTAATCCCTTATCAACAGAAAGTCCTCTAGCTCTGTGAGCCTTGGAACAACTGGTCTTCGCCAGGCTTTGAAGGAGTCTCCACCATATAAACAAACTGAAAAAATTAAAACCACATGATCATCTCATTAGATGCTGAAAAACTCTTCAACAAAAATACAACATCCCTTCATTATAAAGGTCTTGGAGAGAGCAGGGATACAAGGAACATACCTAAGCATAATAAAGGCAATATACAGCAAGCCAACAGCCAACATCAAACTAAATGGAGAGAAACTCACAGTGATCCCACTGAAACCAGGAACAACACAAGGTTGTCCACTCACTCCATATCTATTCAACATAGTTCCTGAGGTCCTAGCTAGAGCAACAAGACAACAAAAGGAGATCAAGGGGATACAAATCAGAAAAGAAGAAGTCAAACTCTTACTATTTGCTGATGATATGATAGCTTACATAAGCAACCCTAAAGATTCTACCAAGGAACTTCTACAACTCATAAACACTTTCAGTAATGTAGCAGGATACAAGATCAACTCAAAAAAATCAGGAGCCCTCCTGTACACAGATGATAAATGGGCTGAGAAAAAAATCAGAGAAACATCACCCTTCACAATAGCCCCAAAATATCTGAGTAACTCTAACCAAACAAGTGGAAGGCTTGTATGACAAAAACTTTAAATCTTTGAAGAAAGAAATTGAAGAAGACACAAGAAAATGGAAAGATCTCCCATGCTCTTGGGTAGGTAGAATTAACATAGTAAAAATGCCAATCTTACCAAAAGCAATCTACAGATTCAGTGCAAAGCCCGTCAAAATCCCAGCAAAATTCTTCACAGACCTCGAAAGAACAGTACTCAACTCATATGAAAAAGCAAAAAACCCAGAATAGCCAAAACAATCCTGTGCAATAAAAGAACTTCTCGAAGTATCACAATCACTGACTTCAAATTCTACTACAGAGATACAATACTGAAAACAGCCTGGTATGGCATAAGAACAGACAGGAGGACCAATGGAACTGAATTGACGACATGGATGTTAATCCAAACACTTTCAAACACCTGATTTTTGACAAAGAAGCAAAAAATATCAAATGGAAAAAAGAAAGCATATTTAACAAATGATGCAGACATAGCTGGATGTCAACATGTAAAAGAATAAAAATAGACCCATATCTATCACCATGCACAAAACTCAAGTCCAAAAGGATCAAAGACCTCAACATAAAGCCAGCCACACTGAACCTCATAGAAGAGAAAGTGGGAAGTACACTTGAATGCATTGGCACAGGAGAACATGTCCTAAATACAATTCCAGTAGCACAGATACTAAGAGAAACAATTGATAAATGGGACCTCCTGAAACTGAGAAGCTTTGGTAAAGCAAAGGTCACAGTCAACAAGACAAAACAGTAGCCTACAGAATGGGAAAAGGTCTTCACCAACTCCACATTGGACAGATGGCTGATCTCCAAAATGTACAAAGAACTTAAGAAAATGGTCATCAGAAAAACAAATAATCCAATAAGAAAAAGGAAAAAAAAACCATGGAGTACAGACCTAAACAGAGAACTCTTAACAGAGGAATCTAAAATGGCTGAAAGACACTTAAGGAAATGCTCAACATCCTTAGTCATCAGAGAGATGCAAATCAAAACAATTCTGAGATTCCATCTTATACCTGTAAGAATGGCCAAGATCAAAAACACTGATGACAACTTATGCTGGAGAGGTTGTGGGGAAAAGGGAGCACTTCTGCATTACTGGTGGGAATGCAAGCTGGTCCAACCCCTTTGGATGTCAGTGTGGCAATTTCTCAGAAAATTAGGAAACAACCTTCCTCAAGACATGGTAATACCACTTTGGGGTATATATCTAAAGGATACTCAACTATGCCACAAGGACATATGCTCAACTATGTCCATAGCAGCATTGTTTGTAAAGCCAGAAACTGGAAACAACCTAAATGCCCCTCGACCAAAGAATGGATAAGGAAAATGTGGTACATTTACACAATGGAGTACTACACAGCAGAAAAAAACAACACCTTGAAATTTGCAGGCAAATAGATGAAGCTGGAAAACATCATTTTGAGTGAGGTAACCCAGACCCAAAAAGACAATTATCATATGCACTCACTCATAAGTGATTTTTAAACATAAAGAAAGCCCACCTACAAATCACAATCCCAGAGAACCTAGACAACAATGAGGACACTGAGACAGACAGACATGGGAAGTAGAAAAAGACAAGATCTCCTGAGTAAATTGGGAGCATGGGGACCTTAGGAAAGGGTTGAACGGGAGGGTAGAGGCAGGGAGGGGAGCAGAGAAAAATGGAGAGTTCAGTAATACTCAATAAAAAAAAAAAGGAGTCTCCAAGGCAAGACAATGCAGAGCTCTAATTGAATACAAAATACAAATACAACAGCTTTACTACTTTCCTTCACTTGGACATGACCTTCGTAAACCAAATTGCTCTACTTTACCATTCATCTAAAAGTATGGTAAGCACCTTTCTCTTTCTGAATCACTAATCACTGGGATCAATACCACCTCCTAAACATTTCTCACATCCTATCTCCCCCATTCTTATGATCTCGATTTAACTTGAATGACCAATATTGCTCATTTTGAGAAACACTCGTGGAATTATCATCTGTTCTGCTCAGCAGAATTTGCAATGGACTAAAGCAATATTATAGACCAGGACAACTGTGTGTGTGGTTGAGATCCACGGCCAAATGACGACATTTTGATAAGCATGAACCACATAGAGGAACAAGTTCTCTTAAACAGGGACTTCCACCTAAGAGGGCTGAAGAAACCACAAAAGCTTCAGGGCAAGTGAGGTCAAAGCAGACCTGATGGGGCCGCCCAGCCCCACTCATCAAGAAAAGCATGGCTTAGATTCACGTGTCTGTTCCTGTGTAGTCAAAATCTTGTATTCCATACTAACCAACACTTCTAAAATCTCTAAAAAGAAATCAGATTACTGGTAAGAAGTTTTATTTCCATGGCCACCGTAGTCACCAACCCCACATTTCATATCTTAACAACAATAACAATAAAAAAAAAAACCTTGACCCTTCTGTGACCCAGCCAGCTGCAGGTTTTTCCCAGCTGACTCCAGCCCCTGCCAAGATTAAACAGGTATTGATAAAGCTGTCACACAGTGGAGTAAAAGAAACCGACTCCAGCCCTGAGCTAAAGTTCATTAAACTGTCAACTCCACATTGTAACCCCTCAAACAAAGAGTCCATAAGGCGAGCATCACCTGCCTCTCCTTTCCCAGAATGAGCAGCAGCAGAGTCTTCTCCTCCGATGCCACACTATGCTGACTACTGGTGTAGGGGGTTCTGAAGAGGCTCCTTATGGAGTTTGCTAGCCATTTGGGCAAAAGACTGCTCTTGCCTGGACTGCTAAACTGGACATGCAAGATCCACACACACACACACACACACACACACACAAAAATGACTGCTAAACCTGCCTAAAGGTAAGATGATTCTTCAGGGTTCCTGCTTCATAAAAGAGTTTGCGAGACATTCTGCAGTACACAAAAAAAGTGACTGACAAACTGCCAATATAGGCAGAACTGTCTTTAAAATTTCCTTCTTCATAAAAAAGTCTGCTGGATACTATGGGCCAATAGGCTAACGATGGATGCCCCAACAGTACAAAAAACTTTGAGTGACTATCCAAGTAGCAAGATGTCTCTGTCAATTTTGGAGTTTTAAAAGTTGCTTACAATGTACTTCCTGTTTACTCAAGTAATATTATATCCTTCTAGAGTCTTTAATGGAGTTAAAAATAGATAAATAGTTATAGTTCTCCTTCGTTAAGATAAAAGATAAAGTAAACATAAGTATTATAACTGTAATTCTTATTTGATACCTGTTTTGTTATATGTAATTTTACTATGTTAAAGTTAAAGCCTTTCTTTTTTGTTTAAACAGAAAAGGGGAAATGGTGTAGGAGGTTCTTCTGTTCGTGTGTTGCTTCCATTGGTTAATGAACAAAGAAACTGCTTTGGGCCTGATAGGGCAGAACTTAGGTAGGCAGAGAAGACAGAACTGAATTCTGGGAGGAAGAAAGCAGAGTCAGAGAGACACCATGGATCTTCTGTCTGAGATGGATGCTGGTTAGAATCTTGCCGGTAGCCACAGTCACGAGGCGATACACAGATTAATAGAAATGGCTTAAATTAAGATATAAGAATTAGCCAATAAGAAGTTAGAGCTAATGGCCAAGCAGTGTTTTAATGAATACAGTTTTTGTGTGGTTATTTTGGGTGTAAGCTAGCCAAGTGGCAGGGACAAACAAAGGGCCCCTCTCCATACAGCTGTCTACTGCTTCCTTCTGCACAATCCCAACCAGCCCCAATGCAAATGGAGCTGCTCCATTGTGGGAACTGCTCTACTGTTCCTTCTGTGGGCCCCTGACTGTGAGGGACAAAACCATTTCAAGCTCAGATCCAGGAAGAACATTTTTCTAAACAGTAAAATTGGGATACGTGTGTTAATGAACTGAGCCAAGCCTCCTATCAGAACTTCACAGCCCTGAAATAATATTTTTGTCACGTGGCTTCTTGAAACAAAATTTCTTCACAGAAACTCTTGTCACAAAGCGATAATCACATGAGGGACTAAGATTCCCAATCTCATGTCCTTGTTAATCAAATGAAAAATTAATCAAAGTTCCGTGAGTTACAACCTGTTATAATTTATCCCAATTTCCCGAGAAGACTATTCAGATTTCAGACTGCTGTTATCAAGTAAGGAAAATGGAAAACAAGTGTTCTTTCACCATATTTTCCACAATATTTTATATTATTTGTATTTTATATTATATTTCATAATGTTTTGCAAACATTATTGTACATTAAAAGATTTAATTGTTAGTGTTCACCTCTCTCAGGCTACCATGGTACATGCAAAAAAGCAAATTAATACAAAGCACTTCGCATGTAAAGAGATGGTAAATGAAAAAAAAATCTACTACTCCCTCCATATGACTACCAAGCAAGGATCCTCTGGCAGTGGGCACTGCAAGCCATCCAATGCAAAGCTTTCCATTGTCAGCATGAATGCTACGTCCATTGAGAGCCATCCCATGCCCAGTATGGATGCTGCATCCATTACAAACCATCCCATGGAAAGCATGGATGCTGCATCCATTACAAACCATCCCATAGCCAGCATGGATACTACGTCCATTGTGAGCCATCCCATGGAGGGCATGGATGTGGTACTAGAACCCTGTAGGTGTGTGGTATTGACAGGATGGCTGAATGAAGCAACCTCCATACCATAAGAGGAATAAAAGCCACAGTCAGCGGTTGTAACTGGAATCATTTCCAGGTCTGACTGAATTTCCGATGTAACCACCGGCCTGATTACATTAATCAAGGATGATTGCTGCTCCTTACACTTCCATTTGCTAAATGCCAATAATCAGAAAGTAAAATAATCATACGAGCAATGGCTTTGTCTCTTTGGCTTTCTGAAGTGTGATGAGGACCGGGAGAGGGGGTTGCTCCTAAGTAGAAAACGCCAAGGACAGCGGTTTCTATCGAAGCCCTCTAGCTTGAAATGTAACCCGTCACTTAGGTTCCTATCTGACTTCAGGAGTAAAGACCTAGCAGAACTGGAGGCCTCTGTACTGCTGTCGACTCCTACCCTCCCAGTCTCACCTTAGCCCCATCACAGAACCACACAAGGAACGCATCCCTTCTTCCCATCTCACCAGGTCCTCGGGCCTTTCAGACACTGCTCACTGTTTCTGGAACTAATAACGTCCTTCTCTTTTCTAGGGCCTCAACCTCACCCTCCCGCTATTGAAAGGCTGGCATTAACCCTGCTCTTCTCTCTACTGCCCGGTATTTGGCCAGGTCCATCTCCCAGGTAAAAAATAAAAATAAAAAATCGCCCAGAAAAAAAAAAACCGTGCCTGCTCAGGAAACCGGAGGCGCTCCTGGGCCACTCAGGCGCACGCATGCGCGGTGGCTGTGCGAGCCAGGATCTCCTAGAGCGGCTGTCCCTGCGGCCCCCGGGCCAGCGTAGGAACCGAAAGTCTCTGGGCCCCTGCGCCCCGCTCGCCCCCGAGCCGAGCCGGGCGCTCGCCCCACGCTGCCTGCTGGGTGGGCTCTGGGGAGCGGGTGCCAGCGCCAGTTACCTCTCCAGGGCCTGCAGGGTGTAGCTGATGAGCGGCCTCTCCAGCACGCGGCAGAACTGCTTCGGGGTGCGGACACCCATCCTCTCCCCGCAGCCCCCGGCCGGCAGCACGGCTGCCACGGTTCCAGGGCGACTCCCGGGCTCGACCCCGGCGCCAGACGGCAAGAACGCTGGAAACGCTGAGCCCGCTCCCGACGAGCCGCTCACGCAAATCCCCGGCTCGGCGGGCCTGCTGCGCGGCCCGGGCTTCATGACACGAGCAGAGAGCGCTGGAGCCCGCGGTGCAGGCAGGAACCGGGAGCGGGCGCCAACACCAGCCCGGGCCGTGATCGCGGGTCGGGGTGGGAGTGGAGAGGTGTCCAGAGGACTCGGGAAAGTGGCCCCAAGTGCTGATCCCAGCGGGAATGGCCGAGCTGTCCTCCCGCCCGGGCCCAGCGCCCCAAGCACTGCTTTCTCTTCCTGCTCGTCCCTCTCTTCCTCCGGGCAGGCCCAGCTGAGGCTGCGGTGGCAGTCCTTACACAGTTTAGGGTCACACACACGCAGCTCTGCACGACACAGTCACGGTCCCCATTCTTAATAAGTGGGAAAGATTTGTATTCACGTTACAGTACAAGACCCAGAAGCATGCACCTCGGTTATATGAATTTCACAGATGCAGACTGATTCTACCAATGCAGTCAGGTGAATAGGATAGGAAAAGTCTAGAATACAGACTGCAAGGTTGACTCCCAGACCTGTCTGTACGTTGGAACCACCCAAGTAGAGTGTCCCTGAACTGTGTTCCACGCTCAAAACTGGGGATCTGATGGGTCTACTGGGCAGCCAGGGCTGCAGGTTTTTGTGTTGCACAGGTGATCCTGTTGAGCAAGTGCATTTGTTGTGACCAGGGGATGACAGCAATCACAGTAATTGCTGAACAATGAACACACATCCCATGCTAACAGATAAAACCCTAGTGGCCGCATTCATTGACAGGGAAATACAAATGCTAAGTAACTTGTGTAAGATAGCGCAGTCGATGGCAAGGCAGCCATAAACCCTTGATTTAGAGGTGCAGCCTACGTTGAGAAATTCCAGGCCTGCTCCGCATCTTGCCCTTATTTAGTCCTGCCTTTCTGGAAAGTGTTGATGAAATATAATGGTGTGCCAACGACTATTGTATTCAGGATCTGAGAAGTAAAATTAATGAGCGCAACGCCTAGCTTTGTTTGTGGTTTGGGTTGCATGCCCAGCTTCAGGAATGTCTAATACTTATTAGACGAATTGCTGCTTGAATAATGACAACGTATATAGAATTATTTGACAATGCATACTATCAATCTTAGCCCCATCAATAGATGAATTAAATTCATAAGAAAAAAATCTTGAGCATTGAAAGTACCCAGTTATAATATTAAATCTCATTATTCTTATCCATTTTGCCCATTGTAAGTGTACAAAAATAAATTCTCTGCTCTTGCCCTCTTTGTCTGATATTCTAAAGCATTTTCTTTTGTTGCTTTCAGTATAGCTAATGGAGAGCTTCTGGGCTAAGTGAAGTTTGTCGAACTCTTCACCCTGAGATGAAAGCACTGTTGTGTATTTGCATTGCAATGTTGAAGGTTTTCTTCTCAGAAACAGAGGTGGAGAGCAAGGGACCAAGAAACTGGGAGACAGACAGAGGGAAAGGTGGGGAGGGGAGAGGCCGATTCTAGCAGAGAGATCTTCTTAAAGAGTTAGGTGTTTGGAAGTGTTATAGTTTACTAGCGTGAGACACAAGAGAAGGCTCCATCACAGCTTGTGAACAGAAGGATTTTGTTATGGATCGTGGAGAGAGAGGAGTTGGTCCCCCCAGAAGTCCAATTGCAACACCAAAGACAGCAGAGCACTCAGCAGGGAGGGAGCATCAGAGACAGTGGAGCACTCAGTAGGGAGGGAGCACCAGAGACAGCAGAGCACTGAGAAGGTAGGGAGCACCAAGCAGGTATGGAGCACCAGAGGCAGAGCACGAAAGAAAATGCACCTCTATCAAACCATGGCTTTTGTGGTTGTGGCTGTGGGCCAGTGAGATTTCATAAAGTCTGTGCAATGGGGCTAGTCATCTCCAGGTCTGTGGTGTGATCCATTAAATTCCATTATGCTCAGATATGTTCGGCATGGGTTTTGTGGACTGAGGAACAAATGGGTTATAGAGCAAACCATCCAAAAGGATGAAAGTTTTACAAGAAAAAAACACTAGCGAGAATGCAGGGGAAAGAAGCCTTGTATGCTCACGGTGGAGATTTCAGTTAGCTCTGTAGGGCTCACTAGAGCGGTTCCTCAAAAATTAAAACGCGAATCTCTAGACAACGAAGCTAGATTACTCCTGGCATACACCTGAGGAAATAAACTGAGACTAGACGAGAGACAATGTGCATGCCCTGTTTCTCAAAGCAATTGCCACAATTTTACAGACACAGAGTCAGCCTGGCTGCCCTAGGGAAGGATGGATACAGTCTGGAACATTCACAGCGGGACACTCGGCCATAGAGAAGAAGGAAACCTGCCATGGCATTTGCACAGAGTAGATAGAACTAGAGATCATCATGTCACATACCACGTGTGTTCTCTCATATGTGGGGGACTGTTAGTTCAATGGGGAGGAGAAGCAGAGAAGGTTAAGTAGGGTGGGTGGGTACGATTAAACACAATATATTCAAGTCTAAAAACTTCTCAGAGAAACCTGCTCATCTGTATAATTAAAAAGGGTTGGCTTTACTAATTTCTTTGGGATCACTTTCCATCATCAGAAGTTGACAAGTTATGAGAAACTTACAACACTGGTGAAGGTTTGTTCTTAAAGAAAATACAGTAATTTTGATCTCGGCACTCAGGATCATCAGCTCTCATATGCTCTATAAAGAGTAGATTCCATTCAAGCATACTCACAATAATAGCTGTGATTTCATGTTATAGCAACTTATAGCAACCAACCATCAGCGGGAATATCAAGGTGTTGGGGAGATGACTTGGTGAGTATGAGCACATGCTGTGCAAATCCAATGCAGAGCTCAAGCGACCCAGCTGAGTGAGCTGTGAGCTCAGGTAGAGGTCCTGCCTGTATCAAGGCAGTAAAGCAGAGAATGGGAGAGGGAACTAACACTCAGTGTCCTCCTCTGGCCTTCATACATGTGTGCTTACCAGTGCTCAGACATGGATTCACCACACATGCACACACCATGGAGCAAGTAGAAGATATATTATCAGGAATGGAAGAGCAGATATACAAATTCAGACACTGACAAAGATAAAAATTAGAAAACATATATATTTGGTGTGGATAGTCCTTCTGTATATGTGTTGCTTTTATTGGTTAATGAATAAAGAGGCTCTCTTGGCCTGTGATAGGGCAAAAGAGTAGAGCTAGAGGGGGGAAAACTAAACTGAATGCTGGGAGAAAGAAGGCATAGTCAAGAGACACCATGTATCCACCACCAGGAACAGAGGAGCTGGAACCTTGCTGGTAAGCCACAGCCATGTGGTGATATACAGATTAATAGAAATTAATTAAATTAGGATGTTATAGTTAGCCAATAAGAAGTTAGGGGTAATAGGCCAAGCAGTGATTCAAATAATATAGTTTCTGTGTGATTATTTCAGTTCTGGGCAGCAGGAAACAAACAAGCAGCCTCATACAACATATATTAGTTGAAGATATCTTACATCTATTTATGCTATGGATCATTTTAATGATGCAAATAGATGTTACATCCTTTTATGTTGCATTTGTTTAACTATTTGAAGCTGTGTTACTTTGCCTGTCTAAAATATCTGATTAGTCAAATAAAGAGCTGAATAAAGAGCCAGTATCGATTCAGGAGAAAGGATAGGTGGGGCTGGCGGGCAGAGAGAATAAATAGGAGTGGAAATCTGGCAAGAGAAGATCAAGGAGCAACAAAAGGAGAAGAAGAGAACATCAGGCACCAGCCACTCAGCTACACAGCCAGTCACAGAGTAAGAAGTGATGTGGGAATGATTTCTTATTAATAAAGAAACTGCCTAGGCCCATTTCATAGGCCAACCCTTAGGTAGGCGGAGAAAACAGAACAGGATGCTGGGAGAAAGAAGCTGAGTCAGTGAGTCGCCATGATTGTCCCACTGCAGACAGATGCAGGTTAAGATCATTCCTGGTAAGCCAGCTTGTGGGCTACACAGATTAATAGAAATGGGTTAGATCAATATGTAAGAGCTAGCCAATAAGAGGCTGAAACTAATGGGTCAGGCAGTGTTTAAAAGAATACAGTTTCTGTGTAATTATTTCGGGAATTCGGGTAGCCATGGGGGTGGCCAGGTGCCGGGGACGCAGCCCCACCGCTCCAATTACAACAAAGAAGTAACAAACGGTATAGAGAATAGGGAAACATAAAAGCCCAGAGCCAAAGGTAGACTGGATAATTTAAGTTTAACAAAACTGACTATAAATAAGCCAAGCGCAGGCTGGACATTCATAAGTAAGAATACGCCTCCGTGTACTTATTTAGGAGCTGGGTGGGTGGCAGCTCCCCAAAAAGCTCAAGAGTGAAGAGCAAAGAGTAAAAAAAAAAGAAAAAAGAAAGAAGCAACCATACATATAAGATCTATGGGGTGGCACTAGTGTAGAAAGTCTATAATTCAAGGGGGCTAAAGACATAAATAATACATTCAATAAAATCATCTCAGAAAATATCCCAAATTTGGGGAGAGAGATAAGCACGTTCTGGAGGCATTTGTTACAGAGCAGTAAAAACACAAGAGGAAAAAATCTCCATGTTGGATAATAACCAAACTAAATATAGAGAACTCCGCTGCAAGAGAAGCACCAAGTCACATGTAAAATGCAAAGCTATCAGAATTACAGACAATTCTCAACAGAAACTCTACAGTCGAGAGAATTCTTCACAGACCAGTATGGCAAGGCGATTCTTCTGCTGAGATGGAAAATTCCCAAGTGACTCTAGGGGGTATCAAGCTGAAAACAAGAATAACCCAAATTCCAAAAGAAAGCAGTCATCAATCTAGATTACAATAACTAGCAAGGCAGTGGGATGATTTGTCATAGTTGAAAAAGAAAGGAAAGATTCCCATAACAACAAACTTAAGGAAGCCATTGCCCCTACACCAGCCCTGCAGAAACACTGCAGAGAGCTAAGGAGATGGCTTAGTCCTATAGACTCAATAATAGGAAGGAAAAACAGGGTAAGGAATGAGCAAATTCCTGAAACTCCCTGGCTGGATATCCCAGCAAAATCTGTGGGATCCAGATTTCATGGAAGACCTCAGCTCAAAAATAAAATGGAGAGTCACTGGTAAAGATACCTTATATCACAGCCTCTGACTGCCACATTCACACACACACACACACACACACACACACACCACATGCACTCACACACACCTATATGGGCACACACACATCACACCTATAGTCTCACACACACACACAAAGGAGTCCTTTCGGGTAATACTAAAGATAGACACATCTGTAATGCTATATGGAAGAATAAAAGATAGGAGAATAAAGAAGTAAAACCAATAAAATAATAGAAATTAGCTCACACCTTTTAATAGTAACTGAATATTATTAGACCAATCAGAAGACAGACTAGAAAACTAGACTATGAAAACATGATTTATTTAATTGTTGGCCCAGAAGCACAATGTACCATCAAATATGGCCTTATCTGGAAAGGATGGAAAAGGTTATTCTGAGCAAATATAACTAGAAGGCAAGCAGAGATGACTGTTATTTATGATAAAATAGACTCCAAATCAATACTAATCAAAAAAGATTCTTAAAAGATCACTTTATTCTAATTAAAGGAACCATCCATTAAGAGGAGATTACAAGTCTAAACATGCACTGAGCACCAAATCTCCCACTCCCACACAGCAAATACCATTGAATTTAAAGAAACAGCTTTATTCCAACACAATAATAATGAATGATTTCAGGGCCCCACTCACTAAGAGACAGAGCAGCCCATAAAAAAGTTGTTATCACATGACATCATAGATCCAATGGACTTACCAGACATCTACAGAATGTTCCAGCCAAGACCTGTAAAATACACACTGTTCTCAGCAACCCAGGGGATATCCTCTAAAATAGGTCATTTATTGGAGTACAAAAGTTTCAATCAACTCAGGAAAATTGCAGCAGTTCCTTGTCTTTACCTAGTCACAATAGGATAAACTAGAAATCTGCCTGAAGACAAACTATAAAACACACAGAAACTCAAGCAGATCTCGAATGATGAAAGATGCATCAAAGCAAATCAAAACTGGGCAAAGATATAATAAAAAGTAGAAAATTAATCACCTGGATAAACATGGATTCAAAGAATTTGCAAAATAAAGAAAAAGATTTATCGTGATGAAGATAGCTTTATTCCAAGGGTGCAGGCATTTAAGATATGCAAATTAATAAATTATAGATCACAGGGGGATCTATGCATGTTTCTTTTAGGGTTCACCTTGCTACTTAGCTTTTCTAGGGTCATGGACCTATCCTTTTCTTTAGAGCTAGTATCCATTTTGGAGTGAGTACATACCTTGTTCATCTTTCTGGGTCGGGTTACCTCACTCAGGATGTTTTATTCTCATTTCATCCATTTGCATGCAAATTTCAAGATGTCATTGTCCTCGCCCCCTCTGTGCAGGGCTCCATTGTGTGAATGGACCAGGGTCTCATTCCAATTGTCACGTCATTGGCATGATTTCAGGAAACGGGTGGATCACTTAGAGAGGAGACAAAGAAAAAACAGAATTTTACAAAATATTGTGGCCACAGTTAAGAAAACATTCCAAACATAGTTAACAGCGGCTAAGATAAGAGTAGTTTGCCTTAGCAACCTAGAGATCTGGGGAATAGAAACAAGCCCAGTTCTTTCTTGACACATGACTTACACTGGCAGTTCTTAACTGGGCTGTATATAGAACTCGTGTCAGGGTCTGCACAGATGCACAATGCTAATCACCATCTGAGTGGGCAGGGCTCATTTGAGGGACACCTGTGAGTAAGTGCCACCCTGGATATCGACACACGTGGAAACCCAGACAACTTTCAGTAGATTAGCATGAACCAAGAGCAGTGTTATATAACAAGCCAATCACTGACTCCGGAGGGACGTCTGCTTTTATGCAATGGTTGTAAACTTATTGAACAACTGTAGCACGCTAAAGTATCATGAAGGTAAAGAGAGAATTATTTCTTTTACACCTCACAACTGCTGTGTGAGACGAGGGTTATCACGGCTATCCCTTTACAGGAATGGAACCTGAAATTAGAGACATGTCAGAAGTGAGAAGCTGTGACCCTAGACCAGATGAACTCACATTGTGTTCAAAGAGATCAGCATGTTTTCATTCCATGTCCAGTACTCTTCCTAGTGAAGCTCAACGTCTTAATTCCTATGTTGTCACATTTTGTCAAAGTATCTCTCCCTCCCACCCCACCCCCCAAAATTACAATTTTTTTTTTAATTAACAGCAAGCAATGTCTCTTGGAAGAAACTTTCCTGGACAGAATGAAAGGCATCGAGCGTAGAAACACTGTCATTAGTCACATTTGTTGTCATAGTGACAGCATTCCCCAGAGAGCAACTTCAGGGCTTGGGGAGCTGCACCCCAGGGCCTCTTCAGAGCAGTATGGGCTTCTAATCAATAAGCTGTCCCTTCAGATCAGGGGCATCACTGTCCATATTAGCACTGGCATTGCACCTTCAGAACTCAGAGTGGAGTCTCCTAGGAAACTTGAGATGCTGTAGGGCTTCTCCCGCCCAACTCCTCCTCCGTCTCCCAGCAAAGCAGGGGAGTCTCAGAGACAGCGTGACCCCACATCAAGGTATCAAATCTCAGCACTGCTTTTCTCATTGCTGTCACAGAACTTATGACAAAAGCTGCCCAAGGGAGGGTCGTTTTATTTTGGCTACAGTGTCAAGGAGTATGGCCCACCGTGGTAAGAAAGCATGGGCTGCCGTGTCTGCAGCAGTGGGAGCCATGGTAACTGAGGATGCTCTTGTCCACAGCAGTAGGAACTTAAGATTGGCTTGTTCATAGCCCAACTGGCCGTTAAGCATGCCGTTTGGATAGAAGCCAGAAATGGCTATGACTTCCCAAGCCCAGCAGCAACAATCCCTTCTGCTCATTAGGCCACAGTCATGGGAGCACATTATCCTCCCAAAACACTGCCACCAACTGATGACCAGATATTCAAACTCATGAGTCTTCGAGGGACGTTTCACGTGGAATCCACGGCACACTTAAACCTTTATTTAGTCTGTCATAGAAATTAAGATATTTTTTATCTTGAAGATGCCTCATAACATCATCGCCACATATTATACATTAGTCGTCCTCCAAACATTTCTATGTATTCATTTTACTTTCTGATTTGACATTTTCTGTTATTTTTTTGACATTTATTTCAAAACTCATGTAGCCTGAGCCCCGGGTTCAATTCCAAGCTCCACAAAAGAAATAAATCATCTAAAAGTTTCAGACATAAGCCAGAGCAAAGCCCACAGTCTTGAAAACAAAGCACACTTCTTGAATAGAAGTGTTAAATAAATAAATAACGTGAAATTGAGCTCTCTGTTCATGAAGAAATATTCTCAAGAACTGCATAGTGACTCAATTTTTAATGGTCTTTGTTATAGAAATTGGAAAAAGCTTTTTCAAGTCTCCAACTTGTTCAATTAGGTTTTCAAAGAGCCTTAGCACAACACAGAGACATCATTATTCCTTTCAAAAAAAAGCAAACATATTTTGATTTCCCCGGTAATTTGCCATGACTTAACAATGACCAAGGCCACCATGTTGCAAAATTCTAAGAATGACTATGCTCAGAAAATACACTGCACATTTTACTTCTTGAAATTGGGGAACACAGTGGAACAGAGGGAAACTGTCATTTCTTATTCCTTTCCTTCTTGTTAACTAATTTTAGAAGATGAAGGTGGAAGAACTTCCCCCCTCGTGTGTGTGTGTGTGTGTGTGTTTTAAATTTTACATTAAGAAGACAAAGATTATATACTTCTGATTTGCATGTTTTAGATCTTTCAAAGAAAGGATGAATTTGCTTTTCCTTCTGGTAAAAGCTATTTGCTAAGCTAACATATGAAAATGGGGGCCGAGGGGAAGAACTTTAGTACTAGTGTGTGTGTGTGTGTGTGTGTGTGTGTGTATGTGTGTGTGTGTGTATGAAGGCAGAGTTTGTACACATTATAAATAAGCAATTAAAGCGTGACTCAACTGGAGTTTGTCATCTATGGTAGAGTGATCTCTTCTCCATGGATGAAAACTGTTCCCATAGAATGTTGCGGTTATTTTGAAAGCACAAATTAAATTAATAGGTAATGGAGAACTGTGATGAAATGCTTCTAAGTTTCAAGTCTTTTCTTTTCTCATCTTTAGAAATAGTTTCTGTGATTTTCGGTTCAATGGAACGACATTGGAAAATTTTCACTGTTGTATTTGCAGAGAGAAATTTATTAATGCAATATTTTCCTTTATAGTGATTGACAGTCATTTATTTTTTATTGTTCCATTGCCAAAGAGCTAAACAAGGTATCCCAGAAACAAACTGGTCAAAACGAATATGAAAAATTTGCAGTTTACTAAGTTTTTCTGTGACATTCATACTTACACCATGAACATCGTGTTTTTTTAGATCGTTGATTATGTACCCATAGATTATTAGGCACTGAGGACCCAATAAAAATAGCATCTCCACAGTATCATCTACCCATTGGACTGGCACTCCTTGAATAGGTGTTTATAATTCTTTGTCCAACCAGCAAGACGGTTTAGCAGACAAAAGCACTGGCTGTCAAGCCTGACAACCTGAGTTCAATCCCCAGAGCCCACATGGAAGGAGAAAACCAAGTCCTTGGTTGTCTCCGATATCAGTCCATGAGATGCAATCACCCGCCCACACCCCTCACACAAACACACATACACACACACACACACACACATGCACAAGCAAATGAAGAGTTAGAATTCATTGTCTATTACCTCCAAAGAAAGGTGTGTGTGCTCTGGACATTACACAAAGTAATTGGTTAGGATCTAGTTACAGGAAGTAAGTACTAAGACTTTGATTTGTACTTAGGTTGCCTTTCTTCCTCCTCAGACCTGAATATTGTGAGTCTTGTGGTACACTGAACCTAGTATCTTGTCCTTTCCTATTGCTGAAATGAAACAGTTTACTGTTAGCTCAGAGTTCAAAGCCCAGTCCATCCTGGTAGGGAGGTTGACACAGCAGGAGCCTGAAGCAGGTGTCATATCTGCATTCATAGTCAGGAGAAAAGGGCAGTGACCTCAGGCTGCTGCTCCATCCCCTTTCCGTTTATGCAACCCAGGACATCCCACCGCAATTATTGTGACCAAGAGAATCCTTCACAGACTGTCTCTCACAGGCCTGTCTCTTGGGTGCCAAGGTGACAAGGAAGACTAGGCATTGTATCTAAGACAGAGCACATATGGACTTGGCATTGTCTACTAGGAGTGGTGGAGGAAAGAAAGACTCTGAGTGGTCGCTGCCTCTTGCCACCATAGACATACAGTCAGGGCTTCAGCCTGTGTCCCTGTCATCTGGAACAGAAATGGGAGTTCCTGATCACGGGAGAGCACAGGAAACTCAGTGCAACACACAGTCGGTCTTCATTGGCAGCCTGGTTCTTTGTCTTTGCCTTTCTTGTCCAATGTCTGGTTAGGCAAAGAGAAACAGGGGAGTCTCAGAATGGGGGTGCAGCAATGAATGTCTGACTGTCACCTCTCTGTTGGAATTCAAGTCTCTGCTTTTAAGTGATGCTACTGAGACAAAGTCTCTTTTGAACTTGAACTTGCTGTGTAATTGTGCATAACCTTGAACTTCCGGTCTTGTGCCTCCCACCTGGGTGCTGAAATTACAGTAGGCATCACCACGCCTCATTTGTACGGTTAGGTTAGCGTGCAGAGATGCACATCTGACGATGTATAGAACGAGAGTGCAAGCTTTCTGCTCATTTCCCCTAAGTACTGAATCATGATGACTGTGTCTTCCTATCACTCCCGTGTCAGGGGAGTTATTAAGTTCCTTGAAGTCTCTATTTCATCTGTAAAATATAATTGATAAACAGTGTAGGGTACAGTTAAGATTAATTTCCATAAAAAGCATTTCATAAGGCATAAAATGCTGTTCCAAGACCTGGAGGCATGTTGATAGCAAACTGGGGCTGACAGCGAAGAGATCTTCTATAAATACACGAGTAAATGAATGGGCAAGGCTCTATGAGCAGGGCTATTAGCATGCTAATGAGAAAGAGCAAAATGGAGCCACGAACACAAATAAGACTCAGAGAGGAAGAGCCAAGTGGGGACATGCTCCATCCTGCCACTGGGACTTGGCAGTTATTTTTGGTGATAAAACTTCTTTAAATTGTACATTATATCATCATTTCCTATCCCATCTTACAGGATTCTTTTCAGAATAAAATGTATGTAAATTGTGGGAGAGTGTGCACATGTGCGTGCATTCATGTATGTGTGTGTGTTGACATTCTTATTTCTGGTGGTTCTATCATCGTCTCCAAAATGCACTTTACTGGAAGAAAAGGTCTCGCCCTCCTTGCTTTCACTGCACTCCTAACACAATATTCTATCCATTGTGGGATCTTCTAGAAATAACTTATTCATGAATGGTAGCCTTCTGTTTTTAAGGCTGTCCTTCCTTGTCAGAAAAAAAAAAAAAAAAGAAAAAATTTGGTATTTGAGGGCTTCCAACTAGTACCAACTTGTGTTCCCCCAAGCACTTTCTATCAATAAAAACTCAAAAGCATGCACCAAGAGAATACTTGATTTATACCTGTCCAGGCAACCAACCTGCCACCCACAGGAGCGCTGCAAGTTTGGCAGTTAATCAGGAAGACAGTGTGATGTTTTGTGTTCTGCTGCTGCTGCTTTGAGTCTGTCACACCGTGGCATTCCTTAGGCATGTCCTCTTATAATGAGAGCTCTTTGGAATGGAGCACATCTGTAGCTCCGCAGCATCTCCAGGGAGAGGGGACCAGCCTATGCATCCTGGGAACTCAGCAAACACTCACGGAACCGAGGAGTTAGCTTAGAAATGAAAAGTATGTGTGCTCTTTGGAAATGTTGAGTTATTTGCTCAGCACTTGGTTGATGAAATTCAGTCCATTCTCCTAGCTTTCTTCATTATGGAAAAGAATGAGAATTTGTGTTAAATTCATTTCCATTTTTTTTAAAACTCATTCTTCACTTAGAGTGCTTTGCAGTTTCTCCACTGTGTTTATATGTGTTTGTGTTCTCTCTCCTTCCCTTCCCCCACCTCTCTCTCTCTCTCTCTCTCTCTCTCTCTCTCTCTCTCTCTCTTTCTCTCTCAGACACACACACACACACACAATCACAGCATCAGTTTCTCTCCTGTGTTTGTATGTTTGTGTTCTCTCGCCCCCTCTTCCCTCTCTCTCACACACATCCATGCTTTTGATTAAAATCCAAGCTCCTAATCTTCAGAGAGCCATAGTTTTATATCTTGGGGAAAGAAAGTAATTACTATGTGTTTGAATATAAATGTGTTGAATCTCAGGGATATATATTTCTTTGAACTAGCTATACTTTTCCCCCCAATCTATAACCCAAGAAATTGTTTCATCCACAAATCTGAGAGGTTACAGGATAAATGTTATATTTTAAGAATACAAGATACTATCATCTTTCCTGAATCTGAAGGTGAAAAAAATTGATCACATTTCTTATTTATTTTCTTTCTTTCTCTAAAGTAAAAATAATTAGAAAACCCCTATCCGTATTTTCAAATAGTTTTATATGAATATAATAGCAGAACGGCAACAAGAAAGTTTTCATCAGTAACAAGTGTGAAGAACCAATGTGGAGCTTATCCCAGCTGTGCACAGACTCCTCTAAGCAGGCCCAGGCCAGACACGTGTGTCCCAGCTATGCAGAGACTCCTCTGAGCAGGCCCAGGCCAGACACGTGTGTCCCAGCTATGCAGAGACTCCTCTGAGCAGACCCGGCCAGACACGTGTGTGCCACTGTTCAGAACATGTAAGACAGTCAGTTCCACGGTGCCATTCCTTCCTATTTTAGGCAATTTAGTCTTTTTGAAAATGAGAGCCTCGATCCCCAGGCTCCATTCATGTTTTCCATTTAGTTATGATGTATAAAACTACTTTATTCTCAAGTTGTCCTACATCACAGAATTCCTCTAGGTTCAAACTGTATATTTCCCTAAATGGTAACCTTATAACTCTAAGGTTCTAAGTATCTGAAATCTGGGTTCACAAAAGGAAAAAAAATGGTAATCTCAGATAGATTCAGCCTTCCCTGCACTTATCTCTCCTCTGGCCATGAGGGTCGGGGAAGCAGAAGGTGAATGTCTCCTCCAAGGAATGGGAGAGATTTCCGATCAAATTCTTGCCATCTGGAGAGAAATCCCTTCTCCTGAGGAGAAGGGTGGGGACTGCAGAGGGGACATGAGAGGACAAATGTGAGCCAACTGCACCTCCTGTGTGCGTGAAAATACACTGCAGCCATTGCACTGCACAATCACTAGATACTAATTTGGAAAGGGAGAGAAGAAACTCACCTTCCCGAAAGCACCTGATGCTGCCCACTGTCTCCAGGTCACCTCTCTGGAGCCACTAAGAACTGTAATCTCTCCGAAGCTTACTGGACTGGCACAGCGGTAGCCAGCTGTTCAGTTGGCTAATTTATGCCTCTCTTTTCCTGGCTTCTCTACCTCATATTTGATTTAACAAATGAGAAGCGAATTCATAAAAGTAATAATAATAAAAATAATAAAATCTCCTAAAATATTTAAATTAAAAATAATTGAATGAACGAGAAAATAAACACTAAAAACAATGAGTAAAGGCTGAGGAGAGGCAAAACCATGAAATACTCAATAGCGAAATGTAAACAGAGCGTGCTCATTCATTTCCCAACCGCCCAACCCGAAATAATCACACAGAAACTATATAATCTATATAATCACAACACTACTTGGCCAGTGGTTCAGGTATATTTCTAGATAGCTCTTAGATCTTAAATTAACCCATTTCTATTCATCTGCATATTAGTACGAGGCTCTGGCTTACTGGTGAGGATCTGGCATCTGTCTCCTTCGACAGCTACATGACATCTCTCTGACTCTGCCTACTTTCTCTCTATATCTCTGTTCGAATTCCCCACCTTACATTATTCTACTAAAGCCATTGGCCAAAACAGTTTCTTTAATAATCAATGGTAGCAAAACATATTCATCGCATACAGAGGAGAATCTCACATCAGTGAAGCCCTAAATAACGAGGCCCTAACTAGCCAAACCTTTAAACTAGCTCTTGATTTCAAAGGAGTCTTCCAATGGTCATCTGCTAAACAGGCTGAAGAATCCAGTCTGTCAAAAGCAGTTGATCCTCTCACAGATGACGTACTGACAGCTAGCTTCCCACATGGCCTAGTGACCCAGCTAAGAACCAACGTTAGAGGGATGGAGTTCAAGAATCTTTTTCTCATCAATCTGAATTACATCTCTTGGAGGTTACTTAATCTGTTGCCTATTAACAGCATGTTGTAAACACATTTTGTGCTTCTAAAAATTGTTTATAATTAAAAGAAAATGAATTTTCTGGTCCCAAGTTAATTAAGGAAAAAAGTGATGATGAAGGCTTGGTTACTGATTCATTGCATATCCTAAGACATCAAGAGTATTTCACAGGCAGATTGGTGTAATTCAGCTTCCCCTTAGATGGATTGCTAAAAGGGGCTCAAACAGAACTTAATTTAGACCTCAGTCTACCGTACTCATTTACTACAGCAATGCAATGTGGATTTTTTTGTTAATTGACAGATTTTATTGTAACTAAATATATACAAAAAGAAATTATAAGATGCTAATGAGTTTAGCTACCAAATAAAATGCCTTTGAAATTTGAGAATAAAATTGTAGGACTTTTGCATCTCAGTTATCTGAAACAATTTATTTAATTAATAGGTTTCAACTCTGTCTGTAATGAAGCTAAAGTGACAGTTATCCAGATATATATATTTTTTAAATATCACCCATTCCCAGTCTAAGTCTTGAAATGTGTGCTGAAGGAGGTGCTACCTCCTTCAGGACAGAGGAAATAAAAAAGAGAACAGATGCTCGGAGAATCAAGGAGGGTAACGACAGTTTTGGTGGCTTGAAGTCCCATAGCCCTTAAACAGGAGTGTAGACAGAGCACTGCCTAAATGTATCACTGAAGAACCACAGCAGACAACCATGTAGTGCCAGCCACCCTGACTATGAGAGATGCCTCCTTTTAGACAAGGACCTCCACGTAAAGGAGGCAAGTGATAGTAGCCCGTCACCAAACACTCTGCCGTGACACACCAGACAAGGGCTCTTCTTCCTGTAGACATTTTCTCTGGTCATGGGCATTCAGTCTTTGCTGAAGTCTCTTCCCGTTCGTCATCTCATTTATTTACACTTGTTTATCTGCTTTTTTATTTCTTGTTCTAAGTTGTAGGCCTTTGTGTTTTTTTTTAACAAGAGACTCACTTTTATATATAAAAGAGTATGAGCTTACTCATTGCTATGCTCCAAAAGTAAACATTTCCTCCCTTCTAAAAACTAAAATGGCTTTTGCCTTTTCTTGCACTTACTAAAAATTAAATTAATAAAAGACAGATTATTTTGTGCCTAGTTTTTTTGCTGAGCACAATCATGAAATTCATAACTGCTGGTATAGATCTCGATGTTAGGGTTTAGATGTATACCCAAGGATCAATGTATTAAAAGACTGGTCCTCAGGTGCTGCTGTTGAGAAATGGTGGACCATTTGGATGGTGAAACCTATTGGGACATCTCTGGGGCATCAAAGAGATGCCTGTGAAGGAGACCATAGGATACTGGCCCTTTTCCCTGCCTCTCTGTGGCTTACTGTTGATGACATAAGCAGTTTACTACTCCCTGCCACACACACACACACACAACATTCTTCCTTTCGGTTTCTTCCTGATACAACTATCAGAGGCCCCCAAAAACTGGTATGTCTGGTCTTAGACTGGAAACTTGAAAATATTCAGAACCTTTGCAAGAAGCATACCAGTTCTTAACCACTGAGCCGTCTCTCCACCCCTAGATTTCCTCACTTTTTCCTGCTGATCAGAATCTAATATGAAGATTAATTATTTCTTTAAAAAATAGAAAATTGGTTTTTTAAATTTCTTTTTAACTGAAAAACAGGGTACAGAATAAGCCTTTAACTCCCGCAAAGGGTAAGTGCTTCATAGTGAATTAAATCACCCAGACAGTGATTGCAATTATGATTCCATATTGTAATATCTAGGTTATTACTTTATGCTGATGCTTCCACTGCCTTGCAATAACAGAAGACGTCTTCTGCTTTGTCTTTGAGTGGTGCCTCTGATGGAGAGCTTCAGCACATTGGAGAAATCGGGCTTCATATAAACGTCACGCCAGCTAACATGCCAGGCTTCTTCTGTGGTTTTTATTCACGATTTCTACCCTTGAAAGTTTCACCTTTCTTTCTCTTTCTTTTCCGTATTATACTCAAGATCCTTAGTCTTAATAAACAAATCCCAAGGTCAACAATAACAAAATTCAAAGAGAATACAATGCATGGCAGTCAGAATCAACTTAGCCAGAGCCACAAGACAGTCCTTAAGGCGTAACAGCTTTATAATAGAACCTATTTTAGTCAAAATGAAAATATAAAGACAGAACAATGAAATGGTTTTTATCAAGCCTTCATGGCATAGCTGTGGGGACCCACAGATGTGAGCCTGTCCCACCTTGACTGGAGCTCAGAGAGTTTGAGCTTATTTTTACTCTTTCAAAGTTATTGACAACAATGAGGACTACTGAGAACTCAAGAACAATGGCAATGGGTTTCTGATCCTACTGCACGTACTGGCTTTGTAAGAACCTAGGCAGTTTGGATGCTCAACTTACTAGACCTGGATGGAGGTGGGGGTTCCTTGGACTTCCCACAGGGCAGGGAACCCTGATTGCTCTTCGGGCTGAGGAGGGAGGGGGACTTGACTGGGGGAGGGGGAGGGAAATGGGAGGCGGTGGCGGGGAAGAGACGAAAATCTTTAATAAATAAAAAAAAAGTTATTGACAACAGATGTGGCTACTAACAAAAGATCCTGACTTAGGGTGTAGTTAATTAGTATTTGGGGTATAGAAGTGGATCCTCTCCACCTGGACCAAAGGTCAGAGAATTCAAGTCTATTCCTTATAATCATGTTAATGAAGTCTGTTGCCTCCCCTCTCCCCTTTTGGAGTGAAGTGTATAAGCATGTGGAAAATAAAGGATCCGGGTTCAGGATTCAGTGGAATGTCCCTCCCGATACTGTTCTGAGTCTCTGTCTCTTATTTCTCTCATATCTCTGTTCCTTTTGCTTAATAATTCTAATCCTCACGCTCCTACCCTGGAACATATGAGTTTTGTCGAGGCTGGTTTTCAACACTTAGTGATGGAATTAGGCCCAGAAACTGGGAAAACATCTTGTTTATTTGATTTTCTTTTAACCTGTTTAGTGTGCTATTTCTTGTATAAATGGCCTACATCTTGTGTAAAAGTATGCTCTCACCTTGGGCCATCGCTACCCAATGAGTAGCAAATCTCACCTTCAGTGTAGTGGGGAAGACTAAGAAACAACGGATTATTGTATGTAATGGCAGAAGTGGAAAGGTTGGTTGAGTTCTGTCAAGGGTCAAGTGAAAAAGTAATGTCAACATTGATTCCTTTTGTTATGGTTGCGAACTATTTCGTGAGGATCGTTGAAAGAAGATTGGCACTTTTAAGAAAGGAGTGAACCGATCATAACTACCTGACGCAACTATCCCTGAACCGCATTTTGATGTATGAAGACCACATCAAAGGAACATTCATCAAGTAGACTCACACAGAAACCCACTGTGTTTCTTCCACATCGCTGAGATTTTTCTGTTCCATGAAACAACAATGCTTTGTGTTAAGGGCAGATCAAGCTCACTGCCATTAGTCATCAGAGACGCTACGCACCACTTGGGATGCTGACTTCCACCCCAGAAAGTACTGGAGTACAGAATCCAGAAACGCACACAGTGATTGCAATTATGACTCCAAATTGAGAGAGTTCCTCTTTATTTTATAAACTAGAAGAGAAAAGATAAGAAACAGTAAAGTAAAACACAGGATTCCTGAAATCGACTTTCTTAGGCTTGGCATGTGCCAGGTCCAGCCTGGCTGATGAGCTGCCGATGCCAACAAGGCTCACTCCTCATCATTGTTTTATTAGTTTGTTTTAATTGGGTCTTTGGTACCTGCCTTGGCCAGCCAGGAATCAGGAACTGTACACAAGGCTCACTACTATACACATTTTCTAAGCCTATCAAGGGTGTCCTGGGAGAAGGAATTAACAATTTTTTTAATTAGCAAACTGTGATGAAAATAAAAATTATCCTTTTACAAAGTCAAACACGGAATACACTTTTTACAATGGTATTAAATATTCTAGTTCCATTTGCTGACGCCGTGTGGGTTGTACTCATTTAAAACTACCCGCTTGTTAAAAAAGAAAGGAAGGAAGGAAGGAAGGAAGAAAGGAAGGAAGGAAGGAAGGAAGGAAGGAAGGAAGGAAGGAAAGAAGGAAGGAAGGAAAAGAAAACTACCCTGGTATATTGAAGAAGATAGATGACAAAGAGATTAGTCACTGGGAAGAATTTGTCCAGTTGTGATACCATAGAAAGCTAGTTTGTAAAGCACTAATTATGTTCTTACCTAGGGCACTTCCGTGCTACTAAGAGAAAACTGAAGAATGGACAAGAAAGACCTAGAATTTCAGTCTAAGTCACATGTTACGCAAGTGTCCCTAAGTTACAGGGTTACTCTTTTCAGATAATACATCCGGGTCCCCTTGGTTTCGTTTTTTCCCTTGGTATTCACCATAGTTTCTGAAGACCAATGTATCAAAATACCGTCATTTGGTGGTTTAAAACAGTTTTGTAGGCTGGAAGTTCAATGTCAAGGCAGTGTCTGCTGAGGTTCTATTTTCTGCCCAGCTGTGTCCTCACAGGGCAGAAGAGGTCATCTAGCCTTCATCTGTGCACGAACTGGTCACTTCCCAAAGACCCTACCACTGACGATTGTCACCAGGGGATTAGGTTTGAACTTGTGAGTCAGGGTAGGAACAAATACTCAGACCAAAAATATTGTTCCTATCTTTAAATTTAACAGATTGTGGCCCTTACTTGTGTTTTACAACTTTACAAGTTTTATATTAAAATTACAAAATTTGATTTATAAATAAGTGTATATGGGAAAATGCCCAAAATTCTTCCTTTCTCATGAAGTACATATTACAAATAATTAAAGACTGACTTTCAGGGATGACGGAGCCATTAGCGAACATGGACGGGAAGCCAGAAAAAAGTGGTAAGACGAACACTTAAGATAGGATTGACCAATTTTACTAGGATTGTGAAATACAAAAATGAAGGAGAAAGCTGCTCCTGTCCCTTCATACAAGGCCAAGCCCTGAAACAACAGACTGCACGTACAGGCCAATGTAGTAGTAGGGAAGTTCTTGAGAGCACCCAAGGCCAGAGCACAACTGCATAAAACACATCCTGCACCAGCTTCTGGCGACACTGAGTACCAAATGGCAAGACACCCACAAAGAACCAAGTGAAGATGGAGAAAAAGTTAGTGGACAAATGTCTGGATGTCAAAGCCGCTTCTTTTTTATTTAAACAAAAGCGATGCCCAGACTAAACCCCAACTGTTCATTCTGCACTCTGAGTTCTCCCTCCTTTCCTCTGCGTCTCTGTAGCCCATTCTACTCCGAACACAGACAAGACCAAGGCCTACTCAAGCTACGTTCTCCCTCGCTGAACTAGGTTCCACTGAAGAAACACCAACGGTGTAGCTAATAACAGGAGCGTCAACAAGCTGGACCTCATCTAAGAGACACACAGCTAATTGTCCTTACAGCTGAGGAAGCCGAGACAGGCGCTGCTCAGAAAAACCCCACTATAAAGTATGGCGATCGGGATTCAGTCGCAAACACTCTATTCTGATGCTGATCCTGTCGGCTACTGTGTCCCACGACGTAACACAAAAATGAAACAAACGCGTGAATGACTTCCTTCTCTAACCTTTCCCCTGTGTTCCTAAATGCCCACATTCTAGAGCCTGGATGCGGAGCAAGTAATATATATATTCCACTGATGGCTGAGGCCGCCACATGCTTTCCAAGAGTGAAAGAATGGAGTGAGGAGAATGTTTTACTTTCAGACACTCCGAGTAGGTGAAAAAAAGAAACGACAAAGTTGGCAGCCGTTTCCACGCTTTGTACATCTAAAGGCTGCGCTCAGCGGAGTAACCGCAAAGCAGCGCCTGGCGCAGCTGTCCGTGCTGTCCCATGGTCTTTTATCTACGGCGTGCTTTCCCCTTAAAGTGAGTCTTTGAAATTATGAAAGCTGAGTGCTTCCTTTCCGATCATTCCACACTGATGCCAAGTTCCAAGACTGGCTTTGATGTCTATCTAAAGTGGCTCGGCACCCTGCTGTCATCATTCCCTGGAACTGTCTCGCTCTGCGAAACCGTGATAAGATCATCGCTGTGCCATGTGAGGAGGCCAGCTGCACACAGACAATGACGACGTCCTTCTCCCACTTCAAGGGGCTCACGGATTATGCTGATGGCCACCAGAGGGTACTTGGTTGGGAACTGACAGGTACACCTTTTGAAATCACGGGAAACATCACACAGCAACCATATCTCAAAGCTGTAGACCACCTTTGTTTATGATGGCAGCCAGACTTCAGAGATGCTACATGCAGATTCCTGCTTCCCTAAAGTTGAAGAAATGCCTGCGTAGAGTGTTCTGTTGTGTGGTGATATCAATAATGCAATCAGGTGAGCATTTTTGAAGTGTCATTTATCTCAATTCATTTTAACGGCTCTTTAAGGCTCTGCAGTCTTTTCTTCCAATTAATATCCTATTTCAGAACTACTGCAACCTCTCTGAAATAAACCTTTACTTGGCATCAGTAGATAGCACCCATCAGTCATCACTTACAGGCAGCAGCTTCTTATGAAAGCACCTAATAAGAACAAAAGCACCCTCCCCTAGCCCTGCTGCAGAATAGAAGAAGTGACATTTCAGAAGCCACAGCAGCCTCAGACGACACTAAACCTTCCCCCATTGGAGTCCACAGGATATTGCTCAGAACACACGTTATCTTAATTTTATTTTGTCTCCAGACTCTAACTTTGATTAATTTCTTTCTTGATACACATGACATTTGACTTTATTGTACGGCACTCCAAGTTCTCAAAATTTCTCCCCAAGCTGGCACATTCTCAGGCATGAAATAGTCAGGTGGGAAAATGGACGGTGGGAGGGGCCTTGAAGAACATCCTCACATCTGCATTTGGGGAAGGACACGCAAGGTGCCAAGGGGTTCTATCATGATTCAGTGCCAACTAAATTCAATCCACTCGTCCAGATGTTGTGAAGGAAGGGGAGACCTTCACTCGTGTGAACCGCATTCATTGGACCCCAGCCCCATGGACTCCAGATGGAGCCAGTTGTTGGGAGACTTGGCAGGAGATCAGTTGGAAGAAGTATGGAGAGTGGCAAGGTGATTCGTGCCCTAGCCTCCTCCCTCTGCAGGTCCCCTGATGGACTCAGACTGGTCAGCGCCCACTAGAGTCTTCATGTCTGCCCTAGACATCCTGCCTCTCATAGCTTCACCCTTTCCACCCTTTTTTGAGCCTGAGTGGTAACAGCTCTTTCACTGCCAGCCTCCCTCACCCCTGCTAAGCCTTGTACTGTCCTGCTCACACCTCTACTAAACAGAATCCTTGTATATAGGTCCCTGAACTCACTCAGAGTGTGTCTTCCCTTTCTTTTGGTTCCCAAATACAGAAATCTCAACTTGGCCCTTGTACAATCCAGCTGAATTCACAATTCACGTCTCCTAACTTCTGTCTGAGAGATCATGTAAGCACCCACTGACCTGTCAGAGAGATAGAGCTGATCCAGCAGATGTGTGGGTAGATACAACCTACCAGATACAATTCTTTTAAGAATCGACTGGCACGATACAATATTAGTCAAAATTGTGTGGAATATAAGGGTCTGGTGTATTTGGCTTCGGTGTGGTAGCGTACTCAAAGCCGTGCTCTTTCCTGTAGCCACCACCGTTTTTCCCTCGCCTTCCTGCCAGCCTTGCCGAGGCTAGTCTTCCTTAAGCTTGCCAACCTTGTCTTAGGTTGTCCCTTCTGGGTACATTTAAGAGGAATAAACACTAGCGGAGGCAATGCTCTATGGTGGAATTGCAATAGTTCCTGGCAAAGAGAGAGATGCTCTGATGTGCTGAGTGGTTTTAATCAGGCAGAGAGAACAGCAGGGTTTCTAGCAGCAGTGGTGGAAGGTTCCTGTGCTGGATAGATTGAGAGGTTGTTGCTCTAGATACCTATCCAGGACCTTTCTGCTGTGTTGACAATATGCCCTTCCAGCCTTCCCTCCATTGTCAGCACCTCCCGTCTCTTCTGCCTCAGCTGTGTCGACACAGAGCTCTGGTGCTGTGATTACTTCCCCTGAGCACAGTGATCCTTACAACTGTTCATACAGAGATAATAAAATGCAACAGGAAATCCATAACCCACGATGTCCAGCGACCACACCTGCTTCAGTTTAGTAATATTGCCGATTTATAACTGTCTCCACTCTGAAAGAACACAGTAATCAAAAAGTAGCTTTGTTCCAGTTCCAGCATCTGCTAGAGGCATTCTCTGGGATTCCTCCCTTACGGTGTGGATTAAGGAACACAGATATAATGTATATTTACACAAATGAAATCTGAGTCTTCCTTTTTTCTGCTACATAAGACATATGTTAATGACGAAGAATTAATTTCACTTAGACAGTAGTAACTTGGCTTTCTTGATACCCCTACAAGTACCCAGTGTAGTCTCTAAAATCTTCCATAGCTCTAAAGATATCCGTTTACATCCAGAAGGACCATGCTGCAATCATACTTCCCTCTCCAGAGCAAACTGACTACAGTGCCTTTGTTTCCAATGTGTACCACTTTTTTTAAATGTCTTTATAAACAGTGTTTAGTAGCATGAATGAACAACACTGCATATTTTTCTTGCTAAAGTTGTCTACACCTATCTATTGTCTCAAAACTCATGTTATCATCAGCAAGAAAATGACTTCGGCTAATAATTGAGAGGTATCACGAAGCAGGAATTTTTGGATTTAAGATGAAGGTTAGAAGAGGAGAGACCTCAAGAAGCAATTGAAGTGCATGTAGAGAGTTGTAATCTGGACAGGAGCAGAGTTCAGTCAGGAAAGCACTTGCTGCTCAAACAGGAGAGCCCAAACTCAGAGTATCCAGAGAAACGCCAGCCTATATTCTCAGCACTCCAGTAGTGGAGACAGGAGGGCGCCTGGAGCTTGCTAGACCGTGAACCCATCCAAACCAGAAAGCTCCAGGTATAATGAGAGGCAGTGACTCAGAAAACGGGGCCAGGAGAAAATGACTGATGAAGGCTCTTGACAATGACCTCTGGTTTCACACCCATATGGAAGGGGGCATGCCAGCTGTTGACAGAGGTTCCTGTCTCACCTGGTCCCGCAGTCATTCAGTCCCAAAGAAACACACAGAGGTCTACATTAATTATAAACTGATTGGCCTATCAACTCAGGCTTCTTATTAACTCTTATAACTTATATTAGCCCATAATTCTTGTCTGTGTTAGCCACATGGCTTGGTACCTTTTTTCGGCAAGGCAGTCACATTTTGTTTGCTCTGAGTCTGGCTTCCTCTGTGTCTGGGTGACGACGTCAGACTGAACCTTCCCTCTTCCAAGAATTCTCATTGTCTTGCCTCTACTTCCTTCCTGGTCACCCTGCCTATACTTCCTGCCTGGCTACTGGCCAATCAGCATTTATTTAAAATGTAAGTGATAGGGTACAGACCATAGTCCTACAGCAGTCAGCCATCTGGGGTTGGAGACAGGCAGATGCCGGGGACTTGCTAAGCAACCAGTCTAGCTGAAACATCAAGATCCCTACTCAGGATGAAACTGTCTCAAAAAAGAAAAGAAAAAGGTTGATGATGGTAGGAAATGGCACATGATGTTAACCTCTGGGTGCTGCAAACATGCACACAAGTGCGAGCAGCCACATACACACGCACAGTTGTACACCACAGGGAAGAAATTAAATGTCTTTAATCTAGTAATCTTTTTATATATGAAGATAGATGCTTTTGAAAATCTTTACTAAGATTATATCTACTAAAAATAGAGGTTTCAGCTGTTCTTGGCAGACTTCATAATCAAAACCAGATTAAGTATTTTTTCCACTATGCTCTTCTCAGTTGCAAGAGTTTAACTTAAACACTTGTGGCAACAGTGATGTTGTCTTCCTGTTGCTGTGTCCAAACCGTTCAGCTCAGGAAATGGATGTCAGCAGTGCTGTCCTGTGAGTCTTGCTCAGGAACAGGATTGTGTGTACCTACCTCTGCACTTGACAGCAGAACACACGTTCTCTCCCCGACTGGATTGCCATTTGTTCACTGCTGTGTTCTAGAACCTGACAGACACAGGCTGTGACCCCAACAACTGATAGATAAAGGAACTGGTTGGTGGGTGACTTTAAGAAAGCATAAAACTTGTCCATTGCAAAGATCTCTATTCTGTTACTGTCACAATAGATAGGCTTAATAGTCTTCAAAGAAAACCTTTCAATAAAATCATAACATTTTCTTTTACAATAAATTTATAGGTTATACTCACATTTTCTTATCATTTTCTCTAGAATCAAGTAGGTAGATTAACAGTAGAGCTTTTTAACAAGAACAAATTCTAATGCGTGTTGTTCTGAACCCCTTCCACTTTGCCTTGGCCCTTCATATCATCCTGGTGTTTGAACAGAGTGGAAATGTCTGAAAGAATCTGTAGTCTCCATTCTCCTGTGGTTGTATCTCTACTTTCGGCATATGCTGCCTAACTTCGAGAAATAGTGAACATGAGGGAATACATCAACTGTCATAACAACTCTGACCCAAGCCTTACTCTTAAATCACATGGTGAGTGAACTAGAGTCAGAACTGGAGAGTAGCATGCATGAAGCCATGTTTGTGTCTGTCATTACAGTGGGAAATGCAGTCATGCTGAGACAAGAGAAGGTTTGGGAGCTTCAAGATATTTTAGATGTAGTTCAGTCACCTTACCTTACTCGTCAAGTAATAGAGACTCAGGAAGCCGAAGCTGTAATTCTGAGTCACTCAACTAATTAGCAACACAACAGACTTTTAAGTTCAAGTCCACACATCCTGAGATCCTCTGTAAATGTACTGTCCTTAACCGGTCATCTCCCAACAAGACAGCAATGCCCATGCGTGGGTCGGTAAAGGGCATCGGCATAAACAACTCTGAAGACAGTTTCAGGGAAACGTGTCTGCTTTATTGCATGTGAACAACCAGTTATTTAGTGGAAGCCTATCAGCTGTGACTGGTTAGCACATTGCCTCGGATTGGGTAGTGAGCACTCATACCTGGTCTTTATCTGGAAAAAGCACACTAACAGAGACATGGAGGGAGCAGACTCATCCGCAGACCAGCTATAGCTACTCCTGCTACCTCAAAATTCAGTGGCTTTTTATTCAGAAGTGCAATGTGCCGATAGGCTGGCCACCAGGTCATGCCTAGGTTGAGTTGAAAATGGTATTAATTTTTGAAATATCCAACTATCACAATTAAATGTAAAATACGTATTGTTATAAAAAGAAGACAAATTAATCTACTCAAAAAAATACTCCCAGTAGTGAAATAAAAACCCTTTGTTAGATTGTTAAGTGCATTTGTCAGGTTTTAGTTTTGATTTGTAATAAAGAATTCTGATCTGTCATTTGGAATGACAAGTTGATGTGGGAGTGTCATATATCAATCTGTTGATTTCATTGGTTAAGTAATAAACAAACTGCTTGGGCTCATAGCTTAGAACATAGGTGGGTGGAGTAAACAGAACAGAATGCTGGGAGGAAGAGGAAGTGAGGTAAGACGCCTCAGACAGAGACTCCATGCTCCGAGCTCCCAGGCAGACGCGATTCAGCTCCGACCCAGGATGGACGTAGGCTAGAATCTTCCCGGTAAGCGCACCTTGGGGTGTGACACACATGATTGGAAATGGGTTAGTCCAGGTGCGAGAGTTAGCCGAGAAAAGGGCTAGAGCTAAAGAGCCAAGCAGTGTTTAAATGAATACAGTTTGTGTGTTGTTATTTCGGGGCATAAGCTAGCCAGGCGGCTGGGGTGCCTGGGACGCAGCCCCACCGCTTATATTACTATAACAAGTAAGTTTCTTTTAGCTATTTGAACTTTAGAAATCTCTTTTCAGATCAGAGATGAAAATTTGAGGCTAAAGAAAAGGCTCAGCTGTTAGGAACAAGAGTTGTGGTTTGAAACAAAGTAGCCCATAGGCTGATAGGGAGCAACCTAGTTGGAGTAGGGTTGGCCTTGTTGGAGGAAGTGTGTCTCAGTTCACTTACCACTGCCCACCAATCCAGAGTAGAACTCTCAGCTCATGTCTGCCCACACCTTACCATGCTTCCTGCCATGACGAGCATGGAACTAAACCTCTGAAATTGTATGCCAGCCCCAGTTAACTATTTTCCTTTATAGGAGTTACCCTGGTCATGGTGTCTCTACACAGGAATAAAACCCTAACTAAGGCACTGCTTTTCCAGAGGGCCAGAGTTCAGTTCCCAGCCCTGACAGGCTCAGGCTCTAGGTGATCCAACACTCTTCTGGAGTCTGCACGCATCCACAGGCACATGCCCATGGGTACACACAGAGTCACATATGTAAAATAATACAAATAAAATACCTTTAATGCAAAAAAAAGTGTCACTTATGAACCAAGTATGAAACGTAAGAGAGGAAACAAGACGGACAGTTGTCAGGGCACTCAGGCAGTAAGATTGGCGTGTATTAATAAAATAAAATAAAGTGTCAGTTGCATACTATAGAGAACTAGTAAAAAGCTTTGGTTACTTTATGACCATGTTCAGTGTTTTAGGCTGTCTTTAAAGACCAAATTTAGATTAATCACTTTGATTAAATGAAAGTACTCGTTGATCATTTTGTGAGCATATTTACCCCGCTGTAAGGTTTTAAAAAAATGTTGAAGTTTGTATAAATTACTGAGAGTAAATTTCAAATGAAGAATTTACTTCCGACTACAATGGACATGCAAATTGAGACAATCCATCTCACCTCAATGAAAATGGCTATAATAGAAAAAAATTGATAAGAATTCTGCCCAGGATGTCGGTAAGAAGCACGTACACACTGGCAGGCAGAGTGTCCGCGTCAGTTTGGAGGCTCCACAGAGCTCTGAACACAGCTTCTGCATGCTCCAGATAGAGCACTCCTCGCCATATGCCCGGAGGCATCAGTTTGGAGGCTCCACAGAGCTCTGAACTCAGCTTCTGCATGCTCCAGATAGAGCACTCCTCGCCATATGCCCGGAGGCATCAGTTTGGAGGCTCCACAGAGCTCTGAACTCAGCTTCTGCATGCTCCAGATAGAGCACTCCTCGCCATATGCCCGGAGGAGTCTGAATCACAGAGATCCCTGTTGATCCTACAGAGATCAGCCGCGTTGATCCCACACTCTTTATCTAGAGTCCACCACCAGAAATGCAGGTAGAGAAGTGTGGTGCACACACTCAATGGAGTATTATTCGATTGTCAAGAAGACCAAAATCAGAGCCCCACAGGGAATTGATGGAGCGGGAGGTCATAGTGAGGAGTGAAGGAAGCCAGACTCATGAAGAGAAATACAAATCTTTCCTCTCTCCTGGAGAATGTGAGTGTGACAGCATCAGGGCAGCTGTTGTGGGATTGAAGAGAATCTGCAAGGGGGAGATGGGGCAATATGGAGGGTGGGAAGCAGCGAGAGCCCTGAGAGAAGGAACAAAGCATATTTAAAGGTAAATGTGTGTGGTTGACATGAGTACATCCACGACAAGGACTCCAGTGTCTCAGACCCACGGAAATGGCAAAGCCTTCTCCTGTGTCAACAATGACAGCTGACAGTGGACAAGGTATCAGCCACAGCTTCCCCACGTCAGGTGAGTGCAGCCTGAAACAGCTCCCTCTAGACACCAACACCCAACTCCATCCATTTCATTATTCAGCTGTTTACAGTAAACTCACCCATGCCATTCAGATGTCTAGAATAAACACACTGAGTTTCTGGGCTACTCCTGGTCCATCCTCATCAGAGCACACACAGCCCACCCAACACCAGCTTTTCTGAGCTATGCAGGTTACTGCACTGAATAAGTGATGTAAACACACACACTCACACACACTCACACACACTCACACACACACTCACACACACCTACACTCACACACACTCACACACACCTACACTCACACACACTCACACAAACACACGCTCTCACACACTCACACGCTCATACCTACTCACACATACACTCACACACACACTCACACACACTCACACACTCACACACTCACACAAACTCACACACACACTCACACACTCACACAAACTCACACACACACTCACACACTCACACACACACATACACTCACATTTTTTCCAAAAAATTAACATAATGAAAGCCACTTTGGACACTAACTTAAAAATAGAATTTATAGGGACAAAAATAG
>NC_022009.1:78837080-78840765 GCF_000317375.1 Microtus ochrogaster
CACACACATACACTCACATTTTTTCCAAAAAATTAACATAATGAAAGCCACTTTGGACACTAACTTAAAAATAGAATTTATAGGGACAAAAATAGGGAAGGGAGCTGGAAAGATGGGTCAGTGGCTATAGTATTTGTTCTGCAAGCATGAAGACTTACGTGTGAATCCCCTGCACCCACAAGACTCAGCATTGGGGACAGAGACAGGAGAATCTTGAGGCCTTCTTGGATAGCCAGTCTGGTGAGAAACCCTGCCTCAAGGCAGAGAGTAACAGAAAGATATTTGACACATACACACACACAAACACAGACACATTCGTGCACCACACATGCACAAAAAACAAAAAGGAAGGAAGGAAGGAAGGAAGAGAAAGAAAGAAAGAAAGAAAGAAAGAAAGAAAGAAAGAAAGAAAGAAAGAAAGAAAAGAAGGAAAGACAAAAGGAAAGCAAGCAAGTAAAAGTCACAGCTACACATCAGTGGTAGCTTATCTTTAAGCCACATGAAACAATTAGTCATCTTGATGACAATAAGCTATGAATAAAATACCTGGGCCTCTTCGACAATGTCATTCACTTTAAACATTCTGATTTATTTCCGTGGCTGAAAACATTTTCAGTAACACAAGACAGCTCTTGGTTTCCAGTTACTAATGTTATAGAAAGTATCTCATTTCTTTATAGAAATCCTCCAACTGTTTGACTCGTTTGTTAACAGAAAATAATTCAGCAAGTCGGCTCGGCCTGGTGGTATACCACCGCTTGGTCTTATTTGCTCTGGAAATGCTTATGCTGTCAGCTTGGCATTAATTCATGTTACTAAATATTTGAACCTGGGAACTGAACCGTCTCCCCATGAGGATTTCTGCTGTAACACCTATGATAGAGCTTTTCAAGGCAATTTGTAAAATATCCAGGCTAATGTACCAAATGCACTGTGGGAATGATTTACAGACACCAGCAAGCAGACTGCCTGCTAGGTTGTCTCTGTTACAGGCTTCTTTCATGGATGTAACAAAGACTAGTACTTGCCAGTTGTGTGCTTAGCTCAGAAATGGAGACGGACAACTCAAAGTCAAGGTCAGTCCCAGGGAAAACATGCTGGCAGCCATCCTCTTTTTTCTTTCCTTTCTTTTTTGTTTTGTTTCTGTTTTTGTTTTTTTGTTTTTTTTTTTGTATGTCTGTTTGTTTCTGTTTTTTGAGACGGAATTTCTCTGTGTTGCTTTGACTGTCCTGGGACTTGCTCTGTAGACCAGGCTAGCCTCAAACTCACAGAGATTTATCTGCCTCTGCCTCTGCCTCCCAAGCACTGCGATTGAAGGTGTAAATCACCAACAGCCCTCTTTGCTCTGGAGGGAAGGAGTTCTATTCAAAACGGAGAATGCTCTCTTTGGGAGTCATCTTCTCACTGAACTCGTGGGTACCTATCAGAATTCCACCAAAAACTTGGCATGCATTTTAAAATTATGTATATTATTTGTGGAAAGTGATGAGACTTGTTATGATATTTCATACAGGCATATGGCTATGCACGATAGCTCCCTTGTATTAAGTACTTGCTTCGTTGCTGTTGTAAAATACATGACAAAGTGACTCACAGAAGAGTCTGTGCTGAGAGCAGGGCTTCATGGATAAAGCCTTTGTTGAGCAACTGTTAGGAGCTGAGTTTGGATCTCCAGAAGTCCTGAGCAGTAGCTTGTGTCTGTATAGCCTCAGTGCCCCCATGGGAGGTGAAGACAGGAGAAGCTTGCAGGCCAGTCAGATTAATGGACACAGTGGCCAACAGGAGGCCCAAAATGGTCAGATGGTGAGAAGTGATGCCTGAGGTTATCCTCTGACTTCCGTGTGTGCTGGACACATGAGTGTACATGCATATACCCAACAACTAAAACTAAAAAGGAAAGCAGACACGTGGCCATGCTCACATGCCCACACATACGTGGACACACAGATGAAAAAGAACAAATCTCTTTTTCTTGAGGCACAGTTTTGTTTAGAGTTGCTTTCAATTTATGTGATTAACACCATCAGCAAAAACTCCTTGGAGGGGAAAAGGTTACTGGGCTCCCATGACCCCCAACATAGTCCATCCTGGGGGAAACCAAGATAAGAACTCCAGCAGGTCAGAGACCCAGCAGCAATGTAAGTGCAACACATGTGTGCTATCCATTCGCATGTACTAGTAACTATTCTTCCCTACCCTCACTGATATACATGTATTATAACTATCCAATATGTCTCTAAGTGTCAATGTATCTGTCTATATATCAATCAGACTACTTAAAAAGTCCCTTTATCCATAGTAACCAAAATAAATTTGGTAAGTAAATATCTTTGGGGGTAGATATTTTAAGAGCAAACTAGAAGACAACTCTGTGCTAAAAGTACTACAAATCATTTTGAAATGATAGTTACTAAAGTGATAATAAAATTATGTACAGCTTATTAACCTGAGTTAACTCTTTTAAAAAGACCTAAAACCAGTTCAGACACATTTTTCTAGAGGTGATATCTAAAACTGACCCTTAAGTTGACTTTTCAGTTTTCGTTCGTGAAAAGAGATTGCACCCAAGACCTTTCCAATGGTTGCTGGCCTTTCCCTCCCCACTAGCAGTAAAATCACACAGCAAGTACATGGCTCACAGTAGCATGGCTGGATATGGACTGGCAAATCAAATGTGAACATGAAAAATAGATCCAGTTCTTGGTCCAGTGGAGACAATTGCAGGTCTTGTTCGGGAGCTTACTTTATTGCACGCCCTGTGTCCTAATTCATCAGAATTTGCTCTTGCTTTATCTCCACTGAGACCTCCCCTGGTATTTGATTAGTGAAAGGTAGAGTCTTCTCGGGTCTGAAAAGCCATTGTCAGGATAAATCCCAGTGATTACAGGGGTATAAAAGGACACATTTTGGTATAGTAAAATAATTGTGAATGTCCCATGCATTGATAGGATAAACTGTAAAACAGTTTAAGATATGGAAGATAAGTCAATAGTAAACTTTATCACTAATCCAACAGTTAGTATGATTATGTAGTATGCATAATAATTATGGGTGCAAGAGACTTTGGCAGGTGAGAGCCAGAGGCCTCATGGTGGGAGAGAGGCAAATACGTCATGCAGGCAGAACTTAGGTGAAAAGTTTTATTAGAGAGAGAGAGAGAGAGAGAGAGAGAGAGAGAGAGAGAGAGAGAGGAGAGATGCAGAGAGTGGAAGAAGAAGAGAGAGAACTAGGCAGAGTTTCGCTTTTGAAAGAACAGGACAGGCTAGTGTCCGCCAGCAGGCAGGCATGACACAGGGCTTTAAGCCCTGTTGGGTCCTCAAGGACCTGGATGCTAACAGTATGGAGCTCTTGCCTCTGTTCCAACTCTGACAGCATTCTCTATACTCATGTATACCCAGGAGGACAGAGGAGGGGAACATGGCCTCTCTGGGTTTTCTCTTGTAGAGCAGGGACCAATCATCTGCTTGAATTAGCATCTGTCAGCTAGCCAGGTGATCTGCCCAAGACTGTCCTTGTGTTAATTAGTCTAGTTGCATGCCAAGCTGAGGAAACTATAAAATTAGCTTGGAAATTCTTTTCTTTTTGTGATTCAGGGCCATGTAAGAGTGAGCCAGGTGGTGGTGGTGAACGCCTTTAATCCCAGCACCAGGGAGGCAGAGGCAGGCGAATCTCTGTGAGTTCGAGA
>NC_022009.1:78840951-78853062 GCF_000317375.1 Microtus ochrogaster
GATCCACCTCTGATGGAAACCTTTCAATGGCCTCTCCACCCAGAGATTATCCATCTGAGGTGCTCCCTGCAGTTTACCCCTCCCCCTCTCCTCCTTTAGTGCAAAGAGCTCTAGCACAGCTTGAATGTGGGGAGGGGAGCAGTGGTCTGGGTTTGGGGGCGGGGAAAGCTCAGGACTTCCTAGGCCCTGATTTTGATTCTCAGTAGCAACAAGGAGAGCCCAGTAAACTTACAACTTTATTTTACAATGTTTGCAAGCATGTACCTTCTCATACATGTTAGAGGCAAGGACAGTAACATTTAGCCATGTTTATATTTGCTAAGAGAAACCAATGGCGTTAAAGGTCAGGCCGCCTCTGGTTGTGTGGACTAAATAACAAAGCGTTGCATATTTCTGCTTCGCAGAGGGCCATGCTACTGGCAACGTTTATGATGAAACAAATATAAGGAGACTAAAATACTTACTTTACATATCTACAACATGTATTTTCATATTCCTAGACCAACCACAAATCATATTGGGATATATTTAGGTACATGAAAAGGCTTCAAAACATTAAAAAAATTAACATTTTGAAAAAAATCACATGAGAAAGCTCATTAAATAACAACATTGAAAAATAAATAATCAGCTTTCCTTATTAGCTGCTGCTGCCATGCATTGCTGCTGCCGCCATGCATTGCTGGCATTCCATTCCAAGCGAGGTGGGCATGCAGGGTATGACTTCACACTGAGACTATACAAAACTACGGGGCTTATTTCTGAAGTGAAATGTCACAGGGTTTGCCTCGCTTTCAAAGGACGCTAACCCCTGGCTGCCAAACTGTTCCCACGAAAATTACGGGAGAAGCCCTTTCTGGAAGTGTTTTGTGAAGATACATTTTTCGAAGAACTTTTGTGGTTCGAAGGGGGTTGGTTTGGGAAGGGTAAGGGTGGGCTAGGGAATGGCGCATTTAAAACTGCCAGCTGATGGTGTTTAAACAGCATCAGGTGCTTTTTAAGACCGGAGCCAGCCGACAGGATGCCTGGCTTTCGCTGCCAACTGTACTCATTACATCTTGAGAAACTTGCAAAGGAAAAACTAGTCCCAGAGAAGGTCCCAGAGAAGGACAGCCTGCTGGGCCTGATCAAAGCAGAAAGCGTCTACTTCGCTTTCAAGTGAGAAGAGAGCAATGGCAGGCTCGCGTCTTCCAAGCCCTGAAATCTGGGTAGCAGATGCTTTCTCGTCAGTCCGGTTCTAGCTCAGACTGTGCTTGCTGGATTTGCTGGCTCTCTTCCGCTCTCTGTGGTGCTGCTGGGCGGGTTTGGCTGGCGACACGCTCTCGAAGTTGTGGCTGGACTCGTTGTGCTGGCGGGTGTACCGCTTGCACTTGCAAGCCGTGACCACCGTGATCTTGTAGGTGCGTGTGCTGCCATCCTGGCACTGCAGCTGGATTCTCTGGGTGCGCGTTTTGTCGTTGACACACCGCCACTCCTGGGAGCTCCGCCGGCTCCAGTACTTTGTTCCGTAGCCTCCTCCGATCCAGTTGGGAAGCACCGGCAGGGGTAGGCACTCGCCCGCGCACACTAGCTCCTTCAGAGGGCTGATGCTGGTGCACTGGCCGTCGGAAATGTATTTGGTGGACCGCAACTCCCGGCAGCCCACTTGAACTCGACCTACAGGAAAGAGGACAGAACTGCATCAGAGACAGAAAGTGACTGAAGGTGTTTGGGGTTCTGTGCTTGTTTTAAGTAGTTTCCAGTGGCTATATATATTCAAATTGCAGGACTGCCCTAAGTGACTATGTACTTTGTTTTCACAGAGCAAGTCTGTGGGAGGGTTGGAAGACATTTTTATCAAAATGACCAGGCTACATACAGTCTGACTGCTTTTGGAGTTGGGGGGAGGGAGAGAGAAAGGGTCTCGTTCCTTTCCATGGGTTTCATTAACTGATTGTTTATTAAAGTATTAAAAGTCACATTCTCTTAGTCTCATTCCCAACAAGGGTTCCTTTCACTCCTGTAAATATTCTCTCTTCAAAGAGTGCACTTTAATGTTCTCGTACTCATGGGTCATACTGGCTAATGTCTGCAAGTGCTTTTAATTAAGTTTTTCAAAAAAATCTCTTGAGAAAATGTGGAAAGTATTTAAATGCTGTGTACAGTGCCTATGTATGCTGTAATATTTTATTTCAATTATAGAATTCAGCTGCACGGTCATACATGCATATGGCTACAACCATTGACATTTTGCATATCAAACTTAATAACTATGTTCTAAACATAAATTCCCAAGCTATGTTTTAAAAATACAAACAGTAAAATGTTTGAAATGCAAAATGCCACCACAACTCAATATTTAAAGAATATAAAAGCCCCTAAATTAGGAACGTATGGTTGCCATAACAACTTGGCTACATTTCCATGAATTTTATGGCAGAAAAATACCTAACATGTCTGATTTACAACTGCACAGGAACCACAGCATTCATTTCCTGAATATCAGGCATGGACAGCTTTTTGTTTTAGTTATTTGGATTTGATAAGTATGTTCTCTAATTGGCTGTTTCTGGTCATGTGCCTGAGTAATTAAAACAAAAATTAATCTTAAAATATTTGAAGTTTTCCTGCTCATTCCTTTGTTATCCAAATGAGAACTGCTTATGACAAACTTGAAAAGAAATCAAGGCTTATTTACCAGGAAAAAGGCTTAAAAACAGAGGTTGATGAACTGTCCCAATCAAAACTATTAAAAGCTGTTGAAGCTGTTCTTGTGACTCCTGCAAACAGTCTCAAAGTGCCAGGGAGCCAGGAGTTTTGCTCCATTTCTGCACCCCAGAATGTCTGAGGTAAGGCTCATAGCCTCAGGGAAGTGTGGGGCTATGAAGCACAAACACGTGAGTGTATCCATCTGTGCTCACAGGGCGAGCAACAGCTGGGGATTGAGATGAAAGGGTTAATGGTTTGGCTGGACAGTGTGCTGGCCTTGCCTGCTTCTGACTCCAGTGCACCTTCCTGCAGCTGCCTTAGGAATGCACCTGGAAACAGACAGCAGTAATTTTGACTTGCCTGGCTTTTGTTCCTGAATGTGTAAGATTGGGCATTTTTTGGTGACGTTTCTCTCACTGGCAATGAATCCCCACCACACTGCTCGGTAACTCAATACTGATCAGACACTTCCTGTACCCTGAAGCCAACCATCTCCTGTCAGTAACACACTTTGGTTTTCTTAGAGAGGCATTACCAGTCATATTTGCTTTGACTTTTCAAAGGTCAGAAAAACTCTTTTTCATAGTTTAAATGAAGTTTAAGGAGGAGGGGCAAATATTTGGGTAAGATTTCCTGCACACTGTTCCTCCTGTCTTTCTTCAAGTTGATTGCTAATGTGAACTCTTTTAAAGGAAGAGAATAAAGCAAAAGTTAGGGAAAGAAGTTTTGAATACCTGTAACTAGTAGTCCCTTGGCATGTCATTAAGGAAACCGAAAAGGGGTAAGGAAGCCCTCCCTGTGCTAAACATTAGCATACTATTTTTTGAGATCTCCTGTTACAAATGGACACGCAGTCCTTCACAGACACATACACAATACCTTCAATTTGACCTGTTGAGGAAAGAATTTTAGAAAACCAGGATTCTCCAACCTGTTGTTGTATAGACCTCTCCTCACAGCGAGCATCACCAAATCCACACACCTCTCAGAACTAGACATAGTTGAGACATTTGTGGGAATAATTTCACATTGCCTGAAAGCTCCCTTTCATTCTTCATGAGTCCCTACACCTAGTCCTACTTAGTTACCAATCAGTCACCTCACCAAATCTGTACACGTTCTGAAAGGAACAAAGTGTAAGACAACATGCGCTTAAACTCTGCAGAACAACACCCTAAAGAACTCTCCTTTTGCAGAGTTTTAAAGACGCAGCCGCTTGACGCGTAGACACGTCTGTCGGTGGGTACTGGGCAAAGCACATCTGTGCTTGCCTTATCAAGCCGCCGTTTTAATTACATTAACTCTAAACTCACTAGCCAGGGAAAAACGCCAGCCTACGCAGGCAGTAGATTGCTCCCAGATTGTTTAGCAACACATACACATTTCACAGTAGTATACAATAAAACCATTCTACAGGAATGGGAGCTGATGCTCCCCAAAGGGATTAAAAAAGAGAGAGAGAGAATCTATACAAGTAAAACACACTTACTGTTGCGATCCAGTCCAGTGCCACTGAAATGCCTGCCTCCATTTCTGGCTTGATTCAACGTGCTGTTGCTGCTGGGGTGTGCAGGAACAGGTTTAACCACATGTGAGTACAGGATTTCTGTGGCATCATTTTTAAAAGCCAAACAGTTTTTCACGAGGATGCATATCAGGGGGATGAGATAGAGATGAATGGCAGGGGGAAGCATTATGCGTGGAGGAGTTGCTGGGCTGAGGAGCCGGGTAATTCTCTCCCCCTGCCTCTGCACTATTGACTGTGGAATGCCTCCCCAAGGTTCTCTTTATATATCCACAGAGGCTTGGCGTTCATTCAGGTGTAAAGTTGTGTAGAGCTCCAGAGTGAAAACACAGAGAAGGGGTGGGATCCCTACATGACCCTGCAGAAGAATTTTACCAATGGAGAAGAAGGCTGCAGAAGAGGAGGAGCTTGCTACACAAATTGCCTGAGATCTCAGAGTTGGGCTTCACTGGTCTGAAGCTGAAGCCGGCAGGGCACAGCTCTGTCACAACTGCCATATGCCTCAGCCCTGTCCTCCCTGGAGCCCGGCTCATGTTCGAGTGCAATGGAAGGCAAAATGTATTGCTGTCCACATGGAGAGAGCACATTTGTTTTGTTTTATATTCTATGCTTTTGTTCTGTATCCCCTCAGATTTGAGAAGACTTGGGGCCTGGAAGAACTTCTTCCCCAATTAGTTGGAAGAATCCATGTGAGTTTTCCGTAGTGTGGACTTGCGTAAAGTGTTTGTTTAGTTAAATATGCTTTGTCTTTCAAGGGAAAAAAAAACCAAAAAACTTTTCTTTTGCCCTCCCTTTTCCTGTAAAAAGAAAGGCCCAGAGCTAAAACCTACCCTCTGGACACACTTAACTAAGGCTGCTTTGATCTGCATGAACTGCTGTCCTGCGAGGTAAATTACAGCCAGGGGTTCTATGCAGGGGATAATGAGCAGAACTCTGTTTGAATTAGAGTAACTAATATCATTTTTCATCTTGAAATATGCCAACAAGATTTAGCATTCAGCATGTCTCTTGTAGAAATCCATTCCTACATATTAGCATTCACCAATTCAAAATAGTTCTAGTCTGTTCTTGGGCTGCAGGTCCGGGTTGTGTTTGCCTTGTCAAACATTCTTTTCCACCCCTTCCCTTGGGTCTGCTGCTGGAGCAGGAGCAAGAGTTGTTGCTTCTGTCTGAGCCCCTTTCTTTCCACCTGACACCGACCTCCATGACCGGATTGCTGATCTTTAACTATGAAAAGGGTCCAGCAGGGTGACTCAGCAGGTTAGGGCGTCTGCAGCCCAGCTTGGCAGTCCGGGGTTCAAGCTCTGAAACCCAGGTAGTGGACTGTGATTAGACTCTGGGGATTTGTCCCCTAGCCTCCACGTGTGTGCTACGGCATGGGTATGCCTGCACAAAGTAAATTATTTAAAAAGAAGAAAAACTGTTCCACCTAGCTAATTAAACATTTCTACATATTTTAATTGCCTTTTCAGTTATAAGCCCATCTTAGTCATTAGTGTGGCTATTAGAAAGACGTCTTAGTGACGTGTACCTCTCTTTTTATAAGTTTGTATAGCTACTATTTGCCACCACCCCGCCCTTCACTCTTCCTTAACTCTGTATATCAACAGTGGCACCTACTGACGTTTTGGAACAAGCAGTTACTTACTAGGTAGGCACTGCCCTGTGTCTTTAGTGTGATCTTTGGCTTCTACCCTGTAGATGATGAGCACCCTCAGCTACAATGAAAATATCTCTAGTACTACACGAGCCTCCCAGCAAGTATCCCCAGTGAAGAACTACCAACCTTCTGTCCATGTGTCTTTGTAAAAAGAAAATAAACATAAGAGTAGAAATCTAACAGTTGAACAATAAAGGGATGTTGTTCTTTTTCTTTTTTTCAGGATAAATCTGTACTGATTTTTATTTAGAAAGGATGGCTGCTTATCCGGTAGAGACAAAATTATTCATGGATAAAGTGATACAGTGTCTAGAATAAGTGTTAAAATTAAATGGTAGGGAGTAATTGGGAGTGTGGATGTTGGCGAATTCGTATGGGTTGAGGGCTGTCAGAATGTGATGGGAAGTAGTCTATTTACTCTTACATGTGTTCAAATTCCATAAAATAAAAAATTGCACATCAGAGCCAGATGATCAAGTTAATGTATGATCATTAGCTCGGTTTCCCATTACCCTGTGTTGTGACTTATTATAAAATGCTTCCTGGAATTTAATAAATCAGATTATTCTGTGCAAGAAAGGTTATATATCGAGCATCCTTCGGAAATAGCATGAATTCTTGTCCTACATTAAGGGACTTCACGCTAATTCCACAATGTTCATAGTAACAGTTGAGGCAATGCCTACAGGGAGCAGGAGTCGAAATAACCCAGTCCTCCCCAGTGGACTCTGCTGTGTGTCAGAAGCAGGAAATACTTTAGTTTGAATTTAATTGTCCAGATGGATTACAGACTGAACAGATTAATGTAAATCGTGAAATCTGCTTAGCCTTTTGTGTTCTGTATACTCCGCTTCGGACATCATCTCTGCAAGCAGCCAAACGAGGAGGGGAAGCAATGTGGTTGTGTATACTTACAAGGAAATGCAAAGTTAGCCTAGGAAACTAATCTGGTAAGATAGAAACAATTATAAACTTAATATTGAATGGGTATTTAATAGTCACTGTAACCCATTCTTCTATTAAGAATCACTATAAACATAAAGCAAAGAAAACCAGCCCACAAATCACAATCCCAGAGAACCTAGACAACCATGAGGACCCTAAGAGAGACATACATGGATCTAATCTACATGGGAAGTAGAAAAAGACAAGATCTCTTGAGTATATTGGAAGCATGGGACCTTGGAAGAGGGTTGAAGGGGAAAGGAGAGATAGGGAGGGGAGCAGAAAAAAAAATGTAGAGCTCAATAAAAATCAATTAAAAAAAAAGAATCACTGTAATCTCCAGATTTTCTGGTGGGATTATAGATGCAGATGTTAAACATCACCCCTGCCTCTTCTTCCTTCTCAGATCTCCCCACCGTCTGCTCTCCCCTTCCATTGGAACAGCCTTTCTCCTTCTTATTCCTTGATAAATACCTTTTTCCTCAAGTCCTGCTTGGGCAGACTAGAACTTGATCCCTTGCCCTGTACCCTTGACATCTGGATCCAGCCTCACATCTGCTGGTCTTGAACAGCAGGTCGACAGGCCTCACGAGTGAAGAATCATTTTTTTTTATTTTATTTTATGAGTATTATGGACTATGGGAAGAGCTTACATATTCAAACTACAGGAAAAAACCTTCAACAAGTAAAAAGATGGGTAAATGCTGGCGGCAGCCAACACGGAATGTGATACACTCTTTCTCATGATATTCACAGCCTTGTATCAATCCTCCTTGCCTGCCGATAAGATGCACCTCCCAGACTAACTTTCAGTGACTATGAAATGAGATACGAGGTCAGGTACTTGAAAGATGGTGGCTCCTGTCTTGCTCACCTGCTCTAGGTCTCTCACATCCTGGCCTAGTGGAAACCAGTCAGCATGTGAGTTGAGCCCAGGAACCCAGGAATGGAGATGCTCAGACAGATGTCCCAGGATTCTCCCTGTCACTGCAAGGGTGCAGTTGGGAGCAACCCCTTACAGGCCTTCCTTTAGATGAGACTACAGCCTTGGCTCCTACCCCAAGTGCAGCCTGGTAAAAGGTGCTGAACCAAAAGCATAGATAACCAAAAACCACAGAGATAAGACATGTTTGTTGTTTTAACTAATTGGGGTGGGGTAACCTGTCTAGTATTGTGGATAGAAATAGCAGTGTGGTCAGTAAGTCACTCTGTGACTCATGCCAGGCCTTGGCAGCAACATGTTTAGAACCATGAAACACGGCAAGTGCAGTTTTCAGTAGGTGAGCTTTGGGGCCTGTCTTCTACTTCATAGCTGAGTCATCAATATCATTCAGCTTGTCTTAACTGAGTGATAGAATTTCTGTTCAGTCAGCAAACTGAACAGGCAAAATGTGTCATAGTAATTTCCATGTTCTAATAATATTGTCTGTCGTGCAACTCAGATTTTTATTTTGAGTATTCTTTTAGCAATCACAATTGCTGCCATTTTCAATTTTATAGTTAGGTAATACTTCATTCCATAAAATATTAAATAAAGACTATGTTCCTGCACTTGAGACTTATTTCTGCCATTTACAGTGTTTATAAACTTAGACATGCTGTCTTTACTAAAATTCTCTGTCAATGTCTTTATCTGTAAACATTGCCAGACTGACTGACCACAGAAAGAAAGGGGATAAGTCCCCATCTTAAACTGTAGCACAAAATCAAACACAGAAAAAAAATGTAAAAAAATCCCCAAATATGATTCCAAAAGTAATGTTTTCATTATAATCTTCAAATTACAAATGTGACTTAAAGACAGGAGAAGTCCTGAATAAACACAATTTTCCCTAGCGTAAGGTACAAACAAAAGACAAAGAGGAGGGAGAGTGTCTGCCCTAATGAGCCAGGTAATGGGGCCTGGCCACTTGTTTTCTTCATCTTTGACAAAGGGAGAATTGAAACAAATGTGTACAGAAATATTCATTGTATTCAAGTATGATCTACATCTGCAATTTCATGATCTTAATTATTTTCACATGGTTCCAGTTAATAGAATTCGTTCGTCAAAAAAGTGAATAACCCTTGTAAGTTTAGGGGGGCAGCAAAATGAACAAATTTAGGCTTTTCTTCCCTTTAAAAAGAGAACAGACTTGCTGCTGGTCCTGTCTTGATCAGTCACAGAGGAATTCTGTTCCTGCTCCCTGCCTCCCTAAGAGCTTACGTGTTGGCTTTTCATTTTTCATCGACCTATCTTGCTGTTGTGCTGGTTTGGTCTTGCAGTTGTCCAGGCTGGGCTATAGCTTGCCATCCTCCTGCTTCAGTTTGCCACAGTCACCACAACCAAATCTGTCACTCAGCATCAAATGTGGTGGCAGGCATGACCGCCAAGCCCAGGACACCATTTCATTCTCTGCCTGTCTGTGTTAAGGGGGTTGGCCCTTTCCCAATGGGAGACTCGGCTGCACTCAGAGGGAAAAGGACGCTCTCCTCCACGAGTGCTATCAAACCCTCTGGCTTCTGCTGAAGGAAGCCCAGGAGTGACGTCACCTCACCGCCTCTGCTGGTTGTCTTCTTAAGTTTTAGTTTCTTTAGATTCTTTAGAGTTTGGTGTGGATGATGGTCCCCCTACTTTTAATGAGCCTAATGGAGATACTAATCACTTCGATGACTGTGCATAAACCATGACCTGTGTAACCCATTGAAAAACCCAAGTGAGTTTTCTAAATTCAACATGTGTATTGCCAGTCAGAGCTCTGCAAAGTTTTCAACATTGACATTGGGGCTGATGAGCCCTTTCCTCTAAACAGGGGAGGCTGTCTGTGTATTACAGAAGGTTTAATAGTACCCCCAAGTTCTGCCTACTGCACACCGATTACACGTTCCCACCCAGAAGCCTCACAGGCAAGCTCTAGAATGGAGGTTAGGTGAGTGGGGATTTGCCTTTCATTTAATTGCACGTATCAGAGACAGCAGTAAATTGTCACGTCACTGCCATTTGCTACCTTACGCAATAGGAATTAATGTCCTCATCGAGTGTACCCAGACCCTGCCATAGTTAAAATAAATTTGAGCAAGTAGCCTAACCGGAGTGATTGCTGAGAGAGGGAATTAGTTTTGTTTCTAACAGCAATCCTAAAACAATATTTCACCGGAAAGCTTGAGAGAAATGCAAAGCCTGGAGTTAGCTCAAATGCCGCAGGTCAGAGCCCAGGAACCTGTGTTAATGAGCTCTCCTTTTTTTTTTTTACATGTGACTGTTACAGCCGTGTTGTTTAATAACGCACACATGCTTCCATTACACTGGTCTCTCTCCAGATCCAGCTGATTCCTATATTAACTATGCCTGTGATCCAGGTCCTTCCACCAGTCAAGCAGAAGTTCAAAACCCCAGCTCAGTTCCTTCTGCTGTATTTACCCTGCCTCAATCCTAGAAAAGCCTAGATTCCCTGTTGACTGAATAACCCTCCATGCCATGGGAGTGCAGATCCAGAATCCTGACAGAACTACCTCAGTGCTGTGACTCCTAATTTGGCATCACTATCAGGTTTGCTGAGAAATCCTAGCTCACCCAGGTGTAGACAAAAATGCTTTGATCCCTAGGTTTTGGTTATTGCCCACAAGCCTTAAGGGCACCCCACAATCAAGTGGGCTCCCAGCCCTGGCAACATCCAACATTTCTCCAGGAATACCAGCAAGCCTCATGGCAAAGCTAAGTTGGTAATGAACTTACGTCAGCAGTAGAGACTTAAGATTTCACAGTTAGCACAGTATGAAGTTCCCTGAAATACAAGAAAATAAAAAACAGAATTCTGTAGAGGATTTGGTGCAACAATATCATGTTATTTTCAGAAAAGAAACTAGTGTCAGACTTCCTATTTTTGAGTACAGTATTTTTCAATGAAATCGTTTTCCCTCTACTTATATACGGATTGAGCCCATGGTGTAGGGTTTCTCACACCTAGAAAACTCTGCAAAGGGGAACTGATAAGGAAGGCATCGTTTGACTACACAGATAGGAATGTAGACTGGATCAGATCGTGACTACTCCAGTAGGTTTGTAGGTTTGGACATTTGCACATCACCTGCTCAGTGACACAAGTCCCTGATGGGCACCCATGATTATTAGTTTTCATGATTGGAAAATCACATAACTTCTACCACGCCAAGTACTAGAAATTTTCCAGGACCTCAGATCCCCCTTGTCCTTCCCAGCAACTGCTGACTTCCTTGTTCCTAATGTGAGCCACTCTTGATTTCTGACAGCAGTTGTTAGCTTTGTCTTTTTAAAAGATTTGATACAAAATAAAAGCTGACTTTCCCATTGTTGTAAAGTTTGTCCTTATATGAACTCTCCCCAGTTTATCCCGACTACCACAATAGGCTGAGCAAAACTTGACTGCTTTGAACAGTGTTGCTGTAAATACCCCTTCCCCTGGAGCATATTGGAATGCAGTTTATAGTTTATGTATCTAGAAGTGAAATGGATGAGGTATAGGTGATTTGATTTTAGTACATAATGCCAGAGTTTTCCAGTAGGCCTCTGTTCACTGAAATTTCTGCCTATCTTCATTGATTTGAAAGAGGAACAAGAACAACCTGACGCTTTGGGACTCTTAATGTAGCCACACTGTGGGAGGTGGTTACGGGAGGTTATGATAGGACGCAGTAGGGGAGGTGTTGTAGGAAGAGCCTGGGTGATGAAGAACAGGCCCCATAGTTGAAGGAGGAAGAAGCCTAGGACTCTGGGGAAAGGACCAATGGAGCTAGCTTGGCAGGTAAGTAGAGAAGATGACAAAGGTGGAAATACATTTTAACCCGGGGTGCCTGAGAGAATGAGCCATGGAGAGAATATGACAGGGCTGGAGAGAGAATAAATAGTGTAGGCTAAGTCAGGAAGAGGTTACCGTGCTGATGGGCACCCAAGAGAGTCAAAGAGACAACCGGGAAAAGGACTTGAGAAATCTTCCACTAGGGAGATATCCTTAACATTGCTATGATAGATAGATCTTGGTAGAAAACAAAATTGTCATATGGTAACTATATAAGACTTTCCTTTGTATATTTTTTGGAGGACAATACATAATATTTTATTAACTAATATATGGGCCTCCCGTGCACAAAATTTGATGCTTAGCTATCATAGTTAGTTTCAGCAGTCAACTTGACAGAAGGAAAAAACAAACTTTAATTGAAGACATATCTCCATCAGACTGGTCTGTAGGCGTGTCTGTGGAACATTTTCTTAACTTTTTTTTTTATTTATTTTTTATTTTTTTTATTGAGAAAAGGAAAAAAAAGTTTCCCCCTC
>NC_022009.1:78854255-78864181 GCF_000317375.1 Microtus ochrogaster
TAGTCACTGCTCCTGACCATCCCATTGCAGCCATTGTTTCTGGTGTTGGGAACACATTTCCTCCCGGTGAATCACCATTTTATAATCAGAAGTCTGTCTCCTGATCCTTTGTGTATACATATACATATTTCATCAAATAATATGAAAGAAAGACCAGGAGAAAGGGGAGCAAAGGCAAGCTTTTCTAAACATGGGGCATATGGATTTGAGAACTTTGTTCCATAACCATATAAAGATAATTATTTTAATAGTAATAAGACTGAATGGCTTGCATTTCCACCCTTATGTACAAAGAACCACATTTATCGTGAATAAAATCATTAAACAATTAAAAATGAATTGTTAAAATAAAAAAGGAAAGAATGCAGAGTTTAGCATGGACTAATGACTTACTTTATGGATCTTGAAAAGGAATGTTGCTGTAAATGTTCAGATTTTCTAAAGAAATGTCATTCTTACTTCTTCCACGACAATAACAAGAAAATTGGCGTGTTTACTTAATACCTAAGTGTCCTGAGAAATTATTGATGAAATACAAAAAAGCTTTTGTTGTAGGAAAGAGCCACATAGACCCTTCTTTCAAAGCTGTGAAGATGCTGGAGAGATGGTGCCATGGTGAAAGCATGTGTGGTTCTTGCAGAGGACCTCGGTTCAGTTCTCAGGACCCACACGGTGGCTCCACACCCTCCAGCAAACATGTCACCCTCTGCTGGCCTCCTCAGGCCCCAGGCATGCACACGATACAACTACATGCATTCAGGCTAAACACAAAACATCAAATAATAAACCTTTAAAAAAATAAAAAATCTGAAGTTTCAAAATGTATTTAAAATAGTGCATGTATATTCCAAAGATGCAAATGGTTCATTAAGAGGAAGGATAAAACCTAGCTTTTCATATCCTTCCTCCAACTAGGTCTACAGAGATAATCACAGCAATGAGCTCATTGTGCTGATTGCTAACGATTTCTGCATTTATAAGAATGTGACTTTTTTCTTTTCATGCAGATTATAACATATTTTTTCCTCCAAGTACCCCTTGCATTTATGAAACTACATTGAACATTTTCTCATATCAGAACATTTATATGTACTGCATTTATTTTATAGCCATTTATTGTATGGATGAGACATAACTTATTGATCTAGCTCTTTATTATTGGATATTTGGAACATTTCCAAGTCATTTCATTCATAAATCTAACAGAATATTCATTTAATCTGCTATGTTTTTATTCCAGGGGTTTTTATAGTCTCATGTTCTAGTAACTGGATAGAGGAAAGGTTGGGAATAGGGAAGAAGGGTTAGGCCCTTGGTGAAAGACGAAGCCATACCTGGTCCCTGACATTGGCCCTGACAAGAGGTGTGGTGGGTTGAGTTGAAATCTTCCATACAGGCTCTTGTTTTGAGCATTTGGTCTCCAGCTTGTGCTAGCATTGTGAAGACTGTGTAGTGGTCCTTGGGGGTAAGGTCTGCCTGTCAGAAAGAGGTCATCAGGGGCAAGTGTTTGGTGGTTGTACCTACCATGGATTCCAGTTTGCTTTCTCTGGACTCCTGGTCTGCAAGATAAAAGAGTTACTGGTGCACACTTCTCCCCAGCCAGGAATTCTGTTAAGTCCCACTGGCGATGATGGAGCCACAGGCCAAAGCCATGCGTACCAGGTGTTTTGTTACAGTATCTAAGACAGGAGGCCAGGCTTCCCAGGGGATAGGAAACACATTCATCAAAGATTCCAAGGGCACAGGAGGCTATGAAGTTCCCGTGCCCACAACTCTGCTGAGCTTGTGGGAATGCACCAATGGGGGCTGCCAACCAGTGCCAGGCAGATTCCGTGGGGGAAGGGGACCGGGGGAACTTTGTGAAGTCTTTGATGAGGGACCAGGGATGGAGGAAAAAGAAAGTAAAGGCCAGGATACTAAAATAAATTGATTTAAAATATAACAAAAAGCAATTCGGGCTTTCTGCATACTTATACTTCTAGACTGGAATTCTCGAGCTTTGGATCTTTGGGATAAAAAATGTTTACTGTCTTTTGGTTCTATTATTCATTTAGTTTGCATGAGTGTGGGCACACACATGCCACGGTGAATGTGTGAAGGGCAGAAGAGAGGCCCGCAGAATCAGTTCTCCCTTCTGCCATCCAGGTCCCAGGGACAGAACTAGGGTCATGGGCCATGGAGGCAATGACCCCTAGAAACTGCGCCATCTTGCCAACTGAAATTCAGACTTTAATTTGTACCCTTTTAAATCATAAGAGCACAGAAAATTTACATTGATTTCAGAAAAAAAATGCATTTTCAATAGTGTTCCTTAATATTGACCATTATTTACAAGTTCAATTCTTTCACCTTAAAGATTTTTAAAATCCTGTGGAGGCACCAAGTGTCAAGTCATGACAATTTATTGTCTCGTATCAATGTACAAACCTCATGTGTGCTCTGATGTGTACATGGACAAGTAAGATTCAATAGTTTCTTTGGAAACAAGCATTTTTCTAGGAAGGCAATGCCTGAGTTGTGACCATTGTTTTCTTCTTTTTATCCTTGACTTCATCTTTAGCTAGTACTCCTAGAAAGACCTTCTAAGGTCTTACCATTGTTTAAGGATGGGAAAGATTATGTTAAATAGAAACCTTATATAGTTTGCCAACTATTCTCTGACTAAAAGGCATTGATTAAATTGATTTAAACAAACAAACAAACAAAAAGACAAAAAGGATCTTCAAATGTCTTATGGCTTGGACATTTTTAGATCAAGGAAAAGTTCATATTGTCTTTGGGCCTCCTTCATCCTTGTATTTATAACGCAGTCGGGCTGTCAGCTGCCAGGATTTGGGGAGGTCAGACTTTGCTGACAAACAGCCAAAGAGGATCTTGAAACAGGCTAGAGAGTCCACTCCTGGCCAGGACATCACAAGCTGTTTAGTGGCCATCGAAATGTTTGCCTGGTTTTGCAGCGATGCCATACTAAGCAGTCCCAGGAATCTGGCTAGCTTCAGAAGTCGGACTAAACAAAACGCAACTGTGCAGGGCCACACCCTACGGTGACTATCTCCAAAAACCTTCCGAGTCCCAGGCTGAAGCATTTGAAAGCCCTGTGTGCCTGAAGATCGCAGCTCTGTGAGACTGAGCACTTTAAGACAACCTGAAGCACAGCAATGTCATCGACGGGGCTCTTCCTGTGATGCCTGGCCTCCCAATTAGAAAGGTGGCTAGTGTACACGGTAATTACGGCTCCTTCGATGTGATGCGCTCACTCTGGAGCAGATCAGCTCAGAAATGTTGGCACCGCTTCAGGGCTCCCAAACAACTGTTTGCCAAACCACTCTTTGATCCAGTGAAATCAGCCTGTGAGTCAAAAGAAGGCCCAGAGCCTTTCAAGAGCTCAATCTTAGCTCCTCATCTTTGTTGTCTAACCTCCCCGTGCTCAAACCAGCAACTGATTTTTCCTTATCAGTGAGGAAGGAATACAGTTTCTCCCCTGTGGTGTGACTGATAAGTGTTTCTCTTTGTTGCCCTTCATGAGTTTATCTCTTTAACAAACATAAATGGGGTACTTAGAAAATACTAATACTGGGACTTGCCCTGCAGTTATACACAAGACAAGGCTACCTCCCCTAATTCCCAAAGTGAGGTGGAGACAGTCGGTTAAACGGATAATTACAATAGAAGGTTTTAAATCAGGGTGAGGTCATGACAGGCAGGAGCAGGGCTCCCAGCCACCAGCAGGGGCCAAGAAGATTCCAGGGGATGTGAACACTGAGTATAGGGATCAGCAACCACAGGCAGATGATAAGGCGAGCTTGGTGTGTGTGGCAGGCAGCAGTGCATACCCAGACCTGGTAGAGAGAGAACATGGCAAATACCTGTCGAGAAGTGCCTTCCTTGAGCCTTAGGAAGGAGGTGAGAGATTTCACTAAGCATGACAAGATTTCAAGCACCATCGTTTGTCCCCTGAAAAGCTGAAGAGTCTGAGTTTCATTCTAAAGTCAATGGGCCGGGCTGTGATAAGTATGGAGTCAAAGGTAGCACTGAAGGGCTGCAGAAGAACGCTGAACTCAAAATACGCATAGTTATTTACAGCTGAGATCGATCTATTTGTATCCCAGTTATTCATCTCTCAGATCAGGCTATGGGAGCAAACCTGGGCTAGAAAACCAGACACAGAAAGAAATGAGGTGACTGAGCCATCATTTGTGCGGATTGGGAAAAGGGACAGAGGGAAACGCCAGGACTGTTTTTCTTTGTAGCTAGATAACATGCCACTGTGTATATGTGTCACATTTTCTTTAACCATTCACCTGCTGATAAACATCGAGGTCATTTTCACTTCTTAGCGACTGTGAGCTGCTTAGCAGTAAATACTGATGGAAAAGTATCTTTATGATTAGTTGGCTCGCAGTCCTTTGGTGTGCACCTGAAGGTGGTAGGGCTGGGTCATGTGATAGTTTGGGGGAGGAATTTCTAAACTGATTTCCATTGTGGCTGCTCTGGTCTACACACCCATCGGCAGTATCCCCGCATATCCAGATATTTGCTGCCATTGATTTGCTTGGTAGCCATTTGTGCTCAGGTAAAATAGGACATCAGCACAATTTTAATTTGCATTTCTATGGTGGCTAAGAGTACGGAACACCTTTTCCAGTTTGTACTAACAATTAGTGCTTTTTCTTTGGGAACTATCTATCCAGCCCTTTAGTTGACCAAATGATTTTTCTAGTGTTTAAGCTTTGCAGTTATTTTAATTTTTTTTTTTTGACAGAGAGGGTCTCACTGCATATTCTGACTGACCTAGAACTTGCTACATAGACCAGGCTGACCTTGAACCCACATGGGTCCTCCTTCCTCTGCCTCCCGAGAGATGTAGCTTAGAGCATTGGCCGAGCTTGCAGGATCTTCACATGTTCTGGATATTAGTCTCCTATCTCAGTTAGGAATGATACTTTTCCCACTCTATAGGCTGTCTCTTTGCTCTGGTACCTGTTTCCTTTGCTATACAAAAGCTTTAAAATTTCATGCAATCTCGTTTGTCAATTCTTAAGATCATTTCCTGCAGTATCGTAGCTATTTTCTAAAAGTCATTGTCAATGACTGTATCTTCAACTATTTGACTGTATAAATTTACTTATGTAAATTTAATTACTTTTCTCTTCCAATTTCTTCCTTGGCAAGCTCATTAGTGTTATCTAGAAAAGATATTGGCTTTGAACATTGACTTTGTATCCTGTTGCTTTGCTGAAAATGTTTGGCAGTTTTACAAGTTTTCTGGTAGATTCTTGAATGCCTTTCATGTATAGGATCATGTCATCGATGAACAGGGTTCCCTCATGTCCTTTCCTGTGTGTTTCCTTTAATGCATTTCTCTTCTCTATGTCTTGACAAAATTTGAAGAATTGCTGGTGGCCATATCGGAAAAGCGGCAGATGACAACTAACTTCAGGGGATCAGCCCACTAGGAAACAAAACCGTGCCTGATGAATCTGATAGGCAAGGCCCCAAGGGCCTCGGCCACAGAATGTTTCTTTCTACTGCTGTGCCTTTGTATGTTTGCCACAGCCAGTTTTCTCTGGTGTCTGGCATGGGGTGAATGGGTGTGGGGATCCCAACTGCTCTTAGTGTAGTATGATCATCTCTTGGAAATATCCTGTTCTACTTGGCACTTTTACCTGTGGATTATTATGAACATGATTTCCTCCTGGTGTTTAAGCTTTACAGTTATTTTGATTTATTTTTGTTGACAGAGACGGTCTCACTGCATATTCTGACCGACCTAGAACTTGCTACATAGACCAGGCTGACCTTGAACCCACATGGGTCTTCCTTCCTCTGCCTCCCGAGAGATGTAGCTTAGAGCATTGGCCACCATGCCCAGCTTGCAGGATCTTCAAGCTATTTAACTGAAGCAATGATTTTATAAAATAATATTAAATAGGATTTAATGATTGAGGGTTCTTACTAAATTCAGTAAGGGATTATCATAGAGGTTAGTTTAGTGGAAAACTTAACATAATAAAGGTAGGATAAAATATTGCCCTGCCTCTGGTAAAGCCGAGGCCGTAGAGGATAAAAAATAAAACAAGGACGTGTCACCCAGCTAGAACACATGAGTTTCTATTGAGAAGTCATATAGACTGTGGCTTGGGTTAATGATTAAGAAAAACAGTTGAGTCCTGGTAGCCCAGCTAGTTTAAATTCTAATCTTAGTCTTGGGAGTGTGTTCACAGGTTTCAGAGTGCATCATAACTGAAACAAAGCTTTCCTTGATGGGAGGTGAAGAATATGCTTTTCTGTGGGGATAAGGACAAAGGCTTAAATTATTAAGGATTATGCTGATGAAGTGGACGCTATTTTTTAATTCCATGGAAGATAGTGCCCCTGTGGATGGGGCGTGCTGCCATTTTATAGCGTCTGCACATAGTACCAAGTTGCCCTTCAAAAATGCTGTATTGAATAACCTTTAGCATATAAGAAAGTCATTTTCTGCCCACCCCCCAAACTGAGAATAATAATTTTAATTGAATTGTCAGTTCAATAGCTAATTGAATTATTATCTGTAAAACTGTGAATTAATGAGGTCATTCTTCATGTTTATCGTGGGTGTTTTTTCTTCCTTTACTTGCCTATTAATCTGAAAATTGTATTTACTTTTTCTTTCCATGTATTTGTAAGTGACCTTCCCCTTTGTGCTGTAACTGCTTTATTATAAACAGAAAGTATTTGTATTTTGCCATTTAATTATGCTTTGTTTTGTTCGCCATACCCATCTCGTCTGACGGGCTTCACTTCCTCCCCTCCTCTGTGGGCCACTCTTGCAGTGTCCAGTCCCTGGGGACTTCACTCTGCTTGTGGCAATGCAACCTGAATGCTTTTGCTTGCATTTGTTTCTCTCCACACATTGTGCTTTCTTGCTTTTGGGTACCACTGACCCCTTTTTAAGAGTTCCCAGAAATAAGTGCGCTCCAGGGCAAGGCACGCTGTAAGCATCTGCAGAATCATCAGCTCTTGCTACCAGTAGCTGCCCAGTTTCTTAAGGTAGACATTCTGAATCTTCCCAGACAATCCTTGGAATAGAAAGCCTGACACACAGAGAGTAACCAGCTTATCTCTGAGATCAGATAGAAATGTTCATGCGCATTTTAGTTCCTCATCGTTTCTGCATCTATTGTAATTAAACTTATTTGGTATAAGGTAGAATGTAATCATCTCTTTTGTTATTTTTTTCCCTACTACTTATAGAAAATTTGACCAACTGTTTGTCCATTAACATTTTAGAGTTTCAGGAACTCAATCAGAAGTTTTCTGCTCTTCATTGTGTTATAATTATGTATTAATAAGCCTAGTATGCAGAAAGGGAGGCTTTCATGGCATCACAGTTAATGATCTCTCTACCACTCCACAGAGAGACCTGTCACACACAGCACAGCAAACAGGCAGGTGCTTGTTCTGTGTGGTCTGACACATCTACTTCTGTGCCCCTTCTAGGAGACGTTAACTTTAAGCAGTATAACTGCCCTAATTATGGCCACTTTATGAGCATACTTTTTGATTTAATTTAAGTAAATATAGTTATCTGCAAGGTCACAATCACATGAGACCAGGTTGGTGTAAAAGGTCCTTCTTTCTATGTGTTGCTTGAATTGGTTAATGAATAAAGAAACCTAATAGGGCAGAACTTAGGTAGGCGAAGAAGACAGAACTGAATTCTGGGAGAAAGAGAAGCGGAGTAGAAAAGAGATGCCATGGAGCCACCAGAAACCGATGCTGAGAATTTTACCCGGTAAGCCACTGCCACGTGGCGATATACAGACTAATAGAAATGGGTTAAATCAAGATGTGAGAGTTAGCCAATAAGAGGCTAGAACTAATGGGCCAAGCACTGATTTAATTAATACAATTTCTGTGAGGTGATTTCAGGGCTAAGCTAGCCGGGCGGCCAGGAAGAACAAGTGGGCCCTTCCTCCAACACCAGGCTACACGTGCTCACAAATGATGTCACTGCCTCCATACTTCCGATATTTCAAACGCAAACAAGTAGATAACAAATCTTCTGCCCCACAGCTATGCACACAGGTCTATGTGTTCAGGAGGTTATCACATTATCACATTAGTGTCCTTGAGCTCTCAGTCAGTGCTGGTGACAATGCCGCCATACATAACTGAGACCCCTTAAATGTGTATATTGACCGACAGAGTGACTAGCAATCTCTCTTATTAGCTATTCTTCTCAGTTTTATGTCAAAATCTCCCCAGATGTGTGAAATCTGGCATTATCCCCTGAGGTACCTCTTGATATATAGTCCTAGCTGGCTGAGTACTCCTACTGTATCATAAGCTATCCTATGAGTCATGGCAAACCTCCTGCCTCATCCTTTCTAGTTCTGGGATTATGGGAATGCACAGCCTCTATCAACTAAGAAACCCTCAATACTCAGCTATTCCATGTAGGAACACGAAGTTACTCTAAATTTATCCAAGTCTCCTTACATGTTTCATAGCAAATCTTTAATCACACTGAGAACCATGCTGGTGGCTATCAGGGAGGGTCGGTCAGTATTTGTCTCTGGGATTCATTGTCTCTTTATTTCACAGACGTTTTGAGCCTTCTTGATAGTACGTGATTTTTAACAGTACGGGATTACTGTGACTCAGAAAGGCAGACCCAACTCAGGAAGGAAAATGGTTCCTAATGGAAATATTCACCTTTTCCCTGCTCGTTAAACTAACTTTTCTGAGTAGTTTTTCCCGTGCTCTGTGGAGGGTGTGGGTGGGCGATGGGAAGAGGGATAAGGGATAGCGTTAGGATAATCTTGCTGAATGAAGTTCACACAGGTAACCTGGCAGAGGTTCATAATTTGGAATTGCAATTGATCCTTAAGAGATTTTCACAAACAAATACGCAATAGTAAAGGGAGACTGGGAGGATTGTGGAACTAACCTCTGTAGCTCCTACCCATGCTAAGTTCACTATTATACCATGAAACCTGGTGTGTGAAAAATTACATCCTTGGGACTTAGGGCCATATGCACTTTCTAATGGTTTCTAAGTGCTGATAAAAGGTCATGGACAGATAGTACTAGTTAAAAACCATGTCACTTACTCCTTGGGGGAAAAACACACAAAATGTGGGCTAAACTATACAAGCCAAATCCCTACAAAACCAGGAAGGCAAGGATAAATATTTCTTTGCCAGCGATTGAGTGGGGCGGTGCCTGCATGATTTATTTTAAAATAACAAAACACCTGGAACAATGGAGTACTTCTCTGCGCCTCATGGGTATCTGTGACTCCAGTTCATGACAGAACAAGTCATCAGCTGTCTGCCAAACCGCCCAGGGGACATGACGGATTGCTGCACACGGGGCCTGGTGCAGTCTCCAGGTACCGAAACCCCAGGCTGATGAAACACAAAACTGCCAAGAGGGAACTCTTCCTCAAATATTGCCACAGTATCTACACCAGTGACCAGAAGCACTTGAGAAATAGCAATCTCAAACATCCCAAGAAACATTCTCACTATAAACAGTGTTTATTAAATCACTTCCTTAAGCAAAGAGATCATAGAATACAGACTCAATGAGGTGTGCTTGCTCAGTTTAGGCATGCTGGCAGGGTACTGTATGTTGACATATAGGTAGATGATGGATGGATGGATACATAGATGATAGATAGATATATAGATAGATGATAGATAGATAGATAGATAGATAGATAGATAGATAGATAGATAGATAGATGATGGATGGATTGATAGATGTATGAATAGATATATAGATAGATGATAGATAGATAGATAGATAGATAGATAGATAATAGATGGATGGATTGATAGATGTATGGAAAGATGTAAACTGATAGAAAGATTGATAGATAATTAGTAGATAGATAGATAGATAGATAGATAGATAGATAGATAGATAGATAGATA
>NC_022009.1:78865066-78865411 GCF_000317375.1 Microtus ochrogaster
AAACAAGGACTGAAGAGATGGTCTAGTGCTTGCTGGTCTTCCAAAGGACCTGTTTGGTTCCCAGCACCCACATTCTGTGGCTCATAATCACCTGTAACTTCAGCTCTAAGAGGTCCAATGCCCTGTTCTGGCCTACACATGCACCTGCGTAACACATCTTCAAATAATATTCCACAACAGGGACTGGGTTACATCTAATGGAACTGTTGACTGTCAGGTCCAAAGAAGACCCCCAATTCCCCAGACTCCAAAATGCAGTTCAGATATTCAGGAATGAGCTCAGCCTGGACCCTCAGAGGGTTCCCTATTCTGAACTCCTCCAGTTCACACGCTTCTCTCCCACCG
>NC_022009.1:78865634-78872519 GCF_000317375.1 Microtus ochrogaster
TGCTCTTCCTCTGCTCTGCTCCCCATTGCTCTTCCTCTGCTCTGCTCCCCATTGCTCTTCCTCTGCTCTGCTCCGGTGTCTCTCACTACGCCTTCTCTACTCTCTGCCCCTGCCATTCTTCCCTCACAGATAGCCCTGGCCACGACCAGTCTCCTGGGCATGTTCAGTTTACTTCTCTCTCCCTTTGCTGTGTGCTCTCCCAGAGGCTTCTGGTTGTTGTCTCTCTCATCTCTACAATATAAACCTCCCCTGTAACCATAGCATGGAGGGGTCATGTCATCGGTTTACGTGTTGGATGAAGGGTTTCTATAGGCACACCCCCCAAACCCTGACTCTTGCCATAGGTTGCTCCCCACAAACTGACAGTGAGGCCCCATTGCTGAAGACAACACCTATACAATTCTATGAACACAGAGAAGTCAAGCAAGCTATGCCTCCTGGCTAGCATCTTTGATGGAAGTGGATAGTCTGCAGGCTGCTGAAGCATTTAGCTAATTAATCTTTGACAATAAAAAAATAGGTAATGAGATATTGGGGTAAGAACCTAAAACATCAGAGCCACAGAGGAACAGCCACCAGTGACTTCCTATCCCTTCCATCCAAAAGGACTGAGATCCCCCTCCCAGCACCATCTTGGTACTTCCTGTCTCCTATCTATCCTCAGTCCTCCAAAACCTCCATGGTTAATTTTGGTCAGCTAGTGGCTAACTCCATCCTCTGATTCCAGTCAAGCTTTATTGTCACAATACAATCAAAATACAGCACAACAGGCTACCAAAGGAGAAAGGTAAAAACCACCCAGCTACAAACCCTTTGATCCCAAAACCACCACAAGGTATGCCAGAGCAATGGCGGCACAAAGCTTGTGAAGGTACATAACCTGTGTCTGTTTTCACTTAAGGTCCACTCCATAAGACAGAGCCCATACTTGATGCTGCTTGGGTGACCAAGAAGCTGAGACTAGACAGTCCAGGAACCTAGTGTAACACCAAATACCACTGTTCTTTTAAAAACAGATAAGCAAACCAACAAAAAAGAAATGCTAATAAAATGAGTCCTAATGACGTTCTGCTATAACCATAGGTCAGTGCCTTGCTTTGTTCAGCCACCATCAGAGAAGCTTCCTCCTTAACACAGAAAGCTGCAGGCAGACAGCATGTGGAGACTGTGGAACATTCAACACTAAAAGGGGTATCTCTATCCAGTCCCTCCCATCACCCAGAGGGAATGGAGACACCAAAGAAACAGGTCCTCTAGGTCAGCAGTACCAGTGCACGTATGGATTCACAGGGGCTGAGGCAGCATATGATTGGCTCTGGTAATTAATTATACAATGTAGACTTATGCCAAATCATTAGATTGTATACCTTGAATACATACAATACAGATTTGCTAATTAATTATTTTAAATATAGCTACAATGGCAGACCATGCTTCCACCTGTCTGTTTTGCTTGCCTCTTTCACCAAGGGTCTCTCCAGGTTGTTCCCCAATTCCTCTTTCCATCTTACTTACAAGTGTCTTTGCTCCTAATGTACTTCACATACAGGCCAGCCATGATGCGGCCTCTGCTCCTCATAGTGCCTGAACGGAAACCACCTGGATGGCACAGTGACACAGAAATAGCAGAGTGAGGTTTCAGAGGATGTATGCAAACCGCTGCATAATCTGATAAAGCCGAGCTGTGTTTCACAGAATCCAAGGGAGAAGACTATGGGGCAATGGGACATTTCTGTCAGCAGTAAAGAGCATGTAGAGACATCGGTGGAAGCAAACGGGATGGAGGGGAATAGGGGGAAGGGGTGTGGCATAGAGACAGCACTGGAAGCAAACTCACTCAGCTGACCTTCCCTGACAGGATCAGAACAAACAAAGCTGGTGGTAGGAGCAGGAAGGACTTAAGGGCTAAAGAGTGAAGTTTGTTAAATACTGACTGGAGGAAATGGAAACTCCTTCTCAGGAGGTCCTTAGAAACAGGATAGATTCTAATCTGTCTGGAAGAATTTAGGTGTGGTTTGTCTCCAGGGCAAGTGAATTGGTTTATAGAACTTCACAAAATTTCCTGTATGCTTTTTTGACACCCTTCCATGACTATTTAGAAACTTACCCGGTGCCTTTCCCCACTCCAACAACGGCCCCTTAGGTGCCGAATATTTGGTGACCATATCTCAAAGCTCAGTGAACTCTCTTCTGGGAAGTGGGAGACCACCCACACAGAGCAATGATAGGCTACCACCTAAAATCTACATATTTGCCCTGCTGTGAATTGTCTGTCATCTTCATTGTTCCATTTGTAGAATTATTTGCAAAGTCTTGTCATTAGTAATTTTTTTAAGTCTCTATTACTTTGGATTTTTTTAACAAAAACATTCCCCATGAAAGATGTTCAAATTAACTTTTAGCGTATGCAATAATATACGTGTGTTTTTTAACTTCAACACTCTTAAGGAAAAGAAAAAAGTCTGTAACTGATGCTTGCTCCAAGCCCTGTCATTGTCGATGTGTGTGTTCTCATATGAAGAAACCCAATGCTTCCAACATAGTCTGTGAATGTTATGTTTTCTTTTCTAAACAAACAATGAGATGATCAATTTCAATCTCATGCCCAGGCCTCTATGCAAGTGTGTTTCCCATTAAAGTTCATCATAATGTTTCCAAGTGTGTTTCTCAAACAAATCAAGACCGTTTTATCCTTACATAGTAAAATTGTCTTGATTTCATTTGAGAAAAACACCATGCACCAGAGGTCAATGGAAAACGCACCATAGTGCACCGTTTTTTAAAAGTATGGTCCTAATGGAAAGATAAGATACATTTCATCTTTCGATACGAATCTCAAGAAACAGAGCCTCCCTTTCCATGTGTGGTACTGTGGTTTTCAATGTTTCCACTCAGTGAATTTCAGTTCTTAAAACCAAATCTCCACTCTTCCCCCTCCTTTCCCTGGCTATGTTTTCATGAAGGTTTGCCAGTGAATGCCCATTGCACCACCCCACGTGTGCTGTGCCCTGTGATTGCACCACACCAGGCCTGTTCTGATAACCACAGGACTGCCAGCCCTTATGCCCCCCAGCCTCACAAGTGAGCTACCTTGAAAATCTATGCTAAATCACTTTGCAAACATAAAATCCTATTTTAAATTTTAAAGTATAAGAGTAGACTAAAATAACGATGATGCTAAAAGCAAAAAATACCATACGCAAGCAAGCAAATGCATGGTAGGACTTTTTTAAATAAATTTTGTAAAAAAAAATAATTTTATAAACTCCATTATAAAAAGTAAAACCTTGCAAATAAATGAAAACGTTCCTCCCTCAAATTTTATTTATTTATTTATTTATTTATTTATTTATGTATTTATTTTGGATTTTTCGAGACAGTGTTTCTCCATAGCTTTTGGTTCCTGTCTTGGAACTAGTTCTTGTAGACCAGGCTGGCCTCGAACTCAGAGATCCGCCTGCCTCTGCCTCCCAAGTGCTGGGATTAAAGGCGTGCGCCACCACCTCCTGGCTCTCCCTCAAAATTTAAAAGACACTTTAAGGATAAACTGTGGAATCATTCAAAAACTAAAGAATAGCCGGGTGGTGGTGGCGCACGCCTTTAATCCCAGCACTCGGGAGGCAGAAGCAGGTGGATCTCTGTGAGTTTGAGGCCAGCCTGGTCTACAAGAGCTAGTTCCAAGACAGGAACCAAAAGCCACAGAGAAACCCTGTCTCGAAAATCAAAAACAAAACAAAACAAACAAACAAAAAAAAAAAAACTAAAGGATATTAAAATGTGAAGGGCAATGAATAAAAACACAGCTAAAATAGATTTAAACACATTGTGCAGATCCTAATCTCACAACTTCCTTAACTGCATAGTAAAAAAATGAATTATGGAAAGTAATTTTGAACTTGTTGAAGAAATTTGAATGTTGATATTAAGTATTATTAAAAGTGGTGTCCTAATAGTATCACGCAGGCTTAGAAATGGTAAACATCCTGTTTCTTACAGCTACAGACTAAGTGCTTTATGGGGGAAATAACATGGTATTTGACTATAAAGATCTTTAGAAAAAAATGTGGAGAGACAGCTACAACATTAATAAGATATCACTCCCTGTTCACCTGTGCACAGATGAAATTTTTATTAAAGAATAAATAATAGAGGAAGTGTCATGAGGCATCACACTGATAAGAAAGGTTCCTGGTAGGAAAGAAGCCAGGCGACACTGGGACACTGTGGGAGCACCTGGAAAGTCTTCCTTAGCTGTGCCATAGGGCAGTCCTTAAAGACAGGACATGGAGGAAATGCCAGGGAAGTCTATATTGGAGTTGTGCTCTGACTAACTGCCTGCTAAGGATTCAATCATTTATTTTGGAACAAATGTCACCCCAGGAAGGAATTTTACATTAAGTAATTAGATACTCTTCTTTTGAGAAAAATGCTTCACTTTAAAACTGTTCACAATAAGCTGATAGGAAGCCACGGAAACATAACTTTGGCACTTGATTTTGGTTATCAATTTGATTGAAATAAGAAACACAAAGGCTTAGATGAAGGATGCCTTGGGGGTGAAATCTGTGAAGGTATTTACAGAAGCAACTAACTGAGAAGGGAATGTTGCCAGCATCACCCCCTAGGTAGGGACCTCAGGCACAATTAGACATGTGAGCACCAGCTGCCCCTTCTGTGCCTTGTGACCCTCCTCGATGTGAGCAGCCTGCTGCCACAGCTTCTGGCCCCTCTGCTTCCATGCTTTCCTGACTACAGCCCCTGAACCCTGAGGCACAGAAAACTCCGCCTCCTCTGCTTGTTTCCTCTGGTTGCTTCTTGTCAGGTATTTGCAAATGAGAAAAATAGTAACATTTTTTAAAAAGTAAAAAAAAAAAAAAGTAAAGCTTTAGCTCATTTTAAAATGTTATAACTTAACATAGTGCTGACCATTTAAGTATCTCCCATATGTAAAGATCGGGGGTTTTGTATTTTCTCTTCCCATCCACCCCCTAGCGTTAAGGTGACCATGTCCATTTAACTGGGGGAAAATAACAGCTAAAGCAGAGAAGCTAAGGGTCTTGAGGCATCAAAGAGTGAGAAGCGCAAAGAAGCACAAACAAACAAACGTGGGAGTGGCCATCAAACTCCACTACCCACAGTCATGCCATTTCCCACTGACGAGCGATAGACAATGAGGCGGCAAGGATCTCATGCCCAGACAGATTCTCAGTTCAGTCTGTGGTCTACCTGGGCAGGTAGAACAGGAGCCGGTCTAGTGCAGCCAACGCAAGAACACAAAGGAGGGGAAATAAGGAAACTTTCCATTGGAATGTGCAGACGTCGGGCTTAGGTAGCATCCCCCACCGTTCCAGTCTTGCAAGACAAGCAGGACCTTTCCCTAGAGTGACTCATTTCTTGCACGTACTAAACAAAAGTCCTTAGGGAGATCACCATGAGGAGTCCCAGAGTAAGTTGGTGGCAGTTACAGGTTTTTCAGGGGGGGTCTTGTAGAGGTAACCAAGAAATAAAGCCACAGTCTTTGGGAAAATCATCTGAATGGAGACACGGAACAGAGACAAAGATACTTGACAGGAGAATAGACTTTAGAGGGCATGCTTGGAGTGACAATATAGTACCAGTAAGGGGTTGCCTAATGCATGGACATGGGGGGGGGGGAGTAGCCATGGCAGTTACGGGACCCAAGGAAAAAGGATCAAATCAAGCAGGGAGAGACAGTGAGCAACATAAAGAGAGGGGGCCTGGTTTTGAAGGAGGTCAAGGGGAAAAGGAGAGAAAAGCATAGGCCAGCCTGCCGAGAGCCTGCATCTGTGTTTTACGTAGAATACATCTTCATTTCGCACCTGACACATGGGAGAATGAGAGCGAGGAGTAATGACGAGGTAAATAAAGTATCTCCTCCGTAAGATATTCCTTTCCTTAAGAGCGAAATGATGGTTTACATTTTGCTTCTTGGAAATAAACATAATATCCCAACAGACTTGTCATCTATCAGTTTCCATTACTCAAAAATTACAAATTCAAATTTGCCCACAGCAAGAGGTTTTGTGACTTGTTTAGCTGTTTCTTTCTCTTTCAAAATATGCCATGTGCCATGTCCTGCCTTTGTCCTACTCAAACTCATTAACCCCTTCGTAGATGGTTTCTCTGAGAGAGAAGTTGATGAGGCAGGATGCAAGGACAGGAACAACTGTGCAGGTCAGGGAAGACAGAGAATTCCTTCAGCCCAGCCTTTGCTTGAAACTACACATCACAGTTTGAGAAGCAGAAGTCCCATCACAGTTAAGAGCGCTCCCTGTGGGACAGCACGTGCTGTGAAAGTCGGCAAAGGCATTTCTTCTACCTTAGCATAGTGCTGAGCTGTTCTCAAGGCCTGAGTGGATGGGGGGGGGGTGCTTTTGTTCTTTTGGATCTCTTCTGAGAATTGACTCCAGTGGAACAATCATTGCACAAGGACTGCTTAGTCCCCGCCGTTTGTGCTGTGTAAGCACAGCATGGCACCCAGCTGCTCACAGGTCCTAATGCAAAATGATGTATTGTGCTTTCCTTCAAACACATTATATCATCACATGCCGAGTTATCCAGAGGTAGAATAGATAAGGCTTTCTCCACAAAATCTCAGAGAAACAAACTGTAATGCTCCATGTCCATCAAGAGCAGGTAAAGCAGGAGAGGCCTTTTTATGTTAGCCACTGAGGAACACAGATTCATGAGACAGCCATCAACTCCAGCACTGCCAACCTCTGTGTTGTGGGATATTTCGATCGCATTCAGCCACTCCTGAGACTGCCAATAAAGTTTGCTTTAAATCAGAGGGTGGGGCTAGGTGACCCAAATTAGCTATAGAGGTTTTGGAGAAATGAGGACAGGAAGTAGTAGGAGGGACTT
>NC_022009.1:78872628-78875087 GCF_000317375.1 Microtus ochrogaster
AGAGAGAGAGAAAGAGAGGAGGCCACTGATTGCTTCTCTGCTGCTTCTCTGACCATTCAGGTTTTACCCTGATACTTGACTCCTGAGATTTTATTGATAAAGATTGATTAGATAAATACTTCTCCTCTGCGTCACAGCAGAAGAAATGTCCTGGGCACCCTCATACTGGCGCTGGATCTCTCCAGCTTAGGAATGGCTGAATTTGCCTCTGTTTACAATTCATTAGTGATGCCAGTCGCGTGGCTTCACTCCTCCAGATGAGGCCAGAGTAGTACAATCTAAAACCACGTGCCAGGAAATAGGGAGAATTGAGAATACCAGTTCCCATCTCACTGATGAAGGTCAAGCTTTGGCTTTTGTTGTTTTTGATGCAAACATCTGCAGGTGAACACAAAAGGTGTGTAATGTGCTTGTGTGTACTAAAATGTGGTCGCCATTGAGTCCGAGCAACTTTTTTAAATGGTGTCTTTCTAGATCCTAAAACAGTCTCTGCACCACGAGTGACTTTAATTAAATGTTTTGAGGTAAACGGAACTCTAGTGAGAAGAAAGCATAGCAGAAGAGAGCTGGGAGTAACAGGGAGAACATCTGTGGCTAGCCTGTAGCTTTACTTTAAGAATCACCAATTAGTAAGTTCCAGAACTAAGCGGCTTGCCAACTGCCCTGGAAGGGAAATGGCCCATCCCCTCGGACTGCTCCAGAGCTGTGGTCCTTTCTTCCATTCTAGCTGTGGAGAGCCAAGGATGAGCAGATAGGAAGGCAGCTGTGCTTTCTCAGACCCCAGCCCAAGTAGCGCAACACTTCATGCCCCTGCATATCAGAAGTCACGATTGCTCCGGCTAATCTGGATTTTCCCTTAAAAAAATCTGTAAGATTGCTGCAAACCAAGCCAGAATTCTAGCTGAAGTTTTCCCTTGTAACACCAATTACTGCAAATCCCCAAGAGAAGCATCAAAGGAGACCCAGGAAGCTCTTGGACTCCTTTGAGTTTTCTTTCTAATGAGAGACTCTGCATGGACCTGAACTCTGTCCAGCATTTATTTATTTATTCAGGGTGAGCTGGTAGACATACGGTGCTTGTTAAATTGTAGAGGGCGACCACACTTCATTTCTTTCTCATCTATTGCTCTGTTCTATTCTTTCCACATTAAAGGTAGTACTGTAATAATGTATTTCCTAGGGGCAGCATGCTATAGTGTGTGTGTGTGTGTGTGTGTGTGTGTGTGTGTGTGTGTGTGTGTGTGTGTGTGTGGCAATGGTGACAGTGAACATCCAAAAGGAAGAGAGATCTCCTTTGGTCTGTTGTCTCAGAGGTCACAGCCTCTGACATGGGACAGGGTGAGGCAGAGCTCATGATAATAAGAGAATGGTGTAAGATTGCTCAGCTTGTGTTGCCCGAAGACTGAACACTCCTGTACCATCGAGTTGCTCCCTTCTCCCCATTCAGGGTAGATCTTCAACATTCATTCATCATCTCTGGAAGCACCCCTACACTACCCCTGACCCCGAGGAGGTTTTTATCCAGTAAGTTGACAATCAATATTACCTGTCCAAAGTAGGTTGGGAAGTGAAGCAGGGCAGACCCATGAGGTAGGAACCTCGGGTCTTGTTCATGAGGAACGTGACTGAGTCCCTTATTCAATTCTCTGCACTGTCATTTCCTCATCTGTAAAACTAACTGCTGTGGTTTGCATATGGTTTGTGCACGTCCTCCGAGGGTTTCTGTGTTGAAATTTAATTCCCACTGTGAAACGATGGGAGCCTGAGAACCTCATCTATGGTGTTAAGAGGTAGAGCCTTTGGCAGATGACAAGAAGAACATCGTATGTGAAGGTAGAGCCTGAATGTTGACTCCTAGTGTCTTGTCATCACCTGCTGGTCTGTCCACATAGATATTGTGGAAGCAGAAAAGCCATCCCAGATGTAATCCCTGACACCAGATCTCCAGAACCATGTCCCAGAAGAAATCTCATTTTCTTATAAAGGTATCCAGCTTCAGATGTTCTATTATGATATTACAATGGACAACTACAGCCCCTCTGTGGACCTTGCACAAATGATAAAGTAGGGTAAAGGGAACCATTACCACACTGAATGCCTTCTGCTAGCAAAAGCAGTACAATTGTGCCATGTATTAGTCAGAGATCACTGCACTGACTCCTAAAAGGCAGCTACTCTATTTTAAATTTGTGTCTGTCAAAAGACAGACTGATTCTCACTTTTTATACTTCTAGTGGGTATGACCACAGAGGTCTAAGAGTTAACAAGTCGACTCTAATTTTCCTTATTTGTTTCTGTGGCTTTGGATAACTGCTGGTGGGAGAAGAAAACAACAATATGCATTTGGTTGTTAAGACCCAATCCCTTGCTCTATTACCTATGACGGTGACTCCAGCCACACCAGGGTTTCATTTTGACAGTTTCTATTTTTCTCATGAGCAGAAAGGGGGAGAAGGACA
>NC_022009.1:78875684-78885743 GCF_000317375.1 Microtus ochrogaster
GAGAATGAGATGGAATTGAGCCTACCTCAGTGGATTCTAATAGTGCCATCCAGGATTCAATGTTCTGCCTTCAGTAACTCCACCTATGGCACTCCCCTTGTTCAGTACTGGTCACTGAGGGCTCCTCTGTGTTCAGACCCTTCCTCCTCCTGGTGCCCCATGCAACTTAAAGAGAAGGAAACAGCTCCCTCCCACACCCACTTGGGAGAGCACATGGAACTGGACCCTGAATCACCAGCAGCACAAACTGATTATCTCTGTAAAAGAGAATGCATGCTACAGTTTACAGAAACAACATATCCCAGAATGGTGTCCTGAGTGTACCCTCGGCACCACGATTGTAGTACAGCTTCTTCACTTGGTTCTATACATCCTCTAGAGAGAACAGCAGTGTCCGGGGCTGTGTGATCATTCCAAAGTGTCCAGGATAGGTGCAGAGATGGCGATGGCTATGTTCGTGGTCATATATTTCCCTGTTCTCTGGGTCATTGCTACAGACTGTGTGCATGCCCCTACCCCGGGCTTCATAAATTGGAATTCTAGGTCTCAGTGTGATAATAACAAGACAGTGGGTCTTGGGATGTAATTAGATCATGAACAAGTAGTGTTCGTTTGAAAATAGAGCAAAAAGAGTCGTCTTTCTGCTCGGTGCCAAGTGAGGACGCAGCAGGCAGGACTCCCTCCCTCGGCAACTCAGACGAGGCCCCCACCAAAGCCTCACCAAACTGCCATCCACCTGGGTTTCAGACTTCCAGGCTATCTAACAGTGGGAACAAAATGCCTAGGTTTTTGTTATTGTTTTGGTTGCTGGATTGAGTTTTGTTTTATTTCGTCTTGTGTGTTACAGCCAGTCAGAGGCATTGTGCTATGCCTGGACAAACAGAATGGAGACAGTGCCCTGGAAACCATACACAGAGCTTCACACAGCTCTCTGCCTCTGCTCTTGATCCTTCCGGGTAGAGAGGGCATTGGGGGAAAGGCTTCTCCCCTTTCGGTTGTCCAAATTGATGAAAATTAGGCATCGGGGTCTATTTGAGATGGGAAGACCTCTAGGATTGGTATTTCCTATTGGGAAATGTACGGCAAAACAAATGTGTGTTCTTTACAGAGTAGTCTAAGCAATAGCAGAGGGAGGGAACGCCACCTTCTAGGCCACATTTTCCTCTGTGGTCCCAACCTAAGCCTGGCCTCTCTGTCTTCCCATTCGGCCCAGGCATCTCCAGCCCCATCAAGAGAACCAGTGACAGAAATAGCACCATCCACGCTGGTAAAGGATGCATGACCCAGAGCATCAAGGACAGGTGCCAGGGCAGCTCTACCCTCTCCTAAGACAACAGCGGCGTGCAGGCCATTTTTCTGCCCAAGTCAGAGGTTTGTCAGGACATCATATCTAAAACTGTCACTGCTATTGAGAGGTGACCTGGGTTATAGGCCAGGTGATCTGACATTTTAAGGATGGACATCTGGGGGAGGGGACTGGGAGTTGGTTTCATTGTAGAGTTCTTTGCCTCGCAATTGCAATATCCTGGGTTTTATTCCTGGGACCGTTTTGTTTATTTTTAATTGATGAAGAACTCAAAGCTTAGAAGCTGTCTCATTAGCTGGGAGAAATACAGAACCAGATGCTAAATTTCCCTGGGGTCCCCTAAGTGTTAAACTCCAGAAAAGACCCACAGTTCTTTCACCACTTAAATGAAGCTTGTTAAATGTTTTAATTAATACAAAGCATCAACTAGTGTTGCTACCACAGATATATAATTTAGGTATGATCCATATTTCACTAGCAAAATGAAGTTAATGGGATAGTAAATCCAAATAATATCACAGGCCACAGAGATGCCACCCAGCTTGACAATCTAAGTTAGATTCCTAGGACTTAAATCATGGAAAGAAAGGACTAACCCCATGACTTGCCCTTGCTTCTATAGATATGTCAGGCTATGAGTGCATGCATACACAGGTGAATTATTTAAAAAACATATAAAAGAAATAAAAAGCAAAATATTATATGGAAAAACGAATCTAAAAAAAATAGCTTACAGATAGAATTAAGCGATAAACACTAGGGTATCTGAACAAAGAAACTGTGAAGTTTGCTACCTGTGTATGATCACCCTACACTCTCTGGCAGAGGAACTCTGGAGCTGCTACCAGAAGCCATGCTCAGGGTAGGCCACACCAAGATGAGCAGTCACAGAAATAAATGCTCACAGAACACCATGAGTCATCAACCTACAAACGACAAAGATCGGAAATAAGGGATTTTCTTCACCCCAAAGACATCCCAGTTACTAAAGCTATGATACAAAATATAAGTAAAGTCAACAAAAGGAAATGGCAAAGGAATGTACGTAATTACAGCAGAGACAGGATGCGTAGCGTCTTCTCCGCGGTAGTCAACAGGGCAGACCAGCTCACGCCACACTGACTGAAAACACAGAGAGGATTACATAGCGTCATGTCGTAGAAAGGGCTTAGCTGACTTCCTTTCCTTGAATGGCACCGGCACATTAGAAACAATGCCTCCAAACTCCCTCAGTGAAAGTAAGAGAGCGGTGAAATAGTTTTCAGACCACCTACATCTAACGTACGCTAGGTTACACAACACATTCCTTTCCGTGGGTGCGCTTTTTATAGCCGTCGTTCCAGTGACTGGGGAACTGTGAACAGGGTGATGGCATTCAATTAATTCACAAAATGCAGCTGTACTTCAAGCTCTTGGCAGATGGCCAACAATTTTAATGTAATATTTTTTTAAGGAGAAAATGCAATAAGAAGTCTCCGCAAGAATATTGTATAATTTTCCTTTTAGTTCTTAATTTGTTGAGAGACACCAATATGTGTGTGCTGGAAAACTATTACACCCAAAGTGAGGATCCATACCTCCGCGGTGACCGGGAAATGTGATGGCGGTGTCATGGGAGATACGCCTATAAAGAAACACTGCCACTCTTCACATTCTGACACCCTTGGGAGACACATTAGAAAAAATGGCAGCTTAAACAAAAAGTGCTTGAGTTTGCACAACTCAACAATAAAAAAGGAAGCTTGGCCGCGGCCACCAGCCTTGCTCTCTCCTCTGTGTGCTTGGTTTCCTCCATTGTCAGCTCACCATGCAGAAGGGGATATGGTTATGCTAATAGCACCGTGGAAAGAGTCCAGGGAAGGAGTATTCATTTCTCTTATCCTCTACTTATTTTTGCACATGTGCATCTCCATATATGTGTGCCTGTGAATGCGTATGTATGGGGCATGAGTGTGGAGGCCAAGAAATCCTGGGTCATCCCTTGTGTGCTATCTTTTCTGAGACAGACATGGAACTCACAAACTAAGTAGACTGAACTGGCAGACACACGGAGATCTCCCTGACTCTGTTTCCATAGTACAAGTGTGTTCTGCCACACCTCAGTACTGTTTTCAAGGATGGAGCCTGGGATCACATTCAGGTCCACATGCGTAAAAGGCAAATATTTTACCAACTTAGTCATCTTCCCAGAACCCCAACACACACACACACACACACGCACACACACACACACACACCTCACACACACATGCGCACACACACACACCTCATTTTAATGACCTATTTCTGCTATGGCTGTTTACAGCCCTTAATTGTAGAAGCATTGGGGGTTCTGGTGGCCTTCAGACTGATTTCTGCTTCTTGAATTTCCATATCAGCAGGCAAAGGGTAAGGAACTGGGCAGAGCCTAAATGAACTATTTTATCATTCCTACCCATAGCTATGGGAAATGTCAAACATCTTGACAAAAGTACCCTTAGTGTGAAAACGGGTCTTGCTCTGCTGAAACCACAAATGAATTCATGAAACTGTAATTATTTCCTAAAACTGTAAAAGTCCTAAACTTAAAGTGTAAAAACTTTTCAATGCCTTTACAATTTGCCTGGAAATTGTTTCATTTGAACCATTTTCCAAAATGGAGTGCTTCTAATTAAAATGAGTATTGAACGTTCCTCTGCCGTTTGCTTTTCATTAGCACACGTGAACAGGTGCTAATCAGAGCACTGAGCACCGGAAGCTGGTAGCTGAGTGACCACAGAGAACACAGCTAACGTAGCCACTAAGACACTGGATTACACAAAATAGTTTAGGGTCTAAGCAAATAATAGCACCGGCTTTAATCATCCGCCTGAATGCCAGTCAACACCACGAAGAACAAACACAGGAAGAACAAGCACAATTGGAGCTGTAAACAGCAGCCCCTTGCTTTTGGACGCTGCTTTAGGAGAATCTCCCACTCATCTCCACAAGCCCTCGGAGAGTGGGTGTCTTATGGGGGTGGGGGTAGGGGTTGGGAGGAGTGGGGGGAGTCTCAGTTTCCCTGTCTGCCTGACCACAGGAGTGGGAACAGTGAAGGGTACCAGGTTCTCCAAATCAGCATCCTCGTGCAGGGAAAAAGAAAGGTTAAAAGACCAGTCTCTGGCCACCTATGCTCACAGCCTTCCTGGAGTCCTGGCCTTCGAGATGTTTCCTGCCACCTTATAAAGAAAACGAGAGACACAGACACTGTTGCTCAGATTGCTGGACGCCTTGCTAATACAATCATCCATAAAACTGTAAAGTTATTTCTAGAAGGAACCTTCATTCTGAAAAATATCTAAATGATGATAGTATCCAGAAGAAAATCCCAGGACCCTCAGATGGTTCAGTTAGAATCTTCACACACACACACACACACACACACACACACACACACACACTGTAAAATCAGTATGCAAATATATCAAGCTCTTGATACATAATATTTCCAATGACAGAATGATGGAGCTCTACACTGCTCCTCTGTTTAGTTAAGTATATGGCTCATTTGAAAGCTTTTCAGAAAGACGAGAAAAATGCTCTTTGCTTTGTTAATAATATATATTGTGGGAATTGTGTTTTTAAATTAAAAATCAATTTATGGTTTTCAATCAGGCATCAGTGAATCCGGCCTTATGTCCTGGTGGCATCGCATACCAGTACCTCCTGGGAGCTTATCACCACACTGACGTGGTTAGACAGTAGAGAGAAGTCTTCTTTCTCACCCTAGCTGCCTGAGGACCATTCCCATCATAAAATCACAGGGTCTGGACTAGGAAGCTCATGACAAAAATCCAGAAATCCATACATGTAAAGAGAGAGACAAGTGAAAGCCAAGAGACAAGAATGATTGAGGGCATTGAAAACGTTGCCTTCTGATTTGGTCCAATTATCCTTGCCATAGTAAAATACCCAAGACTAAATAGTGTATAAAGAAAAGAGGTTTATTTGGCTCATCGCTTAGGAACCTGAATGTATAATATGAGGTAGCTGTTCTTTGTTGGCTTTTTCTAGGTGTCTTGTAGTGATGGTACTCTGGCAGGCACATGTATGGGGAGGTCATATCATGACATATGAGTCCAAAAAACAATTAAAGGGCCAGATTCCATATTATTTACAATAAGTTACTCAGGTAGTGAACTACCAGGTCACAGGAAAACTACCTTCCTTCCTCCTAAGGGCAGTGCCCCAGTGACCCAACAGTCTCCATCAGTGTCCACCTCTCCAAGGCCCCAACACCTCACCACCAGTAACAGTAGTACTCTGAGCACTGGCGTTTTGACATGAATCCTTGGGGACCAATGACATCCAAACCACAACACCAGCCTACCTATCCCTATGAGCATGTATGTGCATGCACGTCAATGAACACAGGCACGCACATCCAAATACAAAGACATCTGTGTACACGTGGATGTGTGCACACGTATTTACACAGAAGGTGTCCTTCAGACGTCGACGGCTGTATCAGTGTGAGAAACGCAACCTGCCTGATGGCATTCACAAGACTCAGGAAAAGCTTGACAACTCTCCCCAAGTCCAGACAGAAAGTGAGGATGGTTAACTCCATTGACTCCACAAGTTTAAGTGGCACAGGCGAAGTCAGTTTTTATACATGACGTCATTTCACCCTACAGACTCTCCGGTTTCAGGCAAAGAGTCCTGTCCTTGGCGTCATTACAGAGACCAGGCTCTGATCCTCCTCGGGTGACTCTCCCCCACTCCCACAGCATCCACCGAGGTACCGACTCCTCGGTGTTGTGTTTACCCAAGGGTCTGAAATGATGAGATGTTCTCACCCAGGCCCAATGGGTAGGAATGAGGGCCCCTGCCTGGGAAAATGGGGAATCCTGGACATGAACTCAGCATAAAGTCATACTGAATTTGTCACAAGTTTGCAACTGAAGATTACTTGAGTTCCTGTGTGAGTTTTTGTATCTCTTCCAGATAACACAGACCTATTCCTGAACAAGACTCACTTTCTCTTCCTGTGCAGGCAGGCCTCTGGGAGTCACACATGGCCACTGAGGAGGAAGAAACTGGGCTAGAGAGAAGCGGAGATGACAGCGTCCCTGAGAGGACCTGAGGGGAGCTCCGTGTGGCCAGTGTCCTCCAGAGCCCTGATGACAAAGGCTGACATTCCCGTCTGCAGCTCAGGACCAGCTGCCACACTGACACTCAAACCCCCAGGGGTCATGAAGCAAGTGACACCATAAGCACATGGCTCCCCGACCAGGGGATGTCAGAAAGAGGACGAGGAAGTCAAATGTGATCGAGACGAATGTTGTTCATCGTTATCTATGTATGCCTAGCAGAGAGTAGGTGTTGGTGATCATTTTTAATGAATATTTTTTACTCACTTAAAAGATGAAAAGTGATCATTAGAACTATTTAATGAAATACTAGAAATTTTTAAGCTGTGTGGATTTAATAAAGTCCATCACGCACATGGGTTTTTTTTTCTCATCTACTTTTACTTCAGATTTCTCCTTTGTATATCAACATCTCTAAATGTCAGCAATCTCCACAATAATTTTCCTGTAAATACTATATCCAATCTTTGTGGTGGTAGCATTAATTAGATAACAATAATCTTAACGAGCTTGAAACATCTTCATTTTGCTACTGAAGAAACATGAGACCCAGTGGCAGCAAGGGACTTGAAATTGGCCAACAACTAGTTAATGTCGGGAGTCGAGGCTAAGCCCTACATGCCCCAACTTGGTGCTCAGGGCCCTTTCTTCTCATCCAAACCCACAGGCATGGTGGTGAGGGCTTTCAAACTGAGGTATGCGCACTGCTGCAGGCAATGGCAGGAGGCCAGGGAGGTGAAGCCACAGGATAAACACAGGGTGTTTGGCTTCAGAGTAAATATTACTCAAAGATTTGAGAAGAGTTAGGAGAACTACTTTATTTTTATTAAAACAAGATTGATTATAAAGGAGGCTGCACATTCTAAATGAATTTTTAAAATTTCAAGTTGGTTTCCTCTAGCTATCATTGTTGCACATGGTACTAAAGGCCTTCTGTTCATCCTGCTAGGGATGCTTGCTAGAATAATAAAATAATAAAAACAAGAACAATGATAGTAAATTTGCTAGCATATGGACATTTAGAAAAGAGTTTTTCTGCTAAAGTGCCTTTAATGGCCTCCGTCCTTGCCATTCTGTGGCTGTCCACCTTATTTTAGCCTCCATGATCACTAAGCAGCAATATTTCTAAGACTACATTAAGATGTTACAATGAAGGGCCAGAAAGAAGAATCAACAAGTCAGGGCATCCCAGATGAGAGAATCCCAACTCACACAAGAGATCACAAAGAAGCCAACGTGACTGGTCCCAAAGCCCGGCTAGCCCACAGCTACTACAAACTAAAATCCATATTAGAAGAGAGTTGCCAAAGGAAACGCTGTCTACCCAATGCTGACCCACGCAGTCAGAAGGAATCTCTGTTCTCTTATGAGATTGGAATCTTGGGGAACCTCAATACTACCAACCTCATTCTCCGTCCTAGGTCTGGGTGCATGATGAGGCCTTGGTGCTGAGATGTTAGGGACGCCAAAACCTCAGGATTAAATTAAAATTTGAAAAATTTTAATGTTATGCTTTCAAGTCAAAACTGATGCCAAATAATAATCCATGAACAAAACGTCAAATTTTATATGAGAATAAAATTGTATGCTTTTCTGTTTGAATGGGGCTACCCCAAGACAGCGGAGAACCGCTCCACTGTTTCCTTCCGCGGTCTAGGGGAAACCTCCTTTCTATAAACGAAGCCTGCTGGTGCTCATGTCTGGACTCCGTGAAATTATCGCTGGGCAGCTGCTTGCTCTGGTCCTCAGACCCCCTCCTACTCTCTGGCATCGCTGGCGCCACTGCACGCTGCGACCCACACATCTCACGGGAGAGAGGACACAGGGGGTGCTGTGATGTACCCGGTAAACGTCATAGAAGTCAAGATTTGGCTTCAGATCCTGCCTGATTTGCACTGGCCTTTAGCTGAAAGACGGTGGGAAGGGAACAATGAGGCCTTGGCTAAGCCCAGGGGACTATTAGTGCCCCTCACCGCCATAATTTTCCTGATGTCCAGAGACCAGAAGTCCTCCTCGCTGCCCGTCTTGCCGTGCTCCAGCCTCCAGAAGAAGGCGAAAAATCCTCTGCAAAGCAGTCTCCAGGTAAAGAAGGCCTCCCTCCCTTACCAGATGAACAGCCTGGGAGCGGGAAGGGGGTGGGGGGGGGTGTGGAGGACGATGGGGGTGTCTGACAGTACTCTGCTCCTAGAGGCCACCCCTAGTGTTCTGGTACGGGGAATTCTGTGGTGCTAAACCCCACTCAGTCCCTTTAGTCTCAGGGTTTCGGTACCCTTGGGATCCACACTAAATCCTAACCTGGGCTGTGTTGCACAGGGGTGCAGGAATTGATCCTCAAAGATGTTTCTTTCAGTAGGTTTTAGTGCACCATTTGGTCATTTGGCGATTTTAAACCATTATCTTTCTGTATTAAATTCTGAGAGTGGTAGTGGCGAAGGCTGTTGTGTGGAAACGCCCTATCGCAAGTCTGTAGTGGATTATTTCTCGATAAAGAACCAATTAACATGAAATCAGACAGACAGACACACACACACCAGGCTGCTAAGCTGTTCCCAAATTCAACAGCATTCCCAAATAGCAACTCCCACTCGGTACAATGCCGCAGACCTAAATTGTACCTTCACACAGTGCCCACCTGGGACCACACTGTGGTGGTGGGTGCTTTCTCCCTCCTGTGTTCCTTTCCCTCCTCGTCCTTTCTCACCAATTTGCACGTTGCCACGACTTTATATGTGTCCTTTTCTCTCCTCTGAGCTGTTGTAACTCACCAGGTCTACAGATTTACCCTTCAGTTTCTGATGGAACCCACATCCACCCACACAGTTTTCTTCTGAACATCTCACCTGTAGAATATGCTTCATCAAGGCCAAAAGCTCAAGCGTTTCTCAGCTGGCTGCATCTTCCTTCCGGGCTCTTTTCTCCTCTTCAAACAAGCCAACATAACACTGTCACCAGCATGACATCATCACAATCCTTCCTGTGCCTTCTCCTTGCCCTTGTTATCTGCCTTTGCCTGGAGTCTCTGTCCACACACCGTAGATATTAGCCATTGTTCACTCCCATTCCCTGTCACGGAATCATTCTTGATTTCTCAGAGGTGGCCTTGCTCCATGCCTGTACCCCTCTCTGCTCCCTAGGCTATACTGCACAATGCTGCTAAAGGCATCTTCCAGAAGCTTGTCCCATCCTCTCTTCAGTTCAAAGACCCTGTAAGATGCTCATATCAGCCCAGCGTTAAGTCCAAAGTCACATTCCCCACTAGTGAACTAAGCCTATACCTTAGGTATCATCAAGGAAAGGGAGCCAGAGAAGTAGAAACAAGTCTTTGAGATAACTTCACAGGACACACTGTTTAAAAGCGGTAGCGCGGCTGTCACGTGAGGAAGTAGACCTTCATCCGGCACTCTTACTTGCATGTAGTTTGTGCAAATGCATGTAGACGAATTTGTGAACCATGTGCTATAGCTATTAAGTTAATTTCAAGTGACAGTTTACATAAAATGTGTGGTTTTCAGTTAAGTTATTGAAGCCCATTAAAGTGGTATTTGGGTAGTAATTAAGTGCACAAATCTTAATTAAATTCCAAATCTAAATGCAAAGTTAGCCCTTGTGGTATGATTTCCAAATACTTTTTTTTTTTTTTTT
>NC_022009.1:78886043-78898323 GCF_000317375.1 Microtus ochrogaster
TCCTGGTTCTTGTCTCTATTTTTTATTGATATTTATTGAGCTCTACATTTTTCTCTGCTCCCCTCCCTACCTCTCCCCTTCAGCCCTCCCCCAAGGTCCCCATACTTCCAATTTACTCAGGAGATCTTGTCTTTTTCTACTTCCAATATAGATTAGATCTATGTAAGTCTCTCTTAGTGTCCTCATTGTTGTCTAAGTTTTTGAGGGTTGTTATTTGTAGGCTGGTTTTCTTTGCTTTATGTTTAAAAACCATTTATGAGCGAGTACATATGATAATTGTCTTTCTGGGTTTGTGTTACCTCATTCAAAATAATGTTTTCTAGCTCCATCAATTTTCCTGCAAAATTCAAGATACCGTTATTTTTTTCTGCTGTGTAGTACTCCATTGTGTAAATGTACCACATTTTCCTTATCCATTCTTTAGTCGAGGGGCATTTAGGTTGTTTCCAGGTTCTGGCTATAACAAACAATGCTGCTGTGAACATAGCTGAGCACATGTCCTTGTGGCATGATTGAGCATCCTTTGGATATATACTCAAAAGTGGTATTACTGGGTCTTGAGGAAGGTTGTTTCCTAATTTTCTGTGAAATCACCACACTGACTTCCAAAGGAGCTGTACCAGCTTCATCTTGTCTCTCTTTAAACCCAGCCTCTTGGTTCTGCCCTGAAACCTATCACCCAGAACAACAGGAATTTGTCCTCTCTCTTCCTTGGTCACAGTGTCTCCCCTTTCTTATAGCATTTGCCACCTTCCTGTATCTGCTAGATGTCCCTGATTGTCTCCCACTGACAGATTTGTTCACAGACATCAGGTATCTTACCGAATGTATCCCTAGCTTTACCAGGTAAACGTTACACACTGGTCACAGCCTAAACTAAGCAAGCCACCGTTTTCCATGGATGGCTGGGTGACTGTGTTTGGATCTACTGTTCCTTTTAAAGAATGTCTGCCACATCCATCCTGCCATAGAAAATGACATGAAAACTCCTCAAGAAAACTAAGTAGATGCACTGTATCATTTCCGCATCTTTTCCTGAATGCCGTGGAAGGGAGAACTCACGTGGTATCTGTACACCCACGGTCACAGTGGCACAGTTGAAGGCAGATCAATGCACTTGTCTATCTACATGAGTGTATAGATACAGTAGAATGTCACCGAGCTTTGCAAAGTGAATTTCTGATACATACTACCACATAAAAAGACATTCTGCCGACGGGAGTAAACCAGCCACCCATGGCCAAGTGCTGCAGAGATCTGTTTACTCGAGGTCTGTAGAAGAGAGACTCTCATAGAAGCAGGAAGCAATGTCTGCCTGCCATAGCTTGAGGGGTGGGGTGGGAGGGGCATATGTGAAGGGCGGAGCTTCAGGTAAAAACAGAGGAAAGGTTCTGGAAGAAGACAATACTGGTGGTTCTACAGCAGTGTGAAGACAACTCCTTGAGGATGTCCCTGATCCTACAGAGCCATAAATCTGAAAATGGCAAAACGGGTAAAATGTGTATGTGTGTTTTTCCACAATAAAATCATCAGGGAAGGATGCTGAAAGTCTCTTAAAGGAAGGGCTATGTGTACCACCAGTGATGCTGCCTCCGTTGGCTGGAAGTAAACTAAAGTGTCACAGCACAACTTGGTGGTACTTTGATATTCAAACTCTGTGCTGCAGTCATATAAAATTACTGGGTGAAAAGAAACACACACACACACACACTTTATATATAGCATATGTACACTTGTATATAATATATATTCTAGAAAGTAAAACTTCATGATCACGTGAGGCTTTTGTTTTCAGTTTGGAATATGTATATTGTGTATACATATATATAAATTAAAATTTAAATATATACATATATATTTAAATTTTAATAGAAAACAGGCATTGTGGACTAACACAAATTACATTGGCAATAACTTTTTACTTAAAAGCATACATCTAGACATCCATTTCTCTTACTGGTCTCCAGAGAAACAGAGCCACTGAAATACACAAGCATATAAGCAGAGATTTACTAGGAGGGTTGGGCTCGCCCAGGTGGAAAGACTGGACCTCTCAGACCCGGTGTCTGCAAGCCGGAGCTCTGAGACCGGCCATGGCTTGGTTGCTGTGAAGTCCAGTGGCTGACGACAGGGAGTTATGGAGAGGAACATGGGTGTCCAGCTTCACAGGTGTAAAGGATGTGCCTACCTCTGCCTCTGTGCTCGATTTTCAGCATTCAGTGGACCGGGTGATGACCACATCACTGGGAATCAGTTTCTTTGTTCAGGCAGCCAGTTCAAATGCCGTTCTCTTCTACAGACACACTCACCAGCTCTCAAGATCATGCTGTACCAATTCCTGTGCATCTCTCCTAATCCAGTCAACACGTAAAATTGAGCATCATACCCTTCTGCTTAAATTACTGTACAACTGTTCCCCTGTGAGGTCACACCTTAATCTATACTCCAATTACTGGGAATATTTCATAGCCACAGAGATTATGTTGAGATTAACAATACATTTCTCTGTGCAAAGTTACCTGCTTCTGAGTAACAATGGCTAGGTGAGGTGAAAATTATAATTTTATAACTTTAAAATTATAAACTTTAAATTTGATAACTTTAACAGAATACACATTTAATTCTACTTTGGGCTTAAGTCACTTGGCAGTATTGAGATCGACTGTGCATAGGGCAGGCTGAGACTTTAGATGTGTAAGCGGAAATACCCAGGTCAGAGCATCTGAGCCTGACCCAATGAGTTTTTCCAAGATTTGGTGTTTGTGAGTGTAATATATAATCCGGCTATTGGAAAACTTGAGCCCAAGTCTGTCGGTTCTGCAGGCCCCCAGCTTCGGCTTGATTGGCAAGAGTCAATGGAAATGAGGAAGCTTGCAATCTCCCTCCTTGACTAGGGCAGCCACCTTTCTCAGGTCGCTAATTCCTTTCTGCCCCACTCACTCAAACTCCTTACAGAGCCCGAATAGCAAATCCACTCTCTGAACCTTATAAATCACCTCCTGACCCTCCAGCCTTACCACCCACGTCCAGACCCACAGAAGAGCTGTGATTGTTTGGATGCTGATAATTGCGATGTTTGTGGGCCCCAGCACTGCACCAGAGACCCCTTCGCTTCTGTTGCATCCTGTTCTCTCTACTCTTGAGTGGCCCATTTCCTCTTAGTGCTCTCAGTCAGGAGGCCTACAAATGTTTATTTTGTAATTATTAAAGAAAAGGCAGTGGCTGTTTGGAGTTGCTGCTGGATTTGTGCCTTTAAAATAAAGCCTGTGGCAATAAAATAGAAAAGACCTTAATGTACCCTGAAAAAAAATGACATTTATTCTTTTATATTTGGTCCTTGCTGAGCATACTGAAGCAGACTCTTGAAAGATTATCCCTAAAATATACATGTATTTTATAATAAAATATACATCATATTTTACTCCTCTACCTCCAACCTGGCTCTGGGTGTTTTCATACATACAGAACTTTGTCAAACACTAATTCTTCATTTATGAAGGAACATTTAAGAATAATTGTTAAGGAATTAAAATACCCTACCTCCTAGAGAATTAACAGCTTAATCATGGTATATGCACACACATATGTGTTTCTTTTTTTCCTTTCTGGTTAAAAGTTATTTACACATCTGTGCCTAGGGTTAAAAATAATGAGATTCAACTACAAAGATGAGTAAATAATATATAATTGTAGTGTTGGAATTTATCAATTTAGAGTGGTTGCCTCCATATTCGACTTTCTTTTGATCTCTTATAGACATATTGTTATTGACTGCAAATGTCTCAGTATTTTTGCTCATTGGAATGTGGTTTGACAGATTAATTATATGTTATCAGGCAGTTGAAGATCAGGTAAAGATATGTGGCCACAAGAGGGATGCGGATGTCTTCGAGCTGTTCCTTTCTAAAAAGTAAGTGTGCTTTTTTGGAACAACACAGAGGGGTATCAGTTATAATCTTTTATAAAGGCAAATGTTTTCTCATTACCTCTTCTTCAAGGACTGGGTGGGTGACTGCAGTCGGATCACTTTAGCCCCTCTGGGAGTGTACCCCTTACACTGGAGAGAAAAGTGCTATTATTTCATGCTTGGAAAGCATGAAGAGGTTGTTGAGCCAAGCTGACTAGAGGTGATCTTGGGATGTTATGGAACTTTCCTGCTAGGACTATCGCATTGTAAAACTAATAGAACACGAGTCAAATATCAATTTTAGAAAAGCGGTGAGTGATTTTTAGTATCATTATGTCCCTACCAATACCCGTTACTTCTCAAAAGCTGCAAATATTAACTCAGTAGGTACCATTTTACTTCATTAAGCAATCCTACCCTTGTGTAATAATACAACCTATTTCAGGCTGATTGTGACGTGTAGGAGAATTAGAAACCACAGAGGGATCTGGCAGACGGCAAGCACTCAGTTATCATGAGGACAATTAATATTATTGCTATTGTTAGGAATATTAGCCTATTGTTCCCATATAATAAAAACCATTATTGTACGATAACCCCTAAAACCACTTATATTAATTTGTTAGCAAACAGGAAAAATCTTTTCCTTTACATCAAAGAGGCGTTCTCCATAACACAGAAACCCCAGTGTCTGCAACAGACCCCAGGGACAAGAGCAAGAGGAAGCGATGCATACAGTTGAACTCTGACCACACTGTATTTCCACTGGCCACTAAGAAACATCCTGCATGGCCACTGTCTGCATTTTAATAGCAACAAAACTGCTCTGATTCATATGCATCTCTCCAAATTCATAGGTTAAAAACTAAGTCCCTAATGCAGTGGTGTAGAGACGCAAGACCACTGAGAGCTGATTGACCCTTGAGAGCTCTGCATCTCATTCACGGATTAATGGTGGAGTTACCAGAATAGGATCGTTGTTTCAGGAGTGAGTTCTCATAAAAGCAACTTGGCTCCCCTGCCCACACATGTCTTCACCATGTCGTAAAGCAGCAAGAAGGCCATGCCACAATGGGATACGACTCAGCATAAGAGTGGATAGATAAAAAGAATAGATTCAAAACATTGAAACATTAAAAAGAGTGACCCTTGGCTATGAGTGATTAGCAGTTTTCTTACCTAGAAGACAACAAAGTAGGGGCAAAAATTATTTCACAGTCGACTTGCATACACTAGGCAAGCTGGTATTTTGCTTAAGTCCCTGTTGCCTTTAGAGCTACAGTGTCTTATCAATGTCTCCTGGCAACTCGTCAGTACAAGCAATAGCATCATTAGTAGTAGATTTACATCTCCTGGTCTTGATTGGCCTCACCTTAAAATGTAACAATTGACTATTGACTCACGGCAGTCTTGTGCTTGAAAGTGTTTTCAAAAAAATGAATCACTTGGTCACATGATGTAATAAACAGATTTTCAGCACTGATATTACTACTCTAAGAAACCTGATAGGGATGGCTGGACTCATTGATACGATACTCATGGATTAAAATTTATTGGAAATTCCCAAAGTGAGACTCGTACTCAGAACTTGTTTTTATTATGTCGAGGGAAGAGAGTTGAAGTTGACACGCTACCATCACAAACTATGCCATGGTCAGGCTATGCCATGTTCTAAGGACCCCTTCTTAGAGAAAAACGTGTCAACTACAAAGAGAGGGGATGCATTAGTGCTGTTCATTCCCCATTGAAAGTAGCTTTGGAGAAAGCAGGTATTTGTTGTTGCATCAGGGAAGCTGTGTGTGAGAAGGTACAAAAATCCAAAGATGGTGGAGACGGAAAATAAAGGAAAGAGAGGAGCAGATGCTCTTTGTGGAAAAAGAAGTTAAGGACTATAAGAAGAATGAGAGCATGAGAAGAAAACATTTTGCAATGCCAGATCAGGTAGGGGTCACCCACTGAAGGCGGTGATGTTGTGGGGAGCAGGAGTTTCATTGGAGTCAGAGTGGAGCCCTGTGTGTTACCTCTTTATAAAATCTTCCCTGTTACAACAGAGTCCTGGCACGCCTTAAATAACAGAACTTAGCTTTACCAGAAAAGGGACAAACTGACATCATTTAACTTCTGGTGGATCACGGAATTTCCATTAGTGCCATTAAGAAGTGGTATAGACAAACTGACATCATTTAACTTCTGGTGGATCACAGAATTTCCATTAATGCCATGAAGAAGTGGTATATCTGGAATATAAGCGTGAGGAAACTGTAAAATAAATCAAGAATGTGGAGCATTTGGCTGGCCAGTTGTCTGGGGCTTCTCAAATTGGAAATATGCTAATGGGGAAGAGCTTGGCAAATGTCAACTCAAGATGACTGGAGTTATATCAACTGAATATAATATAGAAATATGATAAGACATAAACGAACTATAAAGGAAAAGTAGGTGAGTAGGGTGTGGATAATTTATTACTTGATGATTTACATCGCTGAATTAAACTTAATCTCCTTAGGTGTGAAAGTGGTATTATGATTTGCAGAAAAAAAATAATTTGGAATCTATGGATATTGAACTATTTAGGAATGAGGGTAGGGCTTTCACTCCTAAATCATAAGCCTCATTTTCAAATGACTCTAGGAAAATTACACACACACACACACACACACAAAGTGAGGAAAATAGAGTAATATATTTTTTACAGGTTGTGGGCAAAGAGATGGTGTAGCAGTCAAGAGCGCACAGTATTCTTGCAGAGGGTCTGAGTTCAGTTTTCAGCACTCATATCAGGCAGTTCACAAGAAACAACTCAAATCATGATGCAGTTCAGAGACACAGCCCCTGGACTGGAACCTGAGCTGGAATCCCTAAGCACCAGCCTTCATGGGACCAGAAGGCACCATGCACGATTCCCAAGCTGGAATCTCTAAGCACCAGCCTTCATGGGACCAGAAGGCACCATGCACGATTCCCAAGGAGGGAGGGAACCAACAGTCCTACCCAGCTGTGACACCTATCAACCACTCAACAACCAACTTTGAACAATAACCCTAAGGGTGCAGCAGTGGCAGGCATACCTTGGTGATAAGCTCAGCTCTCTATCTGGACTTACTACACACTCAACAAATGGAAGACCATGCCTGGTAATGGAAACCTAGCTAACTCCTCAGTGATAATGACATCATAATTATTGGAGGAAAATTTACAGCCTGTAGTTTACTAAAAGAGAGCAATCCCTAACATCAATCTGTAAACATTTGTCCTTAGACCCACAGGTCAGTGCAGTCTTCCTTATCAAGGAAACTTCTCTTTGCAACTGATGGAGACCACAACAGAAAACCACAACCAATTGAATTTCACCATTGTGGAGCCCAGTCCCAATGTTATTCCCATACCTAAGACTCAGGGAATATGGCAAAAGGGGTGGGAGGATTGTAACAGTCAGAAGACTGGGAAGTTTGCTGTTTAGTAACATAATACACGTACAATGACAGGTCCTGAAAAAGAGGCTATGAATTTGAAAGAGAGCAGGAATGGGTATTTAAGAGGGCTTGGAAGGAGAACTGTTGTCATTGTAATTTCAAAACAAGATAGTCTTAAAAATCATTCTGAAAATCTATAATTGTACCCCTCCTCTTTTCTTAGACTGATTTTTTTCCTATACAAAAGCAGTAAGAAGGGCTTGTTTTGTTTAGAAATATCATTTACATGCTTTGAAACTTTTATCAGGCACGATGGTTCACATCTTCAGTCTCACCTATTCGGAAGGTTGAGGCAGGAGGATTGCAGGTTTAAGGCCAGCCTGATCTATACAGGAAGACATTGTCTCATACAAAATCAGAAAAGAATTTAGTTTCTTGAGGTTGCGTGACAAGTGTAACTGTGAGTGGCTGGGAGTTGCACACACCTGTAATCCCAGCACTTAGAAGGTCAAGGAAAGAGTCCTGAGTTCAAGTCCCATCGGGGCTATGTATAGATACTGTGACTCCAAATACATTTTAAAGTTTAAAGAGAATTGTGAGAGATGTTGCCAGAATGAGTTCATCTCTGTAATAGAGTAGTATTTTAATACTACCACTGAGTGTTTATCACGTGTCCTGCATACTATGGATTCTGCAAGGTTTGAAAGAGGAAACCACATGCAAGCTTAAATGCTTGATAACCAGAATTTCTACTCTAAGAACTCAAAAGTGATCTGAGAACTCCCAGATGGCCATCTCTCCTCAGAGATGCCACCGTCTGTCATCAGCTTGTCTGTCCTGTCCACATCTGTTGTGTGAGCACATCAACCATGCTAACCAAGGCTACCTGGATGGTCAAGAGGCCCAACAATTCAAGACAGGTGGGCAATGGAGTCACCAGGAGATGAGTGAGTCACAAAGTCCCCTCCTTATCTCCAGGTGCCTGATGTCTCGCTACAACAGGACCGATGTCCAGTGTTCCCTTCATCTTTCCTCCCTTCCCAATCCCCCGAAAAGTATTTTAAAATGAACTGCCATAGTAACTATGACTAATGAACTTTATTGGCAACACAAGCTTTTGAAATGATGGACGTTTGCCATGAGAAGGTAAGTGTGCCAACGATTCTGAAAGGATAGACAGGCCTTGCTGGTCCCTCCCAGCTAGCAGTATGGCCAGCCTTACCTGAAAGCAAATGAATTGTTGCTAATATTCATGGTTTTTTTTTCTTTCCAGGGAACTGACAGAGATTGTTGATCTTTCTAGATTTAGAAATTTAAAATATTTATGGCTCCACCATAATAAGGTAATGTTATGTTTTATCTTTAAGTTACTTAAATGTCTTAATTTTATGCTTAATTTAATGGAGCTAATATTTAGAATATTAAGGAATATTTGTACCAGATAAACCTCAAATAAGAAACACACAAGCCAATATATGTATACGTGGTTCAGAGATATCAGGTATCTATCTATCAGACATCTGCACATCTGGTATATTGAATAAAACAATGTGGGAGATTCTATCAGGTCACAGTTTTAATTTTGCCTCCCCAGTTCTGTGAAAGAAAGCTTGGGAGCCACATCACTCCTTTCTGAATAATACAGAATCTTACAGCTCATTTGGTCAATGTCTTAGACCAACTTCATAAATAAAAACATTTTTCATACATTGCTCTTCCTTTACAGACAGGCAAACACATACCTGTGCACACACACAAAAGTGTGCCTTGCACACACATGCACACACATGGGTGCAGAAACAGACACATGTACCCTGCCTTGATGAGATGAAAATTATATCTCCTTGTTGAGGAATTTGTTGTAATCATGTTTCAAAACATTTTACTGGCAATTAATGTGACCATAGTGTGTGTGTGTGTGTGTGTGTGTGTGTGTGTGTGTGTGTGTGTGTACATAAACATTTTACTTACCTATTCATCGGCTATGAATATTGTCAAGGTAAGCTTAGGTATATCTCTGTTGGTATTATTTGTTCTCATTTTTTGATCAACATAGCATGGTATATTGTGGCTGACTGGGTTTCTTGATGGAAGCACTCGTTGATTAGATTATTTGTCCTTTTGGTATTTAACTTTTTGCAGGTTCCGTGTTTTGTATATTGGCACTCTGCTGCATAGCTGGCAAGGGCTTTTTCTCACACCAGTCTGTCTTTAGCTCTGTGATTATTTCTTTTACTTCACGTTGTGATTATTATTTTCTCATCCTATTTGTAAATTCTTGCTAATATTTCTGGAGCTATTAGAGTCCTGTTCGGGAAATCATTACATATGGTTCTATCTTAAAATACGTTCCGTGTGCTTTCCTCTTGTTTTACATTGAGAACTCTGATCAGGCCAGCTTTTCTCCTGAGCTCTCACACTCAATTCCACAGATGCCTGCACTGTCAAAGGAAAAGGTGTCAGTGAGCCCAGTTGTTAGTGAAATGAATTTAGCTTCATCAGAAAGCATCAGGCACCACACAGCCAGGTCTCTAACTTTAGGGGATAATTCTCCAGGTCAGAAACGCGATCTACAAAGCTTCCATTAGAGGCTGTGGTTTAGAATTAAGTGCTACCAGCCTGCTCCCTCCTGTCCTGCCCTCCTAGGAATGTCCTCAATGTGGTGCTCCCTCCTGTCCTGCCCTCCTAGGAATGTCCTCGGTGTGGTGCTCCCTCTTACCCTGCCCTCCTAGGAATGTCCTCGGTGTGGTGCTCCCTCTTACCCTGCCCTCGTAGGAATGTCCTCGGTGTGGTGCTCCCTCCTGTCCTGCCCTCATAGGAATGTCCTCAGTGTGGGGCTCCCTCCTGTCCTGCCCTCGTAGGAATGTCCTCAGTGTGGGGCTCCCTCCTGTCCTGCCCTCCTAGGAATGTCCTCAGTGTGATGCTCCCTCCTGTCCTGCCCTCCTAGGAATGTCCTCGGTGTGGGGCTCCCCCCTATCCTGCCCTCGTAGAAATGTCCTCAGTGTGGGGCTCCCTCCTATCCTGCCCTCCTAGGAATGTCCTCAGTGTGGTGCTCCCTCTTACCCTGCCCTTGTAGGAATGTCCTCAGTGTGGTGCTCCCTCCTGTCCTGCCCTTGTAGGAATGTCCTCGGTGTGGGGCTCCCAGCTCCTTCCAAGCAAAAGAGCAGAATCAACCAACACTCCATCTCAAACACTAATTCCAGTTAACTAGTCAGAAGATGGTGTTCAGCCTTAAGTGTGGCTTTCCAACAGCCAGGCTTTTGTTCACTGTCCACTGATATCTCAATCTTAGCATTTTAAATTTAGATTTCCAAACACCAGCAGTCAAAAGGATGGCAATCTTTTCCCGCCAGTGAGCTGCCTTTGTGCCGAAGTCCATGTTCACAACACTGGCTCTTTAAACAGCGATGTTTATGAAAACACTTCAGTATGTCATTGACTTTTTTTTTTTAACCAACTGGGTGGAAATGGAAAATGAAATTGCTTTCAGTATTAACTGTAAGCATCAGTCTGTCTCTTAATCTTGAAATAATTTCTTGGAGGAAAGACATAAAAATACCTCCAAGGCTCTGGCAGTGAACAACTGAAATGGAAAGTAGATGTTCCACTTAAGGGTATTAAAATTCAAAACTCTCCTAAGCACCCTGCCAGAACTTATCCTGGGTCACAGCACACGACCTCTGATTAAAACAAGATGGAAATCTCCAGGCACGGCAGCAGTGACTCATTCTTGTTTGCAGTGTGGTCCCTGGTGGCGGCCCGGTTTGCAGTGTGGTCCCTGCTGGCGGCCGTTTTGAAAGGCAGACGTACAAATGTTGCACCGTGTCTAAGGGGAGAGACATGATAGGATCTTTGTGACCTTTCTCTGCTCTCTGTGAGCCGGGATTGTCCGAACTCCAGCCACCCGCTGCATCTTCATACAGTGGTCCCACAGAGGCAACGCACAGAGAGGAAGGGGTTCCATGCCTGTCGACATTTTCTTTCTTTTTAAGAGGGTGAAGCAGGGTGGACTGCAGGGAGAGACTGAGGCCTTTTCTTCTACTTCTGTTATGTGCAATGGACAGCGTTCTTTTTTAAATCAGTTGCTTTTTCTCGAAGGAACACATGGTGCAGCTTGTGTTATGTGGAAAGGTCAACCCTTCGGACGTGTTTTAACTGCTCTTGGGATTGGGGAATGAACTAAGCTAACATGAGTTTTCTATTGATTGATGATTGAGTAGGTCCCCAGATCGCAGAAATTTGGGCGATGTCCCTCAGATTTATTTGGCAATAAGTTTGGGTGTATGCATTCACCCATTTGAAAACACCTCACCTTTTCCAGAAAATAATTACAAGAACCCTCCCTCCTTGAATATAGGAGTTACTAATAAACAAAATCAACCATACGAGTCCCACATATTTTATGCTTTATGAAGAATTTCTCTTACCTCAGGGACATTAACTACAATACTTTTGTCAACTTTGTTGACTTACATTTTGTTAAATGCTTAAAACATAAAAAAAGAAAATTGACACAAATAATCAACATAAAGCTCACTGTACTGCTGTGAAATCATGTAGATGAGCATTGTATACCTGGTCTTTACTTTTTGAAGGGGTTGTTTTACATATTTGGGTCTTTTGCCTACATGCACAAATGTACCGCATGCATGCATTTGCAATATGTACAGGTGTACCACATGTGTGCAGTTGTCTACATGCACAGGTGTACCACATGTGTGCAGTTGTCTACATGCACAGGTGTACCACATGTGTGCAGTTGTCTACATGCACAGGTGTACCACACGTGTGCAGTTGTCTACATGTACAGGTGTACCACATGTGTGCAGTTGTCTACATGCACAGGTGTACCACATGTGTGCAGTTGTCTACATGCACAGGTGTACCACACGTGTACAGTTGTCTACATGCACAGGTGTACCACACGTGTGCAGTTGTCTACATGTACAGGTGTACCACA
>NC_022009.1:78898689-78920618 GCF_000317375.1 Microtus ochrogaster
GAGCTCGGAACTGCATAGCCATCTCTCTTTCTTTCTCTTTTAAAGAAAGAACTGTAACTTATTTTTGGAAACTGTTTACATCAAATTTCAGTAATTTCCAAATAAGAGGGGGTAAGTGAAAATATTTATCGGTTTGTTTGTTTATTTTGGTTTTTTAAGACAGGGTTTCTTTGTAGTTTTTGGAGCCTGTCCTGGAACTAGCTCTTGTAGACCAGGCTGACCTTGAACTTACAGAGCTCCACCTGCCTCTGCCTCCCAAGTACTGGGATTAAAGATATGCACCACCACTGCCTGGCACAAATTTAATTTTTTTTAAGTTTATATGTTTTAAGCCTTGATAAAATGAACAAACTGTTTTAATTCATTAGGCAGAAACACAGTAGAAATGAATTTAGGAACCTAGAGTGAATATTAGTTTTTAATTCATTTTCCACCTATATGTTATATTATTAAAATTCTCTCAAACAAAACTCAAATTTAAGTTTCTGTAAGATCCTCCCGCACTCTAGTAAGAATGGCTATCATTAGAAAAACACACAATGGGAAATGCTAGTAAGGATATTGGGAAAGGGGAGCTCATTCAGTGCTAGTGTGAACGCAACCTATGCAGTTCCCATGGAAGTCAACCAATGAATGGATGAAGAATGTGATATATGAGTTTTATACAGCCACAAAGAAAAGCAAATTCATGACATTTGCGGGTAACTCAATGATGACTTAAAAATATTTAAATAATGAAATTTTTAAAAGATTCTTCTCTGACTAATACTTAAAATTCTACTTTAAGACATACTGGTATTTCAATATTCAAACATAAATAAGTTGGTTTGCACATGAATGTAGAGTTTCTGAGACCGTCTCCATATGGTTCAGCCTCTGGTCTGGGAGTCTTTGCTCCCAGGGTTTCTCAGCCACGATGTTACTGATTTTCCAAGCTAGATAACTCTTGAAGGTGAGAGTTGGCCTTCTTAAGACATTAAGCAGCATCCATGGCCTCTGCTCATTGGTTTCTAGGACATTCCCTGCCACTAATTACAACCAAAACTGTTTCCACATACTCAGTTATCCCTTGGTGACATGGGGGGAATAGCCCCCACTACTAAGAATCACTCAATAGGACAAAAAACAATAACAAGCAAACAACAACAGCAAAAAAGGCCTCTGGAAACCTAAGTGCAAAGAGGTCAAGCCTCTGCTCAAATCCAGATTTGACAGTGCTCCTTGTCGCTTGCGCTAAGTGCTCAAGGGAGAGGAAACAAAGCTGCACAAGGAGCTCCCGGCTATCGCTTGGGCCTGGAACTCCGGTCCAGCCTTTCCGGGAACCATTTGTCTGTCTGTCTGTCTAGCCCTGGCTCCTCCCAGTGTTGGTCTGAGACAGGCTAGCCTTCTCTCTGCCTCCTTCACAGAGCCTTCCCAAGCATCCCTCCTTGGAAGCCAGCTCTCCCAACAGCAACAGCCCCTCTTTTCCATCTCCAGGCCTTTTCCCACAACATTTATCCACTTTATAGTGCACAATTTACTTATTGTGTGTGCATGTTTATTTATCCAATCTTTCTCTACTACTACAACAAAGTCAGGGCCTTTTGTTTGTTTTTCCTCACTGCCTTGCCAATAGATTTCAGCAGCCTGGCACTGCCTGCTTTTTAGAAGGATGAGTAAATTAAAACCTTAGAATTTTCCCATAAATGCAAAATTCCGATTTGTCAATGACTCACAGATGACATGTCTTCGTCATCAATTATAACCTCGAGGATAGTAAGTTAGGCATATTTTCCTCAACATTTTCCTTTTGTTAATTTGATGTCTTAGTTCCTATTTATTAGACTTCACAGTTAGGGATTTTTCTTCACATGGTCACCTATGCAAGTGAATTGAAATATTATCCTCCTGTTTAAGCAGGAAACATACTTATTGAAAAGATACTGGGTGGATATTATGAGGCTTAGAAATAAACTTCACAAAATTCTTGGGATCAAATGCAACTGTGGAGAAAATTAAGAACCGCATTGGAGAGTGGATTTGTGCAAACAGAGCCGCACAAGCCCATGCTTCTAGCACTGTTGGTGTCGGCAGCACCAGCGCCGCGCACAGACTGTGTCCACACTGCCACCACGCTCACTCTATGGACAACACTGTCTCTTCTCTTCTGCCGTAAGAGTGAATTCAATATTTCACCTTGCTGTTTGCTGATTGAAGTACAGAGTGGATATGCTGCAATGACTTGGTCTGGATCCTGTCCATGCCTACCTGCAGGACATCTGGAGAAGACAGCATCTTGTCTGACAGAAAGTACAATCTAATTTCTATGAAGAATTACTTGATGAGGAAGCCTTGGAATTACGTAGAAGAGGTTCGATTATGAGAAACTGTGGCATCTCTCAAGTTTTATTAGATAAAAATAAATTAAAGGAACAGAAATAATGATTCCTGAGAGAATGGCCCAGAAAGAGCAACTATTTCATGGCTGGATGTGGAACTGAAGGCTTGGGAGAGGCAGGCTCTGTCAGTGTCTATCAGATTCCATAATCCCTTTAAGCAGCTCCTGCAAAGTGCTGTATCCTTGACTGCTTCCGAGTTCACCAGGACAATGAGTGCTGAGGGGCAGATGGGGCACTAATGAAAACACTCACTCATGCAGTCACGGCTACACCCTGACTCGGCCTTCTGCCCCTTTGAGCAGATTTCTATTTTAAATCCACTACATACTCATAGAGCAAACGTTTACAGGATTAGGTAGTTCTGCGAGTTAGCAGCCGGACCAGTGGCTTGCCCCATCTGCTGTCCTCAAATGCACACCTTTCAGTTCTTCTCTGTGATGCTCCGCCAACTCCCGGCACTTCTGCCAACCCCACGCCGGTCGGCATTGCTAGTTCTTGTCCGTACTCCTTTGCACAGCAGCTGTTGGCTCCCACTAAGGAACGGGAGGGTTTGCTTCCTTCCCTTTCTTGTGCCACACACATCCATACTTACCACTTCCTGGCCTCCTGATGTGGTTGTACTGTAATTTCAGCTAAATCAATATTCGCTCATTAGATTGTTAAGACAAAGTATGCTTTTCAGAGCTAAACCATGTATTATACTCCACTTTTCCTTTATTGTGCTTCTGATTCCCTGGAGTTCTTGTTTGATTTTCCCCCTTTAGGGCTGAATTGTGTCTCCCTGTATTCATATGGAGAATTCCTGATCCCTGATCCTGTGTGAATGAGTGTATTGGAGATAGGGTATTTAGAAGTAATTACGTTAAATGGGGTATTAAGGGTGGGCCCTAATCCAATATGGCTGGCAATTTTATAAAAGAGAAGATTAAAACTCACAAAGAGATGCTTCATATGCACAGAGGGAAGCCCACGTGAGACCGGAGGAAGATGGCTTCTACAAGCCAGAAGGGGCCCAAGAACTAAAACCGCTCCCACCCGCTTCTCAGCCACAGACATCACCTCTACAACCGTGAAGGATTTTCTTTTCTATTTCAGCCAACCATTCCCTGATCTGCTCTAGCAAACTAGCATTCCTTTTCAACACTGTTACTACTTACTCAGTCCAAAGGCTTGTCAAGGGAACACACCTGAATGCATTCAGTTCCTCCCATTGTCTTAAGTTTGCCCAGGCCCTTTGGAAGTGCTCTGGCTGATTGACCTCTGGGTCTGTCTGCAGCTCCTGTCCACCTTTACGACCACCCTAAGGAAACCTCCCACCTCCTGGAGGGCCTGTCTTCCTTTTCCTCCACTATATTCCTAAATAAGGGTTGCGGGTCAGACATGTTTTCTTACTGTGAATGCCTGTGATTGTGTGTGTTCAGTCCTCAAATTTAAACCAAGATTCAAATATTATTTTACCAGTAGAAGTTTGGGTTGGTGGTCAGGTGTTCTGACGTTCCATGATTTGTGTTGATAAGTGTGATGGTTAGTTTTCGTTTTCAATTTGACGCAATTAGAATCACCTGAAAAGGTTGGTCTGCGGGGAATTGCATTGATTGTGTTGTTACAGGAAGACCTGGCCTCTGGCAGTCAACACCAATGCCTGGGGTTAGGTCCTGAATTGTATTAAGTGGAGAAAGTGAGGAGAATATTAAGCATACTTGCATTCATCAGTCTGTGCTCTTCACCACGGAGGTAATGTGACCGATTGTCTTAATTCCTCTGTACCTCAACTTCCGAGCTGGGATGGTTAAAATGAATTCTCTCTCCCGTAAGTTGGTATTCGTAAGTTGGTATTCGTCAGAGCACTTTATCACGCAGCAGGAACAAAGCTGTGGTGGCATGCACCGTCTTCATCTGCTGTACTAAACTTGACAATATTTCAATCCCAACATTTCCTGTCTTTAATTTGGAGAAGTTTTCTTAAGTATTTTCATTCCTTCCTTGTCTATACACATTGTTCTCTTTCTGGAAAATACACAGAAACACATGCAAACAGACATATACAGACACATAATAAACACACACACATACACATATGACACACACACACCTAACTGCTGAACGTAGGTCAGCGTTCTTGCAGTTTCCTCTCAGGTTCCTAATTTTAGTCTCCATGCTTTGCTGTGCATCCTGCAGCCCTTTGTCTTTCTTTCCAACGCTCCCACCATGTTCTGAAAGGCTACTTTCAAACTCTGAATCTTCAAGTGCTCTTTTTATCTAAATGTTTGTTTTCTTGTTCATATTTTTGTTCTTAAGAACAAGGTCTCATGTAGCATGATGGAGGTGGGTCTTATATCTTATCTGTTGCTTTCATTGGTTAACTAATAAAGAAAACTGCTTGCCCTGATAGGACAGAAAATTAGGTAGGCAGAGTAGACAGAACAGAATGCTGGGAGAAAGAAACTGAGTCAGGCAGTTGCCATGATTCTCCAACTCCAGACAGACGCAAGTTAAGATCTTTCCTGGTAAGCCAGCTCTTGGTGCTACACAGAATATTAGAAATGGGTTAGATCAATATGTAAGAGCTAGCCAATAAGAGGTTAAAACTAATGGACCAGGCAGTGTTTAAAAGAATACAGTTTCCGTGTAATTATTTTGGGGCATAAGCTAGCCATGCGGAGCTGGGTGGGAACGCAGCCCGCTACTCCGGGAGCCTTCCAGAGTAGTGGGACACAGCCCACCGCCCCTATAACAACAGCAGCACAAACCACCATTACATTATGCAATTTTAAGTGGTGCTGGTCTTTTAAAAAACTTAGTGTCTTGTACATACATGTAAGGCAAATGTTCTACTCACTGAACTACATACCCAGCCCCTAAGTTTTATTTTTTACATGTAATCCAGTAAAATTATACATTTGTTTATGTTTTATGTAAAATGCAAATCTTTTGTATTACCCTTACATAATTACTATATGTGTTAAAATTTTAATTTGTTTTCTATAGATTCATTTTAGTTTTATGTGTGTATGTATATGCATCCATGTGTGCAGGTGTAGGCTGAGACCAGTAGAGATAGAGTTACAAGCAGTTGTGAGCTGTCAGATACGAGAGCTCATAACCAAACTCTAGTCCTCTGCAAGAACAGTAAGGAATCTTAAGTCTGAGCTGTCTCTCCAGCCCAGATTTCTAACATTTTTATGAAGGTACTACTAATGCACAAACAACTGCATACACTTGGAATGTACAACTCAAAAACTTTGAGCAAATACACACATCTATGAAACCACTGTCACAACCAAGTACCTCACTCAAGATTCCAAAAGCTCCTGTGGGTCATGCTTGCTTGTTTGGGAGGAAAGAATACTTAACATGAGATTTACAACCTTGGCAATATTAAAATTACACTGCCATATTGGTAGCTACAAGTACCGTAGTTCCTAACAGAGTTCTGGAATTTACTTCCGGCTCTAACTTATGCAGACTGATCAGTGACGTCCCTATTCCCCTTCCCCTAGGCCACAATCACCCATCTTTGCTTTCTGCTTCTAGGAGACCGGCTATTTTAGAAACTTCATGAGTAAAATTTTACTGCCTCCATCCTTCAGGAGTCTTCTTCCGCTTAGCATGGTCTCTTCCAAGTTCAGACATGCCACAGTGGAGGATTTCTGCATATTTAAAGACTAATGTTTCATTTTATATAAACTACTGATTGTCTGTAATCCCTTTCCCTGTTGTTTTTCATCCCAGGCTATTTTGAATCCAGCAGCAGTGAATGTGGGGGTGCGGGATAAGTCTTTGGGACCCTGATTTCATCCTTTTGGATACACACAGAAGTGAGGTCGCTGATCAGACTGCAGGAACGCCCTCCATTGCCATTACACTTTCGACATTCCCAACACGGTGTAGCACAGATCCAGCTCTTCCATGTCCTTGACACCATTTGTCAGCTTTTATATAGATTTGTCCTAAAAAGGTGTGAGGTAATTAAAATGTTTATTTTGTTACATTTTGATTTAGTTTTTTGGGGGTAGAGATGGCACACCTGTACCATGGTACATGTGGAGGTCAGAGAATACCTTGCAAGAGTTGGGTCTCTCCTTCCACTGTGTCAGGCTTGCAGCAAGTGCCTTAATCCTCCGGGCGTCTTAGTCTTATGGAGATACCATTTTATGATTTTTTTTTTGTTTCAAAGGCAAAAATCCCCTCTAATATCTTCAAGCATGGTAATGATGGTGGAGTTGCTGCGCTGTTGTTAATAATATATTTTAACTTAGTTTAATTTAATTTAAAACTATATTTTAAATATAGTTTAATCATGAGAGGTTTTTTGTTGTTGTTGTTGTTTGTTTTTGTTTTGTGTGTGTGTATGTTGTTTTTGTTTTTCAAGACAGAGTTTCTCTATAGCTTTGAAGCCTGTCCTGCTACCAGCTCTTGTAGATCAGGCTGGCCTTCATCTCACAGAGATCCCCCTGCCTCTGCCTCCCGAGTGCTGGGATTAAAGGCATATGCCACTGGTGGTGGCTTGGCTATGAGAGAAATTTTGCATATGTACCTGTTAGCCATGTTTATGGTCCATTTTTCATAAACGTCTGGCCAGGTCCTTTGCTCATTTTTCTCCATCAAATACCTACTACATGTGTTTGTATTAACGAGACTCTGATACAGCTGTGCACGCTGTTAGGTAAACTGCAGCTTTTTTTCAGCTCCAGGACCAGGCAAGAACAGAGTAATCTGCTATCTATAAACTTGAAGGGTGATAGTTCTGGGTTAGGCTGATTTCTCAAGAGACAGCTGAGACAGCGGAGCTGGTCTGCAGTGAATCTGTCTATGCAGAGGTGTGTTGAGGAGGCACTAGGCATGGTGGCCGCCTTGATAACTTCAAACAGCTGGCCCTGCCTATCACTGGTAAGGCAGCGCTCCTCTTCCATAGTCATGTAGTTATGCTCAGCCAATAGCTGTTCTCGTTCTTGGCTCCCACCACACCCACACCCCATCCTGGACATTCTGAGCCGCTGCCTCGGCAGAACGCAGGGCAGTGGAGGAGAATCGAGGAAGAGCCAGAGCGAAGAGCGTGGTGACCCTTGCAGAGCTCCACTGGCCCCGGGACCCCAGAACCACTCTCCTTGACCCGCTTTCAATCCAGTTGTTTGCCTGCTGTAGTTTTTCTTTGTTTCATTTTCCTTTTCTGGTTTCTAATATGTTTTACCTATTAATCTTTTTTCTTTCACTCTGTGGGCTGTTTCTTCAAGTTTTCTTATTTCTTTGGTTATCTATTTCTCAGCCTATTCCTTGTGCTTAGAGGATTATACCAAAAATTCATTGCCGGGTCACTCAATGTATGTGGCTTTTTCTGTGTTTTCTTGTAGTCTTTCTCTTATAACTTCAGATCTTCTAAGTCTTTCGTTTATTATGAGATAATATCTTGCATACAGCTTGAGATGAGGGACCCAGTCTCATTCTTCGACATGTGAGCAACCAGTTTTCCCAAAAACATTTGCGCATACAAAACTTTTGTCTGTGTATGTTCTTGGTACCATCTCCGTAATCATCTGGGAAGCTGGGGAGAGGGCTTAGCAGTTAGGAGCAGAGGCTTCTCTTCCAGAAGGCCAGAGTCAGATTTGCAACACCCACATGGTGGCTCACAGCCATCTATAACTTCAGGTCTAGGGGATCTGATGGTCTTTTGGACTCTAGGGCATTGTATGCAGGTGGTGTACGGGCATACACGCAGGCAGAAATCCATACACATAAAATAAAAATTAATTTTAAAATATCAATTGACATAAATATGTGTGCCTGTTTCTGGGGTGCCTTTATTGTTTAGAGTTTCTCATTTTATGTTGGTGGCAGTTGCCTGCTGTGCTACTTTAAAATCAGGGAGTAGAATGGACCCAGCTTTATTGTGTTTGTTCAAGGAATGTTGGTTATTTGGGGCCTTTTGTGGGTACATGTGAATTTAAGGCTATTTTTCTCTCTTTTTAAAAAAGTGTCATTGGGAAATTGATAGAAATTGCAGTGCTCTGGGCAGCATGGCTAATTCTAAGTCATGGACAAGGGATGCCTTTCTTCTTACTTGTGTTTTCTACAGTTTCCAGTAAAAAGGTTATTTTGTCTCTTTGATTAAACTAACATATAAATATTTTCATTGTTATAACTACAAAGGGTACTATTATTTTCTTAATCTCCCTCTGGGACTTAACAATAACTTCGTATTGTTACCTAGATGTTGGTTTTCATCCCATTTTCCTGTAGTGCTGGGGGTTGCCAGGCAAATATTCTATTGCTGAACCACATCCCCAGCCTTCTTACCATCTAGAAGCATAACTAAGTGTGTGTGCTTATTTTGTGTCCTATAACTTTATTTAAATCCATTGATCAGTTGTAATAGGCATTATAAATGTTTTATCAGTATGTATTAACTATACATAATGCTGGTTTTCAATATGACACCTGTGCACATGTCCATACTAGACCATTTTAGCAATGTTTTGCTAGGGGTGGTCTTCTACATTTACGATCCTGTCATCAGCATCTAACAATGACTTCATTCCTGCCTCTCCTAGGAAAAGGCCCTTTTAGTCTAGGACTTTTATTAGTGTGTAGGAAGGGGTAAGAGCATGGGGTTGTTTATTCTTGCCAACGAGCTTTGAGCTTTTCACATCTGGAGCTGTTGTGAGTTCATCAAAGACATAACGTATTGAGGTCCATCCCTCCCAATCTGATCTACTAAGAGTTTTGATTGCGTGTATGATTTTGAGATTACTTGACAAGAGTCTTGTGATCTTGTTTTACAATCACACATCATTCTTGAAGCCAGATTCTACATTGTTAAACACGCATACACATTTAGACATTTGGGGAGGTGATGGCTAAAATGTAAGAACTAAGTTAATTTATAGAATATGTTTCATGACTCAGCCTAATTTTCAAATGAATGACTCATAGGTCATTTATACAGAGGTACCCCCGAGTTAAAGAGCTTGACACTTGCCAGTGTTTGGCTGTGGCATCAGTCAAGTTAAGATTTGAATCTTGACTTTGCTAATTACATTCTCTGTACCTTCAGAAAGTTGTTCAATTTTTCTGAGCTTTAGTTTCTTCCTGGGTAGATGGTAGAAAAAATAAATAACATAAAATAAACAATATGATCCTTTCTTGAGGATCACACTAGGAAATATCTGTAAAAACATCTAGCTTAATGCCTCACCTGTAATAAACAATGAGTGTCCTCTTTTGAAAGATGTTTTATTTCATGTGCCCGTTTGTGTCTGAGTGCGTGTGCATACACCACATGTGTGCATCAACTTACAAATATCTGAAGAGGGCAACAGATCCTATGGAATGAGCCACTGCGTAGGTGCTCATTGGATCTGGGAACCAAACCCAGATCCTCTGCAAGAGCACTTAGTGCTCTTAACTACTATGGACCTGTCTCTCCAGCCCCATATTCTATTTCTTTCATCTCCATGCCCCTAAGTCATCAGCCCTCAACTCTAAACTGTTTATTTCCCCACTTGAGATCTTTGACGTTGTTTTAGAGAGGTTTTATTATCACATTGCTAAGTGTGTGCTATTGGTATCTACTAGTTATGGCTAGGAATGCTACTGTGTGTACGTCTGTGTCCAGGTGGCCCCATGCAAGAACAAGCAGAGGATTATCTGCTCTGAATGGCTGGCAGCAGCAAAGATGTAGCACCCTGGCTCTAGAACCACTGTTCTAGAACGTTCTTGCTTCGTTTTCCATTTGTAGTGGTCTTCCTTTTCCCCAGCGGCTTGCAAAGGTACTGTTGGTGAGAGGCTGCTCGTTCATTTCCCAGCTGCCCAGACGCCTGAGATAGTCCCGCATGGAGCAGTAAAGCAAACGCTCTTCAATTTAATTATCTGCCACTCTTAGAATGTGTCTTCCCCTGTCCTGTGCTCTACTGTGTCTCAGCATATTCAGGTAAGATTATAGAGGTGGGGCCAGCGAGGTGGCTCAGAGGGCGACCTGAGCTCAATCCCCAGGAGCCACACTGGAAGGAGAGGAGCAGCTTCTGCAAGTTGTCCTCCCTCCTCCTCCACACCTGCACTCATGAGCACGGAAATAAAGCCTGGGAGGAAACAACCAAGAACAAAGGAGGGGAAGGAGGAGGGCCACGCTGTGCCCGGTGCTCTAGCTGTGGCTGTGGCTTGCAGAGCTGTTAACACCAACCCTCCTTAGCAAAGCTGTGTCCTTTATGTAGGTCACGAGGCCTTTGCTTCTGTGGGTGCAAAGGATATCAGAACAGCAAAAGAGATGTGCCCTAGAGCAGTGAAAGAGAAAAATTTTGCATTAGAACATTACTAACAAGCTCTGGACCAGAGAGATGTCCAGAGAAACAGGAAAGATATCCAGAATGCAAAAATAAAATAGTTGGGAAATGCAGGAAAATCAGAGAATGATTTCAGAAAATCTCTAGAATTGTGTCAATGCACTATGGCATGGTTTGGTATGTTTTGCTGGCCTGGATCTGATTCTGACCTGTGATCAGAAATGTAATGTACCGGGAAGAAAGGATGTGGAAGACAAGAGAAACCATGGTCCCCACGGATAGAGATGTGGCTCTGCTTTATCTTAGAGAGTCCTCGGCTCCTAGTAACAGATGAGGGCTTGGTGTGTGGACGTCCAGTGACACCATCCAGGGAACAACTGGATAAACACTGTTAGGAAAAGAACCTTAAACCAGGTGACAGCGGCTCTGAAGGCCAGTGACAGTTTGGCCCAGGCATGCTCAGAGAGCTCTGTTGTTAAATTGCCCTAAAAACATCTTTTCTTTCACACAGCCATGACCAAAAGGAGTTCAGGTACAACTTGGAGCCCAGTCCAAAAGGGCCACAGTAGTTGTGGTTGTTAAAAGCCACACTGATGGTGTCGTATGATTACAAATATAATACATATTGTTTTTCGTTTTCAGCTACATGGGATAGCATTTTTGACTAGAAACTATTGTCTGACAGAACTGTATCTAAACAACAATGCAATATTTGACATAGAAGGTATGTCTCAAAGCTTTCTTGATTGAATAATTTTAGCTAAATAATTTTTAACTGTAATGATTGCTAACAACATAAAAAAATCTCTTATCATGTCTACTAAAATTATGTGATATCTATTTTAAATGATTTACATTTAATTTTTAAAAATACGTTATACTGCTTTTTTAGTTCAAAATTACATGTCTTATTCAAAACATAAGAGGAGTATTTTTTATAGTAGTACCATTCTACTGCACAGTAGGATACAAACTAGCTACTGAGGAACCTAAGTATAGCAACATTTAGGAGTAAGAATAAATATAAAAACTATACATTGTCTTAAAATATTTTATTGACTGGGATTTTACCAGTCAAGTTCCTGTACAATTTCAAGCCAGGTATACAAGTGTATGACAGGCCATGATCAGGAGACATGGTGGGTTACTGGAGCAAGCCCTTGGCTATGAAATAATCATGAAACCAGAATGTTAAACATTTTAACCCTCCCATGATAATCCCCTATACTGGTAAGGACGAAACTATTCCAATTTAAGCATACTTTGATTATCACACAGATTCATCCCACTTTCATTTATGTTACAAATGATTTTAAATGTACCATTCAGGAGAACAAAAATGAAATGAATATATGGTTTCCCATTCTACACCCAGCTAAGCAATTTGAAAAGAGTGCATTGAATGGATGAGAAATTATTCTTTGATTTGCATTATAATTTGAAGTAATGCTGGCTTACATGTACAGGTACACACATTGCAAAAACAAAGAGAACAAGTATAACTCAAACATAATATTCAAACCATCAAAATCATTGCCACAGAAAAATGGCTGACACAGCAACAGTAGCAAGAAATGACGCAACAGCCCACATCCCAGTCAGGTGTTGTTATTGTACGCTTAATCATAACTCAGGATATCATTGATAGGCATTCACTTTTTTATCAGCTGTAATGTATTCTCTTGCTTAGTTATAACATCTAGTTACTATGAAGAGATTTTTATATTTGTCAATAAAAAATTCATCTAAAAACCTTTTGTTTTTTAGGCCTGCATAACCTGCCTTCCTTGCATGTTCTCCTGTTGCACCACAACGAGCTAACAAACACTGAGGCTATGGTGAAGGAGCTAAAGGGAATGCAGAACCTAAAGACCCTAAGTACGCAGTTCTCTACATCCTTAAGTCAAGGCAGCGATAGCACACGATGCTGGGTTTCCTTTCCGAAGACCAGCCGAGAGAAGCAAGCTTGCCGTTGGATGGCTTAACCCATTCTCTAGAACGTGACTAGATTTTGCTCTTCTTTTAACACATGAGCAACAGATAGAAAATAATCATTAGTAGAACGGTAGGGTCATGAAAGATGAAATGACCAAAGTAGCAGACAGCAATGTGTGTCCAAGCCTACTCGCGGTTTGATCTCAGAAGTCAGCAGCACCATTCTAATTGTAGGAGCTGTCTCTAATGGGCACATCTGCACAGGCAGAGGCTACAGGCATTTGTGTCTCAGGGCTGAGAGATGAGGGAATTCAGGGTGACGGGTGAAACAGAGGGGTATGGTGTTTCTCTGGGCTGAGAAATGATTTAAGATTGATTGTGCCCACAAGTGGTTCAGATCGGTGCATTCCTGATTGTGCGTGAATTGTGTGTATTAAGCAGGTAAATATGTGTGGCATGAGGTCTACTGAATAAAGTAAATTAACAAAACAAATCATTGATGCTTTTACGAATTAGAGAAATAGCCTTTGTTCACATCTGTTGAGTGGTGCCCAGCCAGACACTGACTGTTGAAGTGGAACAGATCAAAACTGATCGGTGAAGCTCACCTCTCAATGTGCTAATAGTCTTGCTATAGTAAACATGCACACAGCTACAAGACAAGGCAGGTGATGCTGGGTGTACAGGTGGAAAGCCTTGTGACCGAAGAGGTTTGCAGACCTGGGCTTGGAGACCTCTGCTTGTCAAGACACAGGCGTGTTCTCTTCCTCATCTTTCAGAATTGTATAACCTAGTGTTGACCGTGATGGTTCTGATTAAGGCATAGCGGAACTAAAGTTTCCGTAGCCTTTCACTGTTATCAGAAAACTCTAATGCGCTGAAAAAGACGTGACTCAGGGACCTAAAGTAGACTTTTAAAAATGCAAATAGTGAAAAGTTAAAAAAACACACAAGAGTGCTTGGCGAGTCAGGAATTCCTCTAGAGGTGTGCTGAGATCACCTGCCTTTAGGATTTTTCCCAAACTCTGGTATTCCATCAGAGTCTTGGATTGGTCTGCCTATTTATCTAACCCTCTGTGTCAAGCAACTGTTTCCACAATTAAAGGTGTATGCTAGGCCCAGATCTCTCATTATCATTGTTTTTCTATAAAGTAGGCTCTTAGCTATCACCCAGAATCTCTTCCCACACTGAGCTGATTCTCCAAAGCAATTCTTAAGAAAAACTTCTTGTTGTTGATGCTACTTTGAGACAAGAAAACCAAATTATTGTATGTGTAGGATATAAATAAAATAAAGAAGATGCTTAGAGTCTAGAAATTCTGCTAAGCGGTAAATGGATTCCCTAGAACCTCTGCTTCAAACAATAATCGCATAGTAATATTTCTGATGCCCTTCCTGTTAAGAAACTGTTTCCTTACAATACTATTTCAGTTTCACAGAAATTCCGTGATGAGGTTGGAATTATTCTCTCCTCTGTGGTGAAGATACAAGGCTCAGAGATTTACCAAATTACTAGTGTAGAAACACATCTATGCCTTGTTTTATTAATCATTTATTGATTCATTCATTCAATGTTTATAATTTATTTATCTGATGTGTAGGGAATCATTCATTCACCATCTGATTCTGCATTTATTAACAGATCCCAAAGTTGAAGAAAAACCTGATCAGGGCTTCAGTTGGGTTTACAATTATATAGCTTGTAGACAAGGTTCTTGAAGGAGCTATTTGCACAATTTGCTGCATGTAAAATTAATCACTTAAGTAAGGCTATGTACAACATCCAGAGGATAGTATGTACCCCTGGCCTTCATAGGAAACAGGGCTATGCATTGAACCAAGATGCTTGGTTCAGAGCTGAATAAACCTAAAATTGAACCCAGGTCCTGGTATCAAGGGTACATCTGTGCACACATGTCAGGCTTCAGTTAGGGATGAAATACCCACATTCTTTAGAGGCCGGTCTGATAATAAAACATCCTGTCAAGACAGTTAAAACCACCTCTACAAAACCCTGGTGACATCATTTGGGTTACAGTCACATGTCCCGCCTGAGGAACCTGCCATGGGTCATTTCCTTGAACTGACTGGAAATGCTTGGTAGCTTATGGTCCCATGCCCTATTCTGGTTGCAGACAGTCCGTGAGGAAATGGTGAACACTCTGCAGACAGCTAACATCTGTGTTCTGATGTCTTCACAGTAGCTTCTCAGTAGCCCTGTTGCCATCTTAGAATAGACTCGGCTAGTTAAAACGAGAAAACTATGCATTTCAAATGTTGCAATTTTCCTCTTTTCAAGTAAGAAAACCATGTAAAAATGTAAAGTGTTTCTACTTCAATCATAAGTTCTTCCGAGGGTGAGAAAACAGCCTGGGGATAAGGTTTCAACCCATTTCAACACTGCACCCTCCTCTGGCATTTATGAGAAAAATTGCCAACAATTGCCCAGGAGACAGAGGGCTGGGAGCTTCAGGGAGGCCTGTAGCCAGAAGCAGAGTGTGAGGTCTGGTGCCTGGAATTCCTGTCTTCCAGGCCAGGCAGGGCCCCACCTCCACTCTGCAGGAGGTCTACCTTTCCACGCCCTCCCTGTGAAGTTCCATGTTTCCCTTCTGCCCTCCAAACTCTGCAAAAGGGAATCCTCATGTGTCAGGCCACTGTACCAGGAACGAGTCTTCTCCCTTTTGCCAGCCTGCTCTTTGATGAAACACCGTGACCAAAAGCAAGCTGGGAAGGAAAAGCTTTGGCTTACACTTCACATCACAGTCCATCACTGAAGCAAGTCAGGATAGGAACTCAAACAGGGCAGGAGCCTGGAAGCCGGAGTTGGTACAGAGGCCATGGAGGGGTGTTGCTTGCTGGCTTGCTCCACGTGGCTTGCTCAGCCTGCCTTCTTAGAGAACCCAGGACCACCAGCCCAGGAATGGCCCACACACAATGGTCTAGGACCTCTCCCATCAATCACTAATTAAGAAAATGCTCTACAGATTTGTCTACATCCTGATCTGATGAACATATTTTTCTCAATTGAGGTTTCCTGCTTTCAGATAGTGCTAGCTGGTGTCAGGTTGTCATAAAACTAACCAGCACACAGCAGTGAATGCAAAATATCAATAAGGCTCTTAACCCATTGCCTTGTTCCTACTCTTCGCTCTTCTCTCTCAGATTCTCTACATTCTGCTAATGTAGGCAGGCTGCTTCTTCATTCCCAGTCGCCCAGACCCTAAAAAACCACACAGAAACTATATTAATTACAACACTGCTGGGCCTATAGCTCAGGATTCTTATTAACTAACTCTTACATCTTGAGTTAACACATTTCTATTATTTTGTATGTTATCATGAGGTTTGTGGTTTACTGGTAAGGTTCCCAGGGTGTCTGTCTCCTTTGGTGGCTACATGGCGTCTCTCTGACTCTGCCAGCTCTCTCTACTCTCTCTCTCTATATCTTTCAGTCTGGCTATTTTCTGCCCTGCTGTAGGCCAACACAGCTTCTTTTATTAACCAATGGTAGTAGAACATATTCACAGCATACATAGGGGAAGCACACATCACACTAAATCCACTTAGCAACTTGCATTTCATAATAGGCATAACCTTCTGTAAGACTTTAAGACAATCCTAAAGCCATTTTTGAATCCTCTCAGCCTCTGTGCCATAGTGCTTCCCCTCCTCCCCTGGGAACCAAGGACCTAACAGCTACACTCGCACGTACTCAGTTCCTGAACAATTACCCATATACGTATGCTTTGTTTCGGTCCCCTGGGAAACGGGGTCAAAATGACCTCTTACCTCATCTGATCTGGCAACAGTTCTCCAGTCAATTATTGGTAATAGTCCTTTCAAATAAGCCAATCAGAATAGTCAAAGAACAACCCCCCTTGCTTCTGTGGCCCCTTTAAAAGTAGACTGTACCCGCTATTCGAGGTCCCTCGGCTTCCCGAATGCTGGAGGACCTTGTCATGACAGAATTAATAAAATCCTCATGCTTTTGCATCGGCTGTAGTATGTGAGATGGTCTCTGGGGGCGACTCCTTCTCGGTGTTTGGACGCTAGAGTCCAACACTTCCTAATGGAGTTTCAGACACAACACACATCTTGTTGGAGGGGCTCTGTGTCTGCCCAGGTCCTACCCTCAGCATTCTCTTCTCAGCTGTTGATGAAGGATGCTGGACCTCAAGGCCCCTTCCTCTGAGTCTGTCTGTAATGCCCTTGAGGGTGGTGGACAACCTCTTTCCAACAAGACAGTCTATGAAGCAAACAGAACTCCTAGGTTGTCCCCGGCTGCTTCTGTGAGGAAGGGGATGTTATGTTCTCCCCCTTCCCATCTCTGCTCTATCCCAGTTTCCCTGTTGAAGCAAGGATGGTTGCCTTTCTTAGTGTGTGGAGTGGTAGCTCACAAATTTGGTTAGAAGCAGATAGCGCTACCAAGAGAGATGGAGATCCGGCTTTGTGTGACCTCAAAACCTAGCTGTCTGATCGTAGCTGAGCTTCCTTCTGTGGTGTGCACAGGGGTCTCGCGTGTAGCCTAGGTTGATATCTAACTCCAAAAGTAGCCAAGGATGACCTTGAACTTGTGATTGCCCCTGTGATTACAGGTGGATATCACTACACTTCACTTTGTGTCGTGCTGAGGATTGAACTCAGGGCATCATAGTAGCACTGTAGCCACCCAGCTAGAAGCCCAGTTCATATTATTATTATTATTAATATGCAACTATAAAAATAAGACTTCTATAACCTGTTATAAAGCATTTATGATTATTATTTATTATTATTACTAAAGTGTTCTAAGAATGTTTGGATCTTTGGGCTGGAGAGATGGCTCAGCTGTTAAAGGCCAAGGCTCACAACCAAAATGACAAGACTATTTGGATCTGTTTCCATGATGGCTTTTAAGTTCTGCTTCAGAAGTTGTTGGGTTTTTTGTTTTGTTTTGTTTTCTTTAAGTCAATGGGAGCCAATTATTTAGATGACTCTGTCACTCAGTGTCTTCCTGTCATCTTTCATTAAGGAGCCCCGCACGTGTGACTCATCTAACTCAAGTTGGTGCAGCAAGGTGGCGGAGACATTTTGATATATTAGTGGGTAAATGTAAATTGCTTAGACTCCGTCTTCCAAATTAAGATAAGCAAGACAGTGCTGGCGCCACTGAGGTGTGCTTCGTAAGTAGCCTAGAGGGAAAGGTGGATTAAATAGTATTAACCTATTGAAAGCGAAAGTGTAAGCAATTTCGCTTCATAGCCGCTGCAGGAATGTGCCCGCCCATACATCACACACGGCTTTCAGAACACTTAGACACAGGAAACTGATTTCATATCTCAGAAACTTAATTTATGGTAATTTTAGGGCCAGTCATCTAAAATGCATAAATCCAGAATATTTAATACACACTAGCGTAGATGTGGGAGGTGGGGATGAAGGGAACTAAAAGCAAGATTGCTTCCTTCTAAAATGCGGGAGCTAGAAAAAAAGCGAAGAATAATGGTGAAATGTCTTCCGAATTATTTGTTTTGTTTTTGACTTGTTTTTCTCAGGAAATGTCCTCAGAGGCTAAGGTGACTGTTAGGTTTGCCACCTTTCTGCCCCAGGTTTTCTGTCTTAAGAGGATGAACAGGGAGCACATGGGCTTCTCTGTCTAGTGGCTTTGCTCTCCCGGCTGGGGCTTTATTTAGATGCAGTTAGAAGCAGCTCAGTCAAGCGCTCCTCTCACAAGCACTGGAGGACTTGCATCCTTTCCCTAGCAACCATGGAAACTGTGCCCAGTGGTGGTCCATGCTTGTGATTCCAGCACTGGGGAGCAGAGGAGGAGGAGCCCTGAGACCCCAGTCAGGCTAGTTGATGGTCCATGCTTGTGATTCCAGCATTGGGGAGCAGAGTCAGGCTAGTTGGTGGTCTCTGTGTGCCTGTCCACCCTTTCAGATCAACTTCACGCAGGTCCTCTTTACGTTCCTTTAAGAGCAAACTTTAAGCCAGTTTTCCTGTCTTTTCCCTCACTTCTTCCTGTTTGTTTGTCTTCCCATATCTTCCCTTGTTCATTTAACATGTATCCATCTGCCATGGCTTACTTCAGCTCCCTTTAGAGCTCATGTAAAGATTTGACTATCCAGAAAAGCTTGTGTTGATACAACACACATCTCAACGTCTTTTATTAACAGAGAATACATCCGGATATTGTTTATCTTCAATTTTTAGTGCATTTGTTGTTTTTTAAACGTGCCTCTCCGGTCTTCTTTATGTTGCAAACTATACATCCTAAATGTTAATCATCCATTATGGGCTCTGATGTTTGGTGCAATCTTCCATTTGTTAAAGTCCTCTGTGTCTTATGAATAGTCTAAGAGCAGTGCTCTTAAGTTTGGCAAGCAAGTAAGGGAGCCATGTCTTGTTGAGGGACATGGCTGTGTGGAAGCGGGAGCTCTTTGCTCTACTGCCATCTAGTGGTCCCCTGCTTTAGGTGTTCTTCAGAAGCAGTCTGAAGATGCCACAGTGGAAGTCACAAAAACTTCATTTCACAATGTGTCTAAATAGTCTCATTTAATATTATGGAAAAATGAACAGATGAAATATGTCACCAGAAAATAAAACACTCAAATTTTCTAGTTGAAGCATTTTTAAAAGTCCCGCCGTGTTGATTCTTTAGGGATGATTACATCAGAAGCACCAGGATCTTCTGAGCTGTTTCCACTGCAGCTTTCTCTCCAGCACCTGTTCCCACCACCTCCCCCTCCCCAACACTGCCCAGGATCTGTTCCCACCACCGCTCCCTCCCCATCCCTGTGCTGCAGAATCAGGTTCATTGCCCATCCCTTAGCCCCACAAGTACTGCGAACAGAAGCAAAATGATAATGAGCATCCACTTCTGTGCAGCTCTGCTCACTGAGGTCTCCCGGTGCTGCTGGTCTGTGCATCCCAGAGCACAGCAACAGTGAGGGTTTAGGGAGAAGCCTGTTGGCCAGTGTACTGTGTCACTGCCCATCTCTGCCCAGCCCCCACCCAGTACTCCCTAGACCAGTACAATTCCGAGTGGCATTTTATGAAAAGCAGCCTCAAGACTTACATGGAGCTAGCATCGAGTTCTTCTTTGTCAAACTTACCTATGGACAATCCAAGTTTCCTCTTTTGTGCCAGATCTGAGCCAAGCTAGCACTATTCTGATGGGCCGTGGCAATCAGAAAACTCTGAACAAATGAAAACAACCAAGAGGGAAATGGACGGGGCTCTAAGGAACCACATGATGAGACTGTGGGCTGGACAACAGGTCTTTCAAGGATGATCCTTGTCCTGCTCACAAGCCTTGCATCTTCTGTCTTAATAGATGGTAACAAAGAACCATTGTGAAGTCTGACCTCTTATTTTGGATTCTTCCTTTGCAGCTCTGTACCAAAACCCTTTATCCCAGTATAACCTCTACCGTCTGACTATCATCTACCACCTTCCGGGAGTGGAGCTGCTCGACTGGAAGCGTAAGAATACTTCTTTCCCAAAGAAACAGAATCTGTCTTGTGAATTAGAGCTTCAGAGGGTGCAGGACACCTGGGACAGTTTGTCCTCATGAAAGCAAACCACCAACCAATTGTGAATGGGAGCTGTTCTGTCATTCGCTACGACGTGCCAGCTCTCAGGAATTTGCCCTAGCTCAGGAACTCTGCTTAACTAGGTTAGCCTGTTGCCTAGGGGGCAGACAAGTCTCTCTGCTTAACTAGGTTAGCCTGTTGCCTAGGGGGCAGACAAGTCTCTCCTTTAGCTCAACCTTCAGATATTAGCACAATGGCTGCCAAATTGGGTTTTGGTTTGTTTATTATTTTGTATGGATATGTGTTTGGCTGCATATGGGTCTCTGCACCACAATCATGCCTTATACCGACAGAGGCCAGAAGATGTTGAATGCCCTCCTACTAGAGTTACAGATGGTTATGGCCGCCATGTGGGTGCTGGGAACGGAACTTGGGCCTCTGGAAGAGAAGCCGGTGCTCTTAATCACTAAGCCATCTCTCCAGCTCTTGATGCCAAAGTCTTTGCCTCCTGACACTGGTTTCATAATCTCGAAAATGATTTATAGCAAATTTCTTGAGGCCTAAATTCTAAAAATGATCTGTGAAATTCTGTAAGTTTGTATTATTAAACGGGGACTTCTTACATGTATCTATTCCTGTAAACTAGTATATTTGGTTTGTAGAAGCCATATATTCACAAACCATGCTCAGGAATTCCATTGTGCACTGTTGGGGCCTAATTCACCCCAAGTACCATATGGTCTATCCCTCACCCCACTACCTTTCTAAGTCCACAGAAGATCCTTCATGAGTCGTTACTGTGTGAAGTCTTTCCGTGACCCGACTGCCTCCTTTCCAACAGTGTGAGGGGTCAGGGTGTTCCCTGCTGCCATGTCAGCCACGTCAGCCACGTCAGCCACACGCTGATATGTGCTGAAGTCCCAGGAGTGTGTTAGACCATGATTGAGCTCCACCATGTGACAGGAGGACTTCTCCTGAATGCTCGTGAGATTATAGGCATGCCTTTGAAATCCCTTCATGAAATCTGGTTCAACAAGATGGTCATACATAAGCAGAATATATTTCTGTGTGTATGTGTGCTCCAAGGTGGCCACACTTGTATGTGCCGGCGCGTGCGCATGTATGTGAAAGTCAGAAGTTGACACTGGCTGTCTCCTTTGCTGCCCCTCCTCCGTGTGTACTGAGGCAGGGTCTCTCCTGCACCACAGCTCACTGATTTGGCTACTCAGGCAGCCTCGCTGCTCAGTTTTCTTTGGCAATCACTCTGTATGTCTGTGTTCATTCTACAAACCGTCTTTTTTTGTCTCTCTCAGAAGTTACAGAGAAGGAGAGAAGATCCAAGATCACCATTTTTGACCATAAAAAGGCTCATATCATTCAATCGATAGCATTCGGAGGAAAAGTGGATGTTTCTTGGAACCCCAAATCAACAATACTGCAAAAGCGAGTGTCAAAACTCCCTTCAGGTACTGTGTAAGAACAAGAAGGAGATTAAAAGTCAGGGAGCTTCAGGAACACTTGATTGTCATAATAACTGCAACTTACCTTGCTTACAGTGAAGTAGCTTCTGATTAATCTCCAGTATTACATTATAACTCCCTACTTTCCCTGTTGATGCAATAAATAGCCCAGTTTTCATCTACCTGAGGCAGCATGGTGAAAGTGAGGGGTACCATGAAGCCGCTCTCCAGGATCCAGTGCAGTAAAAAGGACCAAAGATAAGCTGTCAGTGTTACTACCAACAGGTAGACATTTTTTATGATATCGGAAAAATATTAAGGCAAAATGAAGATCACTTGTAATTTTACCAACCAGAAATTAGCACT
>NC_022009.1:78920884-78929349 GCF_000317375.1 Microtus ochrogaster
ACTTTAGGTAACATACATCCAAACAGAGATTTACTTTTCTCACATAGCGAAGGGCACAGGGTCTAGGTAGAGAGAGTTACTGTAAAGCTCTGGAAGAAACACTGACAGACTTATCCACACAAAAGTAAAAGCTATGATGCAGCCTAGAGTCAAAATTAAAGTTGGAGAAAGCATTGCGACATATCACAGGTGGGAATTAATCCTCACAATCCCTAGCGGCTTTCACAATTCCATTTCGCCCCAGCAGGAGGGCTAAGGATGATGCCAGTGGCTCAGTGCTTGCCAGGCATGCCCGAAGTCGGTTTGCTCTCCAGCACCAAAAGAGACACAAAACAAAGCAAAAAACAAAAATGCCATGCAGGGCAGGACCCAGGTATCAGGAAACCGAGACAGGAGGATCGTGTGTTCCGAGTCAGACTGGGCTACAGAATAAGATCCTGTAAAAAATGAATGAATAACCACAACAAAACACACAACAGGCTGAGGAGATGGATCAGTGCTGGGCAAACAGGAGGATGTGAGTTAGGATTCCCAGGACCAGTGGGAAGCCCTTAGTGACAGCACGGAAGGGAATAAGGAAGCGTGGAGACTATCAGAGCCCCAAGGCTTGCTGCCCAGCCAGTCAAGCTGAAACAGTGGGTTTCAGTTCCCATGAGAAACCTTGTCTTGAAGATGGGTGGAGAGTGATGGAGAAGCCTGAAGTGTGACTCTACCTCCATCAGCATGCATGCAAGGCAAGTGTAGCTATGTGCACACATATGTCATCTCCACTGCACACACGGAGGCCTAACACACACACACACACACACCATTAAAGCCAAATAAAACAAAAAAAAACAAACAAACAAAAAAAACAAAAAAAAAACAAAAACAAAAAATAAAAAAAACAAAAAAAAACAAAAAAAACAAAAACCAAAAAACAAAAAACAAAAAAAAAGCCAAATAAAACAAAACTCTAGTAGATAAAACAACAAATGGCATACACAAGTCATTTGTAGAAAGGAAGAAGTGGCTACAGTGAGTATCATCATCACTATGGCCAAAGATGTGCAAACCAAAGCAGTAGGAACCCTTTCCTCCAACATGGAGGGAAAAAATCTTTAAAGGAAAAAGAAGTCTCTGGAGAATGAAAGCCCAGTACATGCACTTCACAAAACCATGAACTAGGTGAGCTGGCTCCAAGAGAAGACTGCAGGACCTGTCAGCGTTTGGCAGAGAAAGCAATCTGCAAACTCTCCTACATGAGTCTATAAACACACAGGAGAGAAAAACAAGAGGCTTTTCTTTGTGCCGCCTTTTTATAACAGTAAATGCAGAAGAACTCGCTGATGGCTCTTCACAGGGGAATTGTACATTACCGCACACTCACACAACACAAACTACCCCACTATAGGCTTGTGTCCTGATAGAGTCGTAGTATTTAAAAACATAAAGCTATGGATCGGGCAGCGGTGGCGCACATCTTTATTCCCAGCACTCAGAAGGCAGAGGCAGGTGGATCTCCGTGAGTTTGAGGCCAGCCTGGTCTACTGAGCACTGTCCAGGACAGCCAGGGATACACAGAGGATCCCTGTCTTGAAAGCCCAGAATGAACAAACAAACAAACTGAAGTTATAACATGGAATGATAGGAAACCTGTGGTGTGTGTGTGTGTGTGTGTGTGTGTGTGTGTGTGGTGTGCACATAACTGCAAGGCTCCGCACACCTGTGAACACACGTGTAGACACTAAGATAACGGGTATCTTCCTCAATTGCTCTATGGTCTCACTGAATGGGAAGATCACTCTTAGACCTTTGTGGCTTTGCTGGTCAGAGGGAGAGATGAGGAGATCTGGGTCAAAGAGTCCCGACTGTTTGTGATGACCAAATTCTGATGACCTAATGTAACTGTGGCTAACTATCTGCTAGAAAGGGGGGAACCTAAACATACTCACCATCTACATACCCAAAAAGAAAATGGTACCTGTGTGAGATGCCCAACGTGAACAGTAACTGCTGTTTCACATTGCGTGTGTGTGCTCGTGCACACCCAAACATCTTGTAGCACGCCACAAATGTGTCTAATTGCTAATTTTCAATTATATCTCAATAGCACTGAGGGGAGAGAGAGGAAAAGAGTCTGAGGAGACAAAAGGCCAGGAGACTTGGGCGGCCCCTTGTGAAAGGCACGGTGCCACACAAGCTCTTGGCTGTGTCCTCTCTTGAGGACTGGCAAGAACGTACATGGAAAGCTTTAGTGCCCCGACAGGTGCAGGAAAGTTCTGTCTTTGGCGTGGTACCAGGCCTTCTAGAGAGGAGTAAACAAGGCCCTGGTAGACTGGGAGGTACCCCAAGAGCTCCAGGCTTGAGGTCTGGCCCTTCAGCTCTAAAGCTTTGGAACATAGAGTCTTGTGATCTTGGATTTGTTCTTTCTTTGAAGTTCATGCCAAGAGTCCAAATGGCTGAGATGGCCCTGAATACTTGTCCTGAGTATTCTCTTACAGAAGCTCGTACTCATCAGGAGAAAAAGGGGGTTCTTTCTTTCCGTCTATGAACCTTGTTTACAAAAGATTCTAACTGGACTCCATTGGCAGCTAAGCTGATTCAGAATATTATTTTCAGGGTTCTGAGATTAGCCTTATATTAAAGACTGCCCCAAAGCCTAAAGCAAAATGCCTTACCTAAGGGAAAAGTTCAACTTCATACTAGTTATATATTTTGTTATATTTTAGATATTTTTGTCAGTTTACTTGAAAAGACATCTAACAGTGTCTCATTACTTTTGAGTGCTGACCAAATGTTTGAAAAATACTAATTTAGAATTCTATTTTTAGATTTTGCATTTGGGGATAATGTTGACAAGTAAGTACTACTTTTAAAAATTTTTTCTGTTTGCCTTTATTGTCAGACTGATTCATAATTGTCTCATTTCTAAATTATCCCTATCTTCTAACATCGATTCCAGTAGGTGGGGAAATGGTTGTTTTTCTTTGACAGGTGAGTTCCAGCTATGTGTTTAATCTGACATGTGCAGGCTTTTAATGTGATCATTATAACTTCAAGTGAGTAGGTGATTATATGTATAAAATTTTAAAATTTGTTGAGAACTATTAGCTATTGCAAATGAGGAACTTGGATTGTTTGCTTTGCCTCTAAATATGCTCAGTAACAGCAATTATCATATAGATTACCATTTTACATTCACTAGAATTTGCATTTCCCAAAGCAAATAGTTCATTAATTCTGTGGAGGACATTTCAAATTCATGAATACTAATAGATCTAAAACTCATTACTTTTCTATGTAGGACTGGCTTTTTGCGGGGAGGGTTCAATATTCAAAAAAAGTTCTCATCATCTACAAAATATGTGGGGAAGTGACTTCAAAAAAAATGTTTACAATATCAATATGCATGATACCAAAAAACATTGCCAGGTTGCTATTTGACAGTTTTCCCACTATGAAAACATGGTTATGTGAGACTTTTATAATAGATCCTGAAATACATATCCAGACACTCCACTTTAAAAATGAACCATGTGCACAAGAAAAATTATGCCACTTGGCCTGAAAGTCAAGGGCGTGAAGTCCATGATGTCGGTGGGGACATAGGCAATTATTCATTTAAATAACAGCTTCAGGGCTTTAGGTGGGCTCCAGACAAAGTACTTCTGTAAGATGCCTAGGGCCCTGGATGCCACCCTCAATACACACAGTCACACACAGAATCATGTTGGTCAGACCTACTTACTCTTGATCTAATTGCTACCTTTGTAGGACTGTGTTTGATGACCCAGAAGACGCTGTGTTTGTAAGATCCATGAAGAGGTCTTTGATGGCCATCACTTCCATGAACTGGGACACGGTTCCCACACGAGAGGAAGAGTATGGAGAAATGAAAAAGATGGACTCAGCCAAGATGATGATACTATCCCTGAGATAACTTTCCAAACTCCTCATGCTGCTCAGCAGAATGTTAAAACATCCATGACTTAGAGCAATACTCACCTGATGTTTATAAATAGAGCAATCGGTGATGGGAAAATGATTCCTGCACTATAGGCTTCTTATTGTAAATGTTTACTTGAGTTACTCATGAATAAAGAAAACTCTTAGTGCAAAGCTCAACACAGAATCTCTAAGACAGTCAAGGTCATGTAACTGGCACTATTGATCAAGCAATAAAACATTACCAACTCTCTAAAAGCCCCTTCGTGTTAGCAGGTGCTGTATACCCTTCTGCACAAACCGCCATCCTGACCTCTAAGGAGTGAGTTTCATGGTGAAACTTGATTGTGCAATCAAGAGTGAGCCACATACATGCAATCACAAAGAATGAACATGTCGGGTGTGGCTTCTGGCACTTGCTGTTCTGAGGCAGCTCTGCTGCTGCCATAGCGATGGCTCTGCAGTCTTCACCGCCGTCCAGCAGTCCACCACGTGACCACACCACAGTTCAGTTACCCGTGCAGTCTGCACATCTCTGGGACACTGGCCAGTTCTGGGTGTGGGGCTAATGATTGTTGGCTTGGCCTCACCAGAAGTCCAGTGCTAGGGAATAAAGAAACTCGATGGCCTTTACCAATTGCCTGGTGCCAAGTGACAAAAATTAACACTTCATCTCAAGCCCATTGCTGTCTTCTGTGACTTAAGAGCTCTGTCAACTTTTAAAATGTGGTGACATTTCTCCTAACCCTGCTCATCCTCAGAGAATACGGACACATGGAAATATGGACTGACATCACAGAGAGGAAGACATGACCGCTATGATAATGAACCTGTTCTTGTCCCATGTTCCTGGCCTGAGTCTGAACATTCAGGTGTGGTTCTGATGAAAAGGTGGGCTAGGACCAGGAGAAGAAACCATTAGAGCAGTGACAGTCCTTGGTGTCGTGGCAGGAACGGTTGTTTGGTATTCGCCATCAGTGTGTTCTCTCCCTCTTTCCCTGATCACTGACTTTGGGGGAGTCCCTGTGTTAGGACACCCAGTCTTCTGGAGAAGCTCATGTGCCGTGACCCTCCAAGAAAAGGCTCACAGTACTTTCCACAGGCTCTTTAGCAAGGTCACGGGGACAGGGCAGAGACCCAGTACTGCTCTTCAAACAGTTCTGGGTACTCTATTGTGCTGTCCTCACACTGAAGACCTAAGGAACTGACAGAAGCTGCTCATCAGGAGCTGGGTCCCAGCCAAACCTCCAAGTAACAATATAGGCAGTATGTGGGGGGTGGGGGGTTGTATGTGAAGAATCCATTTCGGTGAAAATGGTGCAGTCAGGACTGGGCTTAAGGAGACCTGTAAGTGGTATACGCAGTATTTTAAAAATTACTCTAGCAAGTGATGGACAAGATATTGCAATCTCTAGATTAAGCACTGAAAGATAGGATAAAATAAAAAGGTCTATACCTGCAACAGAATGTAAGGTGTATTCCTTTGTAAGGATAGACTGTGTGGTATAACTGTAATAAAAATGCATCACATAAACCCTTGTAACAGTGACAGAAAAGGATGGTAAATTCACTTTAGTTCTTAAACTGACAAATTGAAGCATGCCTCACTTGGTTGAAGAAAAAGGTTGGTTTGTTTGTTTGTTTGTTTTTTTCATATGTGCACTGGTCCTGTAGTGTTTAGAAGGCCTGTTTCCTTGCCAGTAGCTGGGCAGAGGAAAGCTAGGCAGGGCTGGTGGGCACAGAGCAAGAGAGCCAGGCCGTCAGCCAGGGACCAGCCAGCCAACTACAGAGGAAGCAGGAAAGCAGGACGGATGGTATACAGGTGAGGTAAATGAGTCTCAGGGCAGCACTTAGATTAATAGAAATGGGTTGATTTAAGTTTAAGAAAAATTGGCTAGAAATAAGTCAAAGCTAAGGCTGAGCATTCATAATTAATAATAAGTCTCCATGTCTCTATTTGGGAGCTGGTTGGTGACCCAGAGAAAATGCCTACTACAGGTTTTTCTGATGCTGACTGAGCAGGGCGCTGATCTGTGAGGACAGCAGAATGCCATTAGGAGTCATTTTATTATTAAGTTCCTTCAGTAGAACAGTAGCATTCGGCTTTACCCTAGGTCCCTTAGTTAGAAGAAACTAACTCCTAGGGAAGCAAATATCCTTAGCTAGACCTGTCTCATCATATGGCCCAGCCTTTAGCCACAACTGTCTTTTATACCAGGGATTTTTGGGGTGGGTACTCTGAGTGTTTCCGTGTTGTAGGCCTCTTCATCCCTTGATTCTGGGATACATGAAGCAAAAAAGAACACCTAGAGAGCTCACCAAGTGTCAGTGCATGGATTCCAGGGTTCTTAGGCAGGTTGCCAGGGCCTAGCACGGTGTGCAGCTGACAGCCCCCTTAGGAAGGGATGAAGAAGATGGCGTGAGCATGCATTCCAAATCATTATAATGCTCAGAGCGCTGTAACCTACAGAGGGCCCTGGATGGTGTGTTCACTCACAACCTGAAGCGTTTATCACTGCACAGACGAGGCGTGTTGATGCATGGCTTCGTTTTGCAAGGGAAGCTTGTTACAACTGACAAGCTTAAACAGGATAGTTAACTTTCTAACAGAGTTTACTCACATGGTGTCATCCCTGAACAATGATCGTAGCACATGGAAGGACAAGTGTGCTGGGCTGGAATTAAAATGGGAGGAAGGGAGATTAGAATCAACAGGATGCAGGAATCTGACCAGCTGAGTGAGGGAAGAACCAGTTGTTTTACACTACATAACCCTGACGTCATTCCTTCAGATTTGCTAGCTTCTCTAACATTCGGCCCCTTGGCACAAATTCTGAAACAAGAGGAAGCGTGTATGTGGGTAGATTTATTTTAAACCAACAGGAAACTGAAAGGGAGCACCTTCATCAGACACGACACTCCAGCCTTGCTTACATGCCACATACATTAAAATACACAACAGGACACCTTTAAAATGACAGCTATACGTCACAGTCTTTGGGTGGGATGAGGCTCACGGGAGTTGACAGGAAGATAAAGGTTGGCTTTTTGGATAAGAGTGTGGTTTTACAGGAAGCGCATGTACAGTGACTACCCAGTGCTAACACACCCTTCAGAATGCTCAAATCCTATGGAGATTATTGCTACAGAGAACATGGGGTTCAGAGCGCTCTTGGTATTTTCTATCTGAACTACAGCAGGCTGCATTACGGTGAAGCTCTTTGAACAGAGTGTTCCTCATTACAGCTCTGTGCGTCCAACTTCAGGACAATAAAATCTACTCAGATACACTTCATTCACAGGTAAGTTTTGCTTTTTCTGACAGCCCGCTTCTGTGCCCGTGATTTCTCTCCCCCTAAACATCACTTTTCTTTCACATCGTCCCTGTTTTTTTTTAACTTGTTTTCTAGAACCCAGATTTCTCCTTTAAGGGGATTTGTTTTCCTTTGCGAACAATCACTGGGGAGCCAGAAGAGGAATGGACGTGTGTGTGTGTGTGTGTGTGTGTGTGTGTGTGTGTGTGTGTGTGTGTATTTTAAAAGAAAATAATTTCCGTAGAAATGCCTGTTCATCTATAGAACAGAAATGAGCATGAATTCAAAGGTGGGAGGCAGCTTTGCTTGAAAGCCTCTATTCTAGGGATGCGTAGTCCTGGCACTGAGCTGTGCAGCGTCACAGCCAATGAAGACACATTCATATGAGTTCCGCAGGAATCTGCTGGAATGAAGACAGCCCACTGGCCACTGTCGACTGCGCTTACTCCTCCGACAGCTGGGGCCCTGCAGGAGCATCCTGTGCGTGGGCCAGTCCAGCTTCTTCTCCGGGTTCTCTCGCTCCTTCCGCAGAATCGTCAGGAGTGGACTTTTCCTGGGAGATGGCCGCTTCAGCCTCTGGCTGATCTTCAGTAACATGGTTAGAGTTGGCATCAAGCTTTCCCTCTAAGAAAACGAAAAATGTATATTGTTGCTATTGTGCGCCAGTCTGGTGATGTTACAGTATTAATCACAGTCTCTACACGGGACAGACCATCACTCACTTTATTCAAATTGTCACTATTGTCCCTATCAGTAGTGACCCTGAGAAGAGGGGTCGGGTACTTACTCCAAGCTTCACAGAAGCCTGAGGCTCTAAGGCCAGAACTCTGCACCGGAATTGTTTGGGGCTGACAAAATCTGCATTTAATTAACTTGATGTCCTTGAGAAGGTAACAGACTTAGCTAATTTTTATTGATAAAAGCCTACCCATCTTCTGGATTAAAAATGTTTAGTCTGCTGTGTTGTAGTGCATGCCTTTAATCCCAGCAGAGACAGGTGGATCTCTGTGAGTTCAAGGCCAAACTGATCAACAGAGCAAGTTCCACAACAGCCCACAGTTACACAGAGAAATCCTCTCTCGAAAAATTAAAAAAAAAAGTTTGATCTACAGCTCAGAAGGCAAAATAGGAAGACTAGTCCAAAATAGGAAGACTTAGTGGCAAATGTTTCATTTTAAAAAATAACTCTGTGCCAGGCAATGGGGGCGCATGCCTTTAAACCCA
>NC_022009.1:78929475-78934274 GCF_000317375.1 Microtus ochrogaster
AAAAAGAACAAAAACCAAACAAACAAAAAAACTTTGTGTGTGCAAACCATTCAATTACACCAAATGAAAGAAGAGCCACGTTTTATGAGTTGAGATGAAAGTGGCTAAGGACAATGAGATGATTGTACAGAGCCAATGCTTTCCAGCTATACACACTTCCAAAAAAGCAGGATATATTCCCAAGATGGGGAAAGTCCCTGGAATATGAGAATCACTGTAGAAGCAAGCCAGAGCTACAGAGAAAAAGCAGTCCCTCATCTCTATGAAAAGAAGGGAAAATGAATAATACATTGCTCTCATGCTTGCAGAGTGGAGTGTGCACACCAGATCTAAGATTTGGTTATAATTTACAAATAAACTATAATTTCATTCATAATGAACTGTAATTAAAAGTGTAAAGGCTTCTAACTTTAAAGTATTATGGTAGCCATTGGGGGACATTCAAGGCCTATTCAATAACCCAAAAAACCCTCCACGAGTGACCCATGAAGATTCCCACCACTCCAGGGCAGTCAAATGTGTAACCACATCATTAGAATGTTGTGTGTCTGGTTGCCCTCCACGAGTGACCAATGAAGACCACTCCAGGGCAGTCAAATGTGGTGTAACCACATCATTGGAATGTCATGTTGTCTCAGGTGACTGTGTTCCAGGCAGTGTCCCAAAGCTAGCCACTCCCAAAGGAGGGACAGTTCCTCTGCATGCAGAGTCAGTGACGCCGAGCCTTCCTGTCCCTCACGAAGGGACAGCACAAGGTCTGGATTGGTACGTACTCTTTTCCTCCTGCCTCTTATACTTGGCAGCTTCAGACTGTTGCTTCTCATAAACGTCTTTCAGACTCTTACACATCTTCTTATGTGCGAACCAGTGTGTTTTCTGGCAGGTCTGGTCACAATATATTACCTGAAATCCATTACAAGTTGGTTTTCATTTTAAGACTTGGAATCGCATGGTTCCTCAACAAACATCAATCCAAGAAATATTCTATAAAAATCCTGTTTCCCATACATAAAAAAACTATGATATGATGTCTGGTTGTACATAATTCAACTGTGTATTGGTCTAAGAGGCTACAGAAGATTTGGTAACTGGCATATTAAGAACCTTGGACTCCAGCATTTGGGAGGTAGACACAGGAGAGTTAGGAATTTGAGCATGGACTCAAGAGAAAACAAAACTGTGGTGTGGGAGGTCCTTCTGTATATGTGTTGCTTTTATTGCTTGATGAATAAAGCTGTTTTGACCAATGTCTTAGCAGAGTAAAGCCAGGAGGGAAATCTGAACAGAGATAGAGACAGAGTAGGCAGAGTCCAGGGGACACTATGTAGCTGCCAAAGGAGAAATGCTAGAAACTTAGTGGTAGTTTATATATCTAATGGTGATACACAGATTAATAGAAATTAGTTAATTTAAGATGTAAGATCTAGCCAAAAATACACCTAGGCCATTGATCAAACAATGTTGTAATTAATAAAATTTCCATGTGATTATTCGGGTCTGGGCAGCCAGGAAACAAATGAGCAGCCTCCATTTACATAATGGAGCCAATATGGGTCAACTACAACCACATAAAACCTGAGAGAGCTTGGGAAGGAACTCTAGACACCAAAGAACACAGTTAAGCACACCTTCTTGGAAGCAGCATTTTCTCAGGTAGACTCTATTTGCTAGAGGCAAGTAAAGGCATAATTCCTTTAAGAGAAGGCTTCCTGACAGCATTAGCATCAAAAACTGCACAGCTTCTTTAAGAGCTGGCTTCCTGATTTGTGCTGGTGGCACAAATGGCTCTGGCTTTACGGGGACATCCTGTTATGGAGCTTTTCTTTCTAATTAGAAAGGAAGGTTTTAACTTTAACATAGTAAAATTACATACTACAAAACAGGCATCAATCAAGAATTATAGTTGCAATATTTGTGGGATATCATTTTGTATATGTGCTGCTTTTATTGGTTGATGAATAAAACTGTTTTGGCCAATGGCTTAACAGAGTAAAGCCAGGAGGGAAATCTAAATAGATATTTATAGAGAGAATAGGCAGAGTCAAGGAGACATCACGTAGCTGCCAAAGGAGACAGATGCCAGAACCTAACCCATATGCCACAGCCTCGTGGTGATATATACATTAATAGAAATGGGTTCATTTAAGATGTAAGAGCTAGATAGCAATATGCCTAAGCCAATGGCCAAACAATGTTGTAATTAATATAGTTTCTGTGTGAGTATTTGGGTCCGGGTGACTGGAAAATGAATGAGCTGCCTCCATTTACAAAACTGAAAAGCTCCAAAGAATCCCTTTGCATTTCTTGTTGTCTACTTCACCTTCCAGCACAGGCCTGAGAACATGTTCAGGTTCCAAACTGCCCCAGCTGAAGGCAGCCTGCCATGAGAAGTGTGACTATGAACTTAAACTTTGCTTTCGGAGGGCTTTTCTATGTGCACTGGCTCTGAGTCCTATTTCACCCAGGAGGAAAGAGGCTTTAGGAAGTAATGTAAGCAGGTAAATCTGGAGAAGCATCTGGTAGATGCTGATGTCTCAAAATCGGTTGAAAAGTTTCAATCTTGAAATCAACAGATTAATGTCCTCTGCGGGATTTAGTGAGCATACCAGGCATGTTCATGTGTACTGGGTCAGGATGAGAGAAGAACCTAATCAGACACATACTTTATAGAGATAACTCAATGGGAAAGTAGAGTTCTTAAGAATTGCCATTTGTTGGCAGTTAAAAAGTGCTAGTTTAAAAGGACTAGTTTAAAAGGATGAATGAAGACTGAGAAGTCAACATGAAATGTCACTTGTGAACTGTCCCAGTCTGGCTTGTGTCACTTGTGAACTGTCCCAGTCTGGCTTTTCCTAGCCACACCAACCCATGCACTGGTGCTCTCTGATCTAATTTCTTTCCTTTATCCTTCCTTTCATCTCCTTTTTTCTATGTGGTAGTAGAAAGTGGGGCGCACAGGAAGTTCTCTTGCTGAGCTGCTGTTTAATATGTTTACTTACTAGAATCTATTATAAGACTGATTTCAACTACTACACTTATGTGATGCTAGAATTCAGTTGTCAGCTTGGAGCAATCTTCCCTACACATCAATGGGTTTAGAAGAATTTCGCTCTTACCGTTTTGCAAACTGAGCATCTTTTACTGGCTCCTTTTTCTCCACAAGTGGTGCAGAATTCAACATCCACAAAACCCACTTGTCCTGTGATGGCTTGGGTAAGCACAGAGAACGCAGTGGGGTCAGAACCCTAGGAGTGTGAAGAAGAGAGAATACCCACTGAAATTCCTATGGAAGACCACAGAGAGAACACTGACACATGGTATCGACTAGAAACAGCAGGGGGAAGAAACCACTAATGCTCATGACACAGACTCTGTGATGAAGAATCAGTCTTTTGGATGTACCTTCTTCTATACAAATTATATAACATGCAAGGCCTAATCTCCATAAGTGAGAGGGAAAAAGTGTCTCTATTATAGAATACAATCATTGCCAATTAGTATTATTCAATAACTCATGCTAACTTCAGGAACAGGACAATGAACTTGCAGATTTTCGTTTTCTGAGAATTGACATCAAGTAAATATTGACACCCTACCTATGGAACAAACACAGAGCCCTCATTACCGTCTATCTCAACGCCTAAATCATTTTAATATACTTTCAAATATTCTACCCTCTTTAATAAACACCCAAAAAACTGCATCAAGAAGTTTTTAAAATGTGAAATCTCATGTTATGTGACTGCTAAAAAAAAAAAAGGTTGTAAAATTTTTTAAAAAAACGTATGGAGAAAATGAAAAGGGTAAATATTTATCTACCTGAAACAAAGGTACTGGAACATTTTGAAGATAAGCAAAAATAACAGGATACTCTAACTGATCTTACCTGCTACCTGTTCACTGTCCTGGATTCTTAAATGTTGCACATTTATTCTCAAGCAAAACTTTGCTACTTTCGGTAATTTCACTGAGTCTTTACCACTTCCTCATGAGAATGTGTTTTTCTATTATCTTACCAACTGTCATAATGGCTCTTTACCAAGTGTCAAGGTATGAGAACAATGTCTCATACTTCCCTGAACACTGAAGTCAGCCTAAAAATATTCAGAAAATTCAAGAAGCATTTTTAAAGGCTGCTTTTCACACTGTCAAGTCCTGAATCAAAACATCTTGCCATGCAGAAGGGCTGAGGATTCTCTTTTGAAATAAATGAAGTGGTAAGGAAATTTTAGGCAAAATGAGCCTAAGCTAATTTTATACTTCATCAAGAATGAAGGTGCACAGCCATTGTCCTCAAATATTGACATGCACCACCCTTGTTAAAAATGGAAGTCCAACCACTTACTGCACACTCTCTAGAGTGTAGTCCAGGAGCCTGCATTGTTAAAATTCCCCAGGTAGTACCAAGATATACCAAAAATGTCAAATACTGAGCTTAATGCTATACCAAATCTTTAAAAATCTGTGTAATTTTGCTTCATAAGTAAAGTTCCCCCAGTGTGGCAGCACACGCACATAAGATATGCAGAAGGAGCTTTATATCAGAAGGTAGCTCTCATCTACCAATGAATAGAGAATCGTACATTTGATGGACATTACCACCATGACATTAATGTTCAAGTATCTCTTTACAAAATTGCCTGAGACAGGCTCATTATTAAGATAAGAGCCTGTGGGAGCCACTCAGCACTCACACTCTTCCAGCTGAAACTGAGGGTCAAATGCAGGATATTTTGTTAAGAGTACAGGCATGCATGTGATCTACTGCTAGAGCACGGCTGTGCATGTGACCTACTGCT
>NC_022009.1:78935185-78943467 GCF_000317375.1 Microtus ochrogaster
ATACTGCTAGAGCACGGCTGTGCATGTGATCTACTGCTAGAGCACAGAGAAGCATGTAAACTATCCCTACCTAGAGAAGGACCAGAAAGAACAAACCTTACCAAACACGGCTGTAATCTACCTTTGGGCATGTTGATGCTGACACCAAAAATGGCAATGCTACTCTTTAGAGTAAAAACTTTAGAGTAAAAACAAGAGTTTAAAAACTTGATATACAAGGCAAACCCTCCACCATATAACTTGCTACAATGCTCCACTGAGATTCCCTAGAGAAAGCCATGTGTCACACTTCCTGTTGAGGTCTATCAGGAGAAGCCAGAGTCTCACACAGAGGGAACCAAAACCTGTGTATCAGGGACCCAGACACCAGAACTGGCAGAAGCAACAGTGGTTGTCATGTCTACCAGTCTGCGACCCTCACATTACAGCAAGGAGCTGGTGTTACCTTAGAGGTGTAGGAACTTGCAGCACCACAAAACCCATAGGTGGTAGCCATCAGGGAAACCAAATGGTAAGCTTTCAAAAAGTATTTTAGAGCACTTGCTTCTTGGACGAGGGACTAGAGAAAGTCTTTGTGCATGCCAGGAGGGTGCTCTATCGCTGAGTTACATCCTCTGCATTCTCTTTACTTTTCATTTGGAGACATGATCCTATGAAGCTACTTATCTTCCTTGTAAATCTGCTCGGTAGCCCAAGCAGACCTTGAACTTGTAACTCTCCTGGCTTAATCCCAAATCGTGAAAATGTCAGGCCTGGCCTCTTAGGTCCAACTCAGAATATATAACTATTAAAGGACAAAAACTTTTGAAAGGGAGATCTTTCAAAATGACATTAAAAGCTACTCAACTTTATTACTAACCTTTCCTGACTAAGTAAATCACCAGGAAAAAAAAAAACCATTAAACATCATACTTTATAAGACATAATTACTGCTTCGTGAGGCTAAGATGAAACACTGGCATGCTCTGACTCTAAAAAAAAATTGTTTTTAATTTGTCTGTATTGTGTGGGTATGTGCCAAGGTTGCACAGGTGGAGGTCAGAGGACTAACAGTGGAAGTCAGTCTGTCCTTCACAGACCCCACATAACTGGCTCTTCACTGCCTCCATAAATGGTAAACATGAGTCAGTTTCCTGGAACTTAAAACACAAATTTTACCTTATCTATCTGATACTAAGTGGCTCACTGTGATCAAAATCAAGTTTTCAGGCCTGGCGGCACGTGTCTTTACCTGCTGAGCCTTCTTGCTAGCTCCATAAACAGAAAGCTTATTCTTGAAAAAATAAATTTTAATGTGTGCATTTGTGTGTGTGTACACTGGCACATGCAGGCCATGGCATATACATGGGGATCAGGTACAACTCAAGAGCTAGCGCTTCTCTTCCACCATTGGATAGGATGACTGAACTCAGGTTATCAGCGGCTGCCCTCTGAGGCACTGAGGGTTTATTTGAAAACCCGGGGCTGCTGGGTTTGTTGCTCTGTTTTCTCTCAGTTACCACTCACCAGCGCTGGGCACTCTGCATGACAACCACCGCTAGCCACTTCTCTGACATGACTCTCAAAACATCTCACCAACAGAGAGCAATTTAGTTTGCATGGAAATAAGAGACAACCTTATTCCAGTGAACACGCGAGCAACCCAGACTGTGTGGAGAGCACCTTCCCCGTGGGGTAGACCGCTATTCTTTCTCCCTGTCTGAGGAGGGAATGTGTCCCACAGGCAATGTCTGACGCCTTGCAAGTCTGTGCACACAAACATGCCTGTATGGGCCTATGTGGTTGAGGAGCACGGACGAGAGGGAGGATTCCTTAGTCCATTCCTGAGCCATCGTGCCTGGTCTGCTAGCTTTGGTTACTTCAGTGTATGTGACAGAAACCCTTACTGATTTAACTGTTGGCCAGAGCTTGCTATGGTCATCCGAAATCATTTACCTTCACAATTTGCTGCCCAATCTTTTAGAAGCCCATATGGCAAACAGCCAACTGTACTAAAGAAAGAAGAGCACTTCCGTGTAAAAGGACCAGGGCCGTGCGATACGAATGAACCACTGCCCAGGTTTAATCGTGTCACCTGGAGTGCCTGGATGAGGATGACAATACAGCAGGTTCAGAGAAGTGAACAGAGGAAGCCATGTTGTTGGGACTGCATCAGGCTAAAGGCTAACACAGGATTTGGTTGATATGCCTGTAAAAGCGTGAATTGGCACAGTGAACAGAAAACTATTCTAGACAGGGAAAGCATAAAGCATCTTGTGAGACAGCACTTAAATATATGACAGAAAGACCAAGCCATGTAAGACAATGGCAGTAAAATTTACCTCTAGAAAGATATACAGCGTGTTCTGGTTGTTTGTTTGTTTGTTTGTTTTTTAAAGTATAGAACATTCCTAATTGGAGGCACTAAAGTCACACAAAGGAATCTGGCCCTTTGCAACTGCTGTCTGCAAGCACAGCCAGCCTTGTCTTGGCTCTCCCAGCTGTGGAGAGCCTGAACTGTGGTGCCCTAGAGGACCAGTCTGTGCACTCAGGAAGTTTGCACTAGTAATTCTTGCAGCCAGCAAGGCGTGTGTGTGAGCCTCTAGCCCTGGGCAGGTGGCTATCCACCCGGCACAGCATTCACAGAGCTATACAATTTCTTTTTCTTAGAACTACCTACTTTCTGATGTGGAAAAACACTGCCAACTTATCTCCAGTTTGGCTCCTAAATGTTTCCAGAAACAATAAAAGCAAATAGTAAGGAGAACTTGTTTTTGGGTCACAGCAGGCGGTGGCTGGGTCTTACTGGACGGTTAACACAGGGAAGAGGAGCCTTACAATTTCCACCGGAGCAATGCTTCGAACCAGCTGCTGGAGGAGCGTGGCTTCACAATATGGGAACTTCCTGATGCTCTCTCTGATCAGCTTTTCCTGATACACTGGGAAGCCATCAGATGCTCTGCCTTTCAACAAGCTGAAGGACAGGGTTTAAACAGTTCAAGGTGAATCATTACAGCAATTCCCTCCTAGGAAGACCCAAAAGCTTTTAGAGGTTTCCTGTTAATTGTTGGGCTCTCCTCAAATCTCATGCAGAGGGACTCAAGTTATCCAAACTCAACAGTAGGCCTGAACAAGTTTCCAAGTTCTAACAAGCAAAAATGACACCTGCCTCAAGGGGCTGAGCACTGTCTTCAGGCTAGCCAGCTACTATGACCTAGTCAGCTGTCCCCAGGAGGAACTAGAACTCTCAATGAGCCTCGTGACTCAGTTCCTTCTTCTCAGTAAAGCTGCACTCTAGTGAGATCCCTGTGGCCAGAGGGCAAAGGTCACACTCAGCCCTGCCAGGTGTGTTATCACACACAGGAAGAGTGTGGCAGCCTACGCCACAATACACTTAATCTCATCACGTGGGCCATTTTCTAGCTGTGTGGTCTTATCCAGGTCACTGATCCACTGTGAAAGATTCCTCAAGAGTCAATTAGTAAAAACAACAAAATTACCAAACTCTATTTGGGTCTAATATTGTCCCTTGTTTCTGGGAGACAACACGTGACTCCAACAGTGTCTGCTGCCACTAAAATATAATCTTTACCCATGGCACCAGGCTTCCTATAAGGAGCGTGTTGAGAGTATTTCCCTATGGCATGGTAGAAGCCATACCTTTTGATCAGGGTATCCAGCTTATTCTCCCCTTCCTTGAAGAAGCCAATGCATTTCTGGAAGATGCAGCTGATGTAATGCATCTTCATAGCCAGCACTTCGTTCATGTCTCTCTGCTTCATGCATTTCTCGCAGATCAGATCCAGCACCTTGTAGCATTTCCCGAGAGCGGCTGCTTCTGCCAGCAGAGGGTTCTCATTCACCAGCATCACAATCTAGAAGAAACGCCCAGGGTCTTCTTAGAATCACACACAAGAATGCACAAGTCAGATCAGAAGGCAAATCGCTACTATTCTGCATTATAAAGCAGATCCAGTATGAGGAGATTTCCTGACATTAAAATTAAAATGTGGTCTGTCCTCTACCCGTACTGAGGTGCTGGGAAGCCTCGCAGGGCACAGTGCAGTGTCTGAAAACAGCTCTATAAACGATAACAGTGGTGTGCGCAACCTTTCATTACACACAGAACAGTGTCACGGAGCAAACAATGACTTCAGGTGGCATCACTAAACTCAATATCCCCACGGGAAAACGGCAACTCTCCCCACCCTTCTCCTTCCTTTTTCCTTTCTTCCTTTCCCCTCCCTTCTTTCCTTTCAGGTTTTGAAAGGTTTTCTTTCCTGTATCCTGGACTGGCCTTGAACATGTGATGTCAGGATGACTCTGAATTTCTGACTCTCCTGCCTCCACAGCCCGAGTGCTGGCTTACAGGTGGGCACTGCCATGCCCCATTGATGAGGTGCTGGGAATTGAACTCGAGCTCCCTGAATGCTAAGCAAGTGTTCTATTACTGAGTTAGCTCCCTAGTCCTCAAACTCCTACTAATTACAAGGAAATCAGGCCTCTACAGAAGGAAGTCTAGAAACAGTACGCTTTTTACTTTCCACTTAACTAGATCTCTTTGTAGAAGTTTTCCTTAAGACTAGTCCAGTCATCGTATTGTAGATACAATACTGCAATTATGTTAAAATGGAACCCGGAAAGAGCTTTGAAAGGGAGAGTAGCAGGAAGTTATTCAGCCTTACACACTATGAGTTCTACATTTCCTATTTATGGACTAACTAATCTCAAATTTAATGCAATCAGAAGTGTTTTTATGACCCTTGTCACAGGGTCTGTGACTTGCAGTTAGCCTGCAGAAGACCACCTACAGGCCCCTGAGGGCCCAATCAGGATGAAAACGTGCATGATTGGCCAGTGTATCCAGCAGTCAGGACTTGTTAACCTGTGTGTTTCAGCTTGACACATGTGCCAAGGAAGTTTGAGGATGACATTCTCTTCAGACATGAAGAAAAAGCATCTGTGAATTGACACAATGCCCATTACCTGCTTTCCTGAAAATCTAACACAGATATAAGGGCAATAAGAAATTATCTTTGACGATATACTCATATTTTCTTAAGATCCAGCACATTAAAATAAGTTATCAGACTTCATGAAGTAAGCAAAATTGAATCCTTATTAGTAAATTTGCTGATTATTCTCCCTAACAAAACAAATATAAAAAATTCATCTGCGGGGACTGGAGAGATGAGCATATCAGCGGTTATGAACACTGGCCGCTCTTCCAGAAGATTCATGATGCAGCCCAGTACCACACAGCAGCTCAAAGGCAGACACAGCTCCAGATTCTGTGGCTCAGATGCTGTCCTCCAGTGTCCACAGGTACCAGGTACATAGGTGGTGTGCTTACACACATGCTAAGAGCACTGGCTGCTCTTGCAGAGGACCCAGGACCCACATGGCGGCTCACAACCATCTGTAACTCCAGTTCCAGAGACCTGGTACCCTCCTCTTACTTCCTAGGGCTCTGCACACATGCAGTGCATATACTTACCCTCAGGCACAAATATATACATATAACATAAATAAATATTTTAAAAATTAATTTGTAGAAAAAATAATCTGTGATGTAACAGAACTCATTAATTAACCATTTGTACTGCTGGTAATTATGATCATTTAAAATTGTTCAATATTTTATATAAGGTGTACTTATATAAAATAATTAGGAGTACTGACTCAAATTTACCATGAAAATTCTTTTTAAAAAGCTAAAGCAGTCTGTTTTACTCTTTTACGGGAACTAAAATTTAGGGAATAAACATCAAATTCATCACGTTTTGCCCTCCCACTGGTAGTTTCTGAGCATTTCCTGCCTACTAAATATTGTGTTGTGAGTTCCTTATATGTCTTATTTTATGTGTTTCAAATAAAACAGTGTTATCTGCTGGTTTTCATGAGTAGCTGAAGGAATAGGGTGGTTGAATCACCTATATACTGCAGAGACCCCAGAGGAATTCTGTCAGAACCGTGTAATCCAAGAGTCCATGGTCTCATGGAAAGTTCAAAAAACATTATGGAAAACAAAACAGAAAATATTATTTTGGTTTCTATATTCTTCTTAGTAATAGCAATAAATTTCAAGGGATACCAAACCAAAAAAAAATCTAAAGTAGTCTATATTAGTGATTTTTTTAAAAAAATTGAGACACTTGGCTTTATTTATTTTACAAAGCAGAACTAAGACTTAGGAGACTATGACCAATGGCTACAGGATTAGTGAAACATGTTCACCCACAAAGGAATATTCACACTAGTGTCCTTCCTCTCCCCCACAGTGCGGAAGGAGATAAAGAACACCTCCACCATGCACTGTCAACAGAAGTAGTGTATCCCTTTCAGCGGAAATCAAGATGCGCCCTGTGTCTCCAAGGATGGCTAGCAAAGAATACGCCCCTGTGGTAGCATCTCCCATTCTTCTCACTGTCTCCCCACCCCCCACTTCACGAATTTGTCAACAATCTTTGAAAAGCCCCTCCACAATGAAGGGCTGGACCACCATCACCTGCCTGCTCTTCCCTCCCAGGCCCTTCTCAATGCTATTGCGATTTTTCCAGAGATCTTGTTTTTCTCCTAGATAACCATTATTGGCTGGGCATCAGCATACAACTCCCCAAGTCATTTTGAAAACAAATACATTGCTGTGGCAGCCAGTAACCTAGATGCAAACACAGCTGTTCTATGCACAAAAGCAATGGAAAGGTGAAGCTGGGGGAGGGGGGAGTCTGTGCTTTTTTTTTAAGCTTTGTTTTCAGAGGGGGTTTCAGAGGGCTTAGATGAAAGACAGAGGTTCAGGTGAATGACTTCTGTTCCTATGGAGAGCAGGCTGGGTCTCGAGAAAGGACCACAGCGCCAAGCCTCTATAAGGACTCAATCATGTCAACCATCTCAGATGCTTTTATGTTGCCTGCATACGTAGGCAATCCTCTAATTTACTCATCGGGTATGTATCTGCAAAGATAACTGGAAATAGGACAATTTTAGGACATTCAACAGACATAGTGGGTGCTGTGCAAACGTCAGACAGGATTCCAGAACCTCCCTGCAATCTGAAGGCAAAGAAACGGGTATGAAAGTCAAAGAGAGAGAAAGGAAATGAGTAGGAAAACTGGATAGAAGGCAGGGGACTCCACTCCAAAGTGGAACAGGGTGTGCTGACTGGAGCCTCAGATAACCACCTACATTCTCTGCATCTAACCGAGTCCCCCTATCCCAACTGGCGGCTGCCTATAAGCCCATGGAAAAGGAGCTTCTGAAACCCCTGGGAGTTCTCAAGGACTTCTGAAATGCCCAGGAGGAAGCAGAGGAATTTACAGGTAAACTCTAAGCCTCTTCTTCTTCAGATTTCTTACTTAGCTTCTGTTGTAAGAAAGAAAGAAAAAAAGAAAGAAAGAAAGAAAGAAAGAAAGAAAGAAAGGAAAGATGGAAGGAAGGAAGAATGAAAGAAAGAAAGAAAGAAAGAAAGAAAGAAAGAAAGAAAGAAAGAAGCCAGTTGGCACACACCTTTAACCTCCTCAGCACTCAATGGTCAGAGGCAGGCAGATCTCTGTGAGTTTGAGGCCAGCCTAATTTCAGAACAGCCAAGGCTGCACAGAGAAACCCTGTTTGGAATAACAAACACAAAAAGGACTGAAGATGTAGAAGATGGCGGGAAAAATAACTGAGAACAGCCCTTGAAACTTATACCGAACAACTTGAACTCTGATGCCAAAGCGACAATTGGTTTAACTCCACCGACAGCATCATCAAAAGCAGCACAGAGCACCTGCACTGAAAACTTGCTCATGTTTAATGGAAGGGTTGCACCTCTGAGCAGTCCCCCGAGGGTAAATATTGCTGTACAAGTCAATGGGGTGGCACCTACATTCATGCCTCCGGGCCTCATGCCGGGCCTGCCATACTCAGCACGGACTAAGGCACAGAACACTTTCTTCCTGAGAACTTCTCTCGTTCAAGGGAGCCACCTCATTTCCTCAGAAGGTTGTTCTTTCACTCTGGGGACAGGTCCAGGTCAATGACAAACTAAAGAACTCCCACTCTCTCAGGGCTGGAGTCAGGCTGTCTGCAGCGATGCCTGGGGAGAAGGTCAAGTTAAACAAGCTAACGCTTCTCTTCTTGGCCTCTTGCCCTGCTTCTCTTGCTTTCCCTCACCAGCTCCTGGCGTTCACTGAGCATACTCCTGCAATGACTCAAGCAGACACGGGAGCTCGCTGTAAGCGCCTCATCTACAGGATTCTGCTCCAGATAATGACCACCCTGTGGCATGAGAACAGTTTAAACATTGTAGCAACACTGATTGC
>NC_022009.1:78943672-78949172 GCF_000317375.1 Microtus ochrogaster
GACCCAGTGGAATGGAAACAATTTAAACATTGTAGCAAAACTGATTGAGACCCAGTGGCATGGAAACAGTTTAAACATTGTAGCAATACTGATTGAGGACTCAAAGGCATCAGAACAGTTTAAACATTGTAGCAACACTGATTGAGGCCCCAGGGGCATGAGAACAGTTTAAACATTGTAGAAACACTAATCAGAAAAGCAGCTACACCAGACACCAGGCTACCTTGACTGGATGGAGGTTAGTCGTGGTGATGACTTTGTGCAGTGGTCCTGCCAGCTTTGGAGGCAGTTTTGGCTCTTTATCCAGTCCCTGGGGTTTAGTGTAATAATCCAGCCTCTCTCGAGGGAAGAAATTGTTGATTATAGCCACACAATCGTGCTGACCTTTAAATAGAAAAACAAAAACGTTGTTATTTTATCATTAAACACGGGAGACTGGGTTGTTTTTACGACCTGACTTTGCTTTTGGAGTAAATATGTGCAATGTTTTTATTCTTTGGGAAGAGAGTAGATAAGGAGAGGAAAATATTCCAGAGAACGTTTGTAAGCACCTTAGACAGATTACCAAAAATGTATTCAACTTAAAAACAACCCTAAAATTATTTTATAAAAATTATGATCAAGGCCAGCCTAGTGAGTTTCAGGACAGTCAGGACAGTTCCACAGAGAAACCCTGTCTCGGAAAACAAAAACAACAACAAAAATTTCTTCTTCCACCCTGACACCCATGGTACTCATTTCTCCCAGTGACCTACAGGTAATTTACATATAATTTAAATATATTTTATGCAAAATATCTCAGCTATAATCATTAATATTATCAAGAAAATCCCACCCGCCTAAGGAGAGAAGCTTAGCCTCTTTGTGAAATGAAGTATTTTGCTCCCTTGAGCTTGGAGTCAACCCTCACAGGTTGCTAAGCCACAACCTTGAGCTCTTTCTTGAGTTACACAGAACCGTGCTGTTCTGCTACAGGGCGTCTCTGCAGGAAAGCCGCCGGCCTGCCCCTGCTACCCTCCACCCACTGCTCCCTCTCCACTCTCTCTCTAGAGCCAGGAAGTGGCTACTCAGGGCAAGCAGGTAGAAGGGGCAGGGCACATTTCTGAGCAGTGGCCCTGGCTCTGGCTGTCTCCTCTCTGCCTGTCCAGGGCTAAGGGATCAGAGGCAGCCAGTCCTGACGAGAGTGGTCCATCATGGTTTGCCTGCCTGGCTCCTGTCCCTGTGTACAAGGTCCTGGGAGTGCCTGTGACCCTGTCTATCACATTGACTGCAGGGAAACTGCACTCCTGGCCATCTGGCTCCTCTCCTGCACTGGTACCCATTCTGCCTGTCACTCAGCATTCCTGAGAAACTGAGGAGTAAAATAATTCCTGCTTGGGCCTAGACCAAGGACGCATAGGAACAGACACTGCAGCCCTTTGTGCCTCTGGATGCCTAGAAAATGCTAGGTGAAGAACAGTGACCATGTAGTGCCCTGCGAGATGGCTTCTGGTGTCTGACCCGGGCTGATGCCAAAGCAGCTGCTGCCACAAGCACAAATCTCAAACAACCACCCAAGATTCTAGAAGAACAACCAAAGGCTTTCAAGAGCCACAGGGAAGCTCAAATTTTAACAATCAATAAGCAAATTCAAAGAGAGAATCCTATTTGTAGTAGCAAATCAGAGAAAAATGACAAAGGGAGGCATGGTAGAGCTTGTGATACCTAGGAAATCTAACAGCAGAAAGAAAAAAGAATTCAGTACAGACAGCACTATCACTGTGTGTATAAGTTGCTGTTAAATGCCAAACCATCCGTGCTGTTCTGGTTTGGGAGGGAAATGAGAACCAGAGTCCCTTCTCTTCTTCCTTCTTTTCCCCCTCCTTGATGTTCTCTTTCCACCTATGAGAAATTTCTTTATGCCTGTCTTGAGAAGTTAACCACACACTGAAAGTCTATAATTAGCTGAGGTGCTGTGCTGAGAAAATGGTATCTACTTCCAGCATTTTCTAGGAGAAAATCCGCATTCCATTGAGCAAATGTCCTAATCAAGCGAGTTCTCAGGGTCAGAACATCAAAGTCAGTGCAGGCGTCTGTGAACTGACAGAGGCTCGGACAGGCAGCTGCACTGTTTCCTTCCAGGTAACTACACAAAACAGAGGTTCTTTGGCCTGACACAATGTTCAAATATCTCAGCAAAAGTATCAAGCCAGATATGCCAAGACATAAATGCTCAGAATAAAGCAACTATTGTTTCCAGCAGTCCCTGAAACAGGAGATTCCAATGGAACTTGACTGGTTTAGAATCACCTAAGAGAGCCTTTGGGGTGTGTTGGTGAGGGTTTCTAGAGAGGTTTAAGTGAAAACCAGGACCCACTCTTTTGATGTGCCTGGAACCATCACAGGAACGGGAGTCCCAGAGTAAGACAGGGGGTGGTGTCCCAGAATCCATCACTTTCCTGACTACAAACACAGGGTGACAGCCATGGTTTTCCCACCACGGTGAGCTGCATTGTCTCAAATCATGAGCCCCAAAACCCCTCCTTCCATCAGTTGTCTTAGGAAGGAGAAGAGTGACTAATTCTGGACAGTCGGAAAGGGAAGTTGGCCACTGTACATACCATAGATAAGATATCTGCTACCTAACAATGATCCTGTCAGAGAAAGGTTGAACCTAACTCATTAGCTAGTAAGTTATTAGACTGGCATATGTGTAAAGTTTATCTTTGTAAATTTAATTTTATTCGATTGTTGAAAACACTGCATAAAATTATAAAGAGGTTTTAAGTCTTTCTTTTGATTTAAGAATTCTGATTAGATGTAATTAAAGAGTATAATCACTAAGAAGATATACTATGGGGGGGCGGGTGCAATTATCATGGATTTAGTTGAAACGTTTCTCATGGGCTTGTGTGGCTCAACAGTTGATCCCTAGCTAGGGGCCCCGCTTGGGGAGGCTGTGGAACCTTTGGCACAGATGGTCCCAGGGCTGGGCCTTGGGGTTCTAGCCTGGTCCTGTTCCAATCTTCCCTCTGTTTCCTGGTTGGCACCATGGGACAGGCAGCTGCTTGCTCTCCTGCTGCCTCTCTGCAGAGCCAGCCCTTTTCCACGCTTCCCCACAAGGGTGTACTCTAACCCCTGAAATGCAAAGTTCCAGCCCAGCATCTTGCTGTAATGCTGAGATGTAGGTCTTCTCAATAGCAGAGACCCACTGACAAGACAAGTCTAAGTAAATATTTCTTTTACACTGTAAGGATGAACTGAAGCTCAAACTTTTCTCGAATCAAAGAAGAAAAGGAAAAAAAACTGAATTCTCATTTTTAAAACTAGTGTTGTGGAAGACTGCTTGTTCATTTTCCAGTCGCCCAGATTCTGGAAATAACTACAAAGAAACTGTATTGTATTAATTAAATCACTGCTTGGCCTATTAGCTCTAACTTCTTATTGACTAGCTGTTTTTTTTTTGGTTTGTTTGTTTGTTTGTTTGTTTGTTTTTGGTTTTTCAAGACAGGATTTCTCTGTATCTTTGGACGCTGTTCTGGAACTAGCTCTTGTAGGCCAGGCTGGACTCAAACTCACAAAGATCCGCCTGCCTCTGCCTCCTGAGTGCTGGGATTAAAGGTATGCACCACCACTGCCTGGCTTTGACTAGCCTTTACATCTTAATTTAACCCATTTCTATTAATCTGTGTATTACCACATGGCAGTGGCTTACCAGCAAAGTTTCAGCATGCCTGTCTCTGGCGGCTCCATGGCTTCTCTCTGCCTCTGCCTCCTTTCTCCTAGCATTCAGTTTAGTCTCCCCCCACCCCCACCTACCTCCATTCTGTTCTGTGCAGGTCCAAGACAGTTCTTTATTAACCAATGATATTCACAGCATACAGAGGGGAATCCCCACATCAAACTAGAATTTAGTAAACTGTAGTATAACTTTGAAATGAACAGAGAGAAAAGAACTGCAAAATAAGTGTCAAGGAACAAGCAAAAAAGAGAAAAAGTACAGACCAGAAAGACCATTTAGTTGTGGTGGGTTTCAAAAGACAGACAATCTACATAACTCATCCGAAAAGTGCTGCAGCAGAGGCCTAAATGAGAACGGAGATCCTAGAAGCCAACAGAGAGCGAGCAGAGGAGGCACTCGGCCAGCTAACGTGAAAAGGGGAGAGTGACTGAGAAACCATCACAGCCAGAAGATTGTTAAAGATGTGACATCCTGCCAAGGGTGTTCTGGAGCAATGGGCACAGAAAATACTAGACTGTGCCAGTAAGGTGCACAACAAGGAGCCACAGGCACAGAGATTAAGACAGTAGTGCAGGAGGCAGGGAGCGAAGGTCTAGAGGTGGGGACCAAGCCAAACACAGAGGAGAGAAATGATGTGGAATGGTTGATGGGCAACAGTAAATACCGTGAGCATAGAGGGCAGAGTGTGACGCAGAAAGGTGTAGCTTCCACCATGACAGTTACATTAAAGAAACACACACACACACACACACACACACACACACATCACCAAAGAAAATTTGGAATTAGATATGAGAAATTATCTTTATGTTTATAAGTTCCACTATTTAGAGAAAATCTAGTAGTAGCTGCCTATAATCTAACAGTTGGGATGTGGAGGCCAGAGAAATGAAAGCTCAAGTTCATTCTTAGCTACACATTCATTTTAAAGTTGGTCTACACTATATGGGATCCTGCCTCAAAAAAACAACAAACAAACACAACCCCACAGTGGAGCTGAAGAAGAAAAAAGACTGGAAAAGGGGGGAAAAAAACCACAGACGAGGAATCAGATGGGTCATTGGGTAAAAGTGCTTGTCATACAAGGAGCTGAAACTGAGTTCCCAAAAACCACACACAAACCTGACTTGTCATGAAAGCCATTGTGATCCCAGGAAATTATTATTAATAATAATAATAATTAAAATTTAGTATTCCTCTGCTTCATCCATGACATAATGAGCTGGACACAGCAGAATATAGGGGTGGAAGTGAGAATCCTTATAATAAATATGACATTAACTGGAAAGTACTTATTGAGAAGCCTTTGGAAAACTGGCTGAGACGATAGTCAGTGTGGTGGGCTGGACATGGTGTGCTGAAACAGGAAGGTGATATTAGAGACAGACTAGTGGTCAATTAAAAAACAATTAATTCTGTAAGTACAAAAAGAACTGTTTTAGCTGGGTGTGTGATGCGCCCCTTTAATCCCAGCACTTGAGAGGCAGAAACAACTGGATCTCTGAGTTCGGTCCAGCTCCCAAAAGGAGGCTCACAGCTGTCCATAACTCCAGCACCAGATCAGAGTGCACATGATTCATGCACATATATGCAGGCAAAACACACAAGTTAATATACACATTAAAAGAAAAAAGCAAAACTCTCAAGAACATTTGGGAAAACACTGTACGGTTAAGACATCTTTTAACCAGACGCAAGACTTGGAAGCAATAAAGAAAAGCCTGCTTCAAAACAATTTTTCTATATCAAAGCTCTTTAAAACCACAAAAAGGTTTTTTT
>NC_022009.1:78950285-78957393 GCF_000317375.1 Microtus ochrogaster
AGAGGGGAGGGGAGAGGAGAGAGGAGCAGAGCAGAGAGGAGAGAAGAGGGGAGAGGAGAGGAGAGAGGAGCAGAGCAGAGGAGAAGAGAGGCGGGCAGGAGAGGAGCCTCGTCCATAGAAGAAAACAAAAATGTACAGCAAAGAAGTCTAACTTCGCGGGTCTTGAGGGAGGCAGTCACGACATAACACCCTTTCACCTGTCCCGTCAGCACAAGCAGATGACAATTTCCAGCAGGTGATATTCAGATGAATTGCTGAATCCTTTTGGAAAACAATCCAGACTTAAACATAAAAATTAAAACTGCATATCTTTTTCTCAGCAAGTTTACTTCTGATAACAGCTTCTAGACATTAAGTTACTAACATAAGACTAACAGCAAGGTTGACGATTCCAGCTAGGTGAATAAAAGCTATCAAACCAGCCGACGGGGAAAGCTACACGGACACTGGGACTTTGTGCCATGGAATTACATAGCTTGTGAAGTGACTCACTAGTATCCCAACGTGAAAGAGATGACTACGGAGTGCTAGCAACTCAGAAAACAAGTCACAAACAATATTTCCTCCGTAGGCTGATCACGGTTTAAAAGTGACAGAAGTCACACATGGTTACCCCAACATATATGGAACGTGGAACATGTGGAACAAGTCACAGAAAGAAGAAAATTACTTTTGAGAAGATTAATTATCTCCTACCTGCTAGTGTCTTTGGTACAGGAACGTACTTTGCACACTACCAAAGAGGAAACATGAACCCCAGCCTAGACATAAACCCTCCAATCTACAATGGTATTCTGCCTGCTAGAAAAGCGAGGGCAATGGGGTTACAAACTCGTGGGGGTAACCGACCAGTATCTGCCTTGACTTAAGGTTCACTCCAGCAGGTGGAACCCACGCCCAGCACTGCTTGGGTAACTAAGAACCTGAGACTAGACAGCTCAGGGACCTAGGGTAAAACTAAACACTACTGTTTAAAATAACATAGCAGTAAAATGACTCCTAGATCAGTTCCTTGCTCAGACACCACCAGAGAAACTTCCTCCTGCAACAGACAGGCACAAATACAGAGACCCACAGACAGACAAAATGCAGTGAGAGACCCTGGAACACACAGCCCACAAAGGGAAGTCTCCATCAAATCCTCCCTCTAAGGGCAGAAAACCCTGCAGAAGAGGAGGTGGGAAGATTCTAAGAGCCAGGGGAAATGGAAAACACCAAGGAAACAAAGCCTTCTAAATCACATGTTGGATGAGCATATCAACTCAAAAAAGACTAAGAGAGCACACAGGGCCCATACATGTAAGTGCCAGATGGACTCTAGAGCTGAAGGAACTGGACCGGGATCTTTAATCCAGAAGCTGCCTCCAGCTGATAACCACTAGCAAATGAACTAGTTCTCTCCATGGGAGTCTCTCTGGGAAAACAAACCGCTCTTAACTGACTGCATCGTGCCCAGCTGTAGATGGCCAACACAAGTGAACTCAGTGGCATCCTTGCAGACTCCAACTCATATTGTCACATCAGTCCTTTCTTTTTAACATTTACAATATTTTTTCTCTGTTTTCACCCCACTGGTCCTTTGCATCTATGCTATGGCTTCCAGTTCAGTGTCTCTATGGGGATTCCTGAGTGGGCGGATGAGTGGGTCTGTGTCTATAACTGTTTCGTCAGCCTTTTCCCTTCGTTAGCTTCATGATGTTCCTCTGGGCTAGTTTTTGTTTTTCTCATTATATTATATTTATTATTATCCCCTAGAAGCCTGTTTATTTCCTAATGAGAGACAGAAAGGGGGTTATCCTGGCTGGTTTTGAGTGTCAACAATACCAGCTAGAGTCATCAGAGAGGAAGGAGCCTCAGCTGAGGAAATGCCGCCATGAGATCCAGCTGTAAGTCAGTTTCTCAATTAGTGATCAGTGTGGGAGGGACCAGGCCATGGTGGGTGTTGCCATCCCTGGACTGGTTGTCCTGAGTTCCATAAGAAGGCAGACTGAGCAAGCCAAGGGAAGCAAGCCAACAAGCAGCTCCCCTCCATGGCTTCTGTATCAGCTCCTGCCCATGGGATCCTGCCCCATTTGAGTTCCTGTCCTGACTTTCTTCAGTGAAGAAACAGCAATGGGAAAGGGGAAGTCAAATAAACCCTTTTCCTCCCCAACCTGTCTTTTAGTCATGGGTTTGTCGCAGCAGTAGAAACCCTAACTAAAGCTAGGCGGTGGTGGCACACACCTTTAATCCCAGCACTCAGGAGGCAGAGGCAAGCGGATCTCTGTGAGTTCAAGGTCAGCCTAGTCTACAAGAGCTAGTTCCAGGACAGGCTCCAAAGCTACAGAGAAGCCCTGTCATGGAAAAAAAGAGAAACCCTATGTAAGACTGGGGTGGATCCCGATGGGAGGGGACATGGGGAAGAGCTAAGAGGAGTAAAAAGAAGAGAGAGGGTGGTCAGGATATATGAGAAAAAAAGACCCATTTTCAATAAAAAAGAAAAAGTTTAAGGCCAATTATACAGAAAATACAGAAACTTCAACTGAGGTGTGGCGTTCCTTCCATCTGTGACACTAATCTAAACAGCTCTCAATGCAGGGAAAACATTACTGTTGTTTTAGAATGGTAAAAAATGATAAGCTGGAGATAACCACATTAAGCTAATTAAGCCAATATCATAAAAGTGAATACTGTATATTTTCTGTCATTTGTGGTTAGATTTTATGTAGGCACAAAATCGATTGATGCGATTGCATTGCTATGTCTTAGTTATGTTTTCTCTTGCCTTAATGAAACACTGTCACCAAGAACAACTTGGGGAATAAAGGGTTTATTTCACTCACAGGCCCACAAAACAGTTTCAGTAGGGAGGAAGGCAAGCAGGGCGGGAACCTGGAGGCAGGAGCTGATACAGAGGCCATGGAGGGGAGCTGCTTACTGGCTTGCTCCACGGTGGAGGCCCAAAGAGGCCAAAGGTCAGAGAGTTTGGGACTTGTTTTTAGTTCATTCTAGGTTATTGTGCTTCTTACACAAGCAAAGGTCCCACCAAGTTGTAACTCAGACTCCCGCTCTCTCAAGACTATCGTCAACGCGCGTTGCCAGACCTTGTGCTCCTGAAATAGGGAAGTAGTTGGTTCCTACCTAAAACAAAAGTCTAAGGATCCAACCAAGCTCCAGTTCCCTTTATGGAAATAACTTGGGATTCCACTCAGGGAGTGGTTTGCCTACTGAGTGTTTGGTTTAGGGCGTGAGCCTAGGCCATGAGCAATGAATGTAGCCAAGACTTTCAGTTTATATATTAAAGCAGTCTTTTGTTTTAATTCTACGTTTTGGGGTCAGGATATATTTGCCAGTTGGAAATTAAACATGGGCAAATATTCAGTACTCACTGAAAAATTCTCTCCCAATACTATCCCATGTTTCTGCAATTTATTATTTTCATTTGCGTCTTCGTATTCTTTACTCTATTTCTAAATTCCCACTCTGGAAATTTAAATTCCCACACCTCCACTCTGGAAAGGGTGTTTTTTGGAGGCTGGCCCCCAGCACTCCACATAGTTTGCTGCATTTGCTTTTCCAGAAGAAGGCAGGATCACTGGCACAGGGATGGCTCCGCCCCCATGGGCTGAACCCGCCCACAACACTGATTAAGAAAAATGCCATAAAGGCGTGCTTACGGCCAGCTCTTAGAGAAACAACTTCTCAGCTATGTTCCCTCCCTCAGATGACTCTAGCTCGTGTCACCTCGACATACAACTACCAGGACAGCGTGTGTCTTACTGCTCCACTGCTGTGAGAGACACAAGGACCCAGGTAGCTCTTACGAAAAGAACACATTTAATTAGGAGCTTGTTTACAGGGTCACAGCGGGCTGTACGGTGACAGGCAGGTAGGCATGGAGTTAGGGAAGTAGCTGAGGGCTTTACATCCTGATCCTCAGGCAACAGGCAGAGAGAGGAGAGTAACTCTGGGTCTAGTGTGGGTTTTTGAAACCTCGAAGCCCACCTCCAGTGACACACTTCCTAACCCTTCCCCCAAAGCCCACCTCCAGTGACACACCTCCTCCATCAAGCCCACACTTCCCAACCCTTCCCCCAAAGCCCACCTCCAGTGACACACCTCCTCCAGCAAGCCCACACTTCCCAACCCTTCCCCCAAAGCCCAACTGCAAACCATGCATCCAAATATATGCATGTATGAAGGGGGAGGGGCATTCTCACTCAAACTGCCAGAGCACATGTGACCAAAAAAACATCAAAACATCTCTTCATTCAAATAGGGTGGTATTGTAGACAATTTGTGTTTTCACATTTTCTAATAATAATCCACTGTGCTGAGACCCTCCCCAGCAGCTTAGATGTGAGCTGAGTTGGGGGGACAACTAGAGCATCTTTGAGACTTAAACTACCTCTCTGAAGCTGACACAGCAAGTCTCTAACTTTCCCAAATGTTCCTGAAGTTAAAGTGAGGGTATGTATCATCACAAAGCCAAAATAAACGACTGCCTAGTTTAATAAATGAAAGCAACTACTAATTTCAAGAAAAGAGATGATAAAATTTAATATAATATATAATTAATGTTGCCCATAACTGACTAATTCCTACTGTATACCAGCTTAAACATAATTTCTCTCAAAAACCTGTTGGAACAGGTAGAAAATCCTCCTCTTCAAAGTATGTCTAGGGAACTCAAATTCTCTTCTCTTACAGTATAACCTCACAACATGTTCGCCCATTGCTAGCTGCCTGCAAACACTGGGAAAACATGAGCAACGTAACGTCTGCTTGGTCAGCACTGTGACGAAGGCATCTACAAAGATACTCAACAGGGCGTGAATATTAAGTCTTTGTTTAATTATTGGTCATCACAAGGCCACTTATGGTTATCCCGTGAAATCAGCCATTTCTGTCTTTGCTTTTTTAATCAATGGGCTCTCAACTGCCAGTTCAGAGACCAAAATACCAATGACCAAGTACTCACCCTCCCCAACACCCCTTCATGATGTCAAATACCAGGACTACCATGCCAAGGATGAGTGGGCACACAAATGTGTGCTGCTGATGGAGATAACAAAACAGTAAAATGACTATCCACACTCCTTTCCCAAACACCACCATCGCTGCCCGGATGGCCGTTCACAGCCGAAACTTCAACTATTTGTTTAGTTCCTAGATGTGGAGATCTTAAGTCAATCATCTCTACTAATCCTTAAAACAGCCTGTACCTGTTCTACAGTGAAGAACCTGAAAGACAAAAATCTTTAACAACTTTGCTGCAAAGTCCTGCTGACTTCACAGGTCATTTCTCAAACATTGAGTCAAACGTTTCCATTAGAGAAAGCCCCTGAGTTCGAAGATCTGAGTGCGATGCAATGTCCCTGCTGCTCCGTCTCTCACAGAGCAGGAACCGCATGCAGCCATGCATTTTCTCCAGTCATTGGGGATTTCACTGTGCTAGGGTGAACTATCAATATATATTTTTTTGTTGCTGTTTTTTGTTTTTCGAGACAGGGTTTCTCTGTGGTTTTGGAGCCTGTCCTGGAACTAGCTCTGTAGACCAGGCTGGTCTCGAACTCACAGAGATCCGCCTGCCTCTGCCTCCCGAGTGCTGGGATTAAAGGCGGGCGCCACCACCGCCCGACAAACTATCAATATTTTGCCAGATGTGGCAGCACGTGCCTTAAATCCCAGCACTTGGGAGGCAGAGGCAGGCGGATCTCTGAGTTCAAGGCCCACCTGATCTACTAGTGAGTTCCAGGACAACTAGAGCTACATATTGAGACCGTGACTCAAAAACCCAAACTCCATAAACAAATAAAATACACATACCAGGAAACTAAGAATAATTCACTGTGGAATTATAGCAAACACTCACCCACAAAGGCTGCCATCTGAGCGGCTGTTCTTCCCACTGAATTCACAACGTCCGTCTCGGCACCTGCCTCCAGCATGACCCATGTGATGTCTTTATTGCCTAGAGTTCCAGGACAAAAAATATCAACCATAATTGCAAAAGCACTACAAACCTACCTAGTCAAACCAGTTTCCTGAAAACCCAATTTGGTAATACAAACATGGTATAGAACTGCGTAGCACTTTTAACAATAAAACAGTATGTTTGCTGAATGGTTATGCTTAGTATAAAGTCAGAATATACATACAAAATTACCAAAAACAATGAGAAGAGCAAACAAACAAAAACTCTCCTTTAACAGCCGCGGGCTCGTTCCTCCTCTCACACCGACAGACTGGGGAGGCGTAGATGGTATATAGAGGTATATGTGCTACATGGTATATGAGTTGTATATGATATATATAGTACATGTTGGTGTATATGTTATAAACATTGGGGGATCTTTCTACACATTTCTATGGAAATATCTATAGCTCATTTTCATTTTCCCAATCATCATAGATACTTTGTTAATATTATCTCCACTGAGTGAGCAGCAGTTTTGGTTCACATTTGCATGGATGAACTCTGATTTTCTTAGGAGCATTTCCTGGAAAACTGTGGGTGAAGATTATCTATGCATTAAATACATATTGCCAGGTGGCCATCCAACCAGGGCAGACCAAATACAGTCCACAAAATGAAGCTCCTGGGCACTACTGCGTTAACCATTGCCAATGTAGTAAGTGAAAAATGATCATATGTGCTCCGATCTTGACCTCTTTGATTAATACCCAAAGCATTTTCTACACTGACCAGCTGCTCTGCTTCTGTTCTCTGCCCAGCTGTGTCTCACAGTTTTTGTCTTTCTCTAGTTGATTTGTAAGAATTCCTTATAGATAGCAATGAGACCATTAAGATCTCACAATCAATACTTTTCATTTGTATTTTAACTCTATAGAATATCTCATTTACAGCAATGTTAAAATTCTATGTAACTAAATAGCTGCTGAGGTCCCCTTTGCTTATAGAGTTTTTATGTGGGGGTGGGTGAGGGTGTGTGTGCATGTGTGTGCATGTGTGTGTGTGTGTGTGAGTGCGCTCGTGTAAAGGGATTTGATCCCCGGGATCTGGAGTTATAGGCAGTTGTGGGCCACTTGATGTGGATGCCCATAACCCAAGGCCTCTGTGAGAGTGGTGGGCATGGGGGGGGGGTAATGGGTCTTCAATTTTTTT
>NC_022009.1:78957608-78960035 GCF_000317375.1 Microtus ochrogaster
GGTCTTCAAATTTTAATAAGGTGGTACTGCATTACTGTTCCGTTTCTCAGAACAATTTCAAGGCATTTGAAATTTGAAGGCCTCAGGCACAAATCAAACAGTACACCAATAAAAAAAAAAAACTGCAGAGCGTAACTACAGAAGATAGTCAAGGCTTGGTGCCACTGACTGACCTGCACACGGCAGCCTGAGCCCAGATTGCACAGTTTGTGAAGAAGAGCTATGAATGGCAACCTCACAGACACCAATGGGCATTCCTTCTTGGGTATTCCGCACACAAGGAAAAGATGGAGGCAAGGCGACACAAGATTTTTAAAGATCTACTGAAACCTCTAAGAGAAAATGTCTTCCTTAGGGCACGAAGGGGTCATATGTGAGATACGACAGAACCATGTGTGTGGTGTGAGCTCTGTGGACATTTTTCTGAATTCTCCCCTGGGAGAGAATGAAGGAAGTGGACCGTGTCATTGGAGGATGTTTAGGTTTTATGGTATATATGGCAGTGTCTCTGGAATTGAGGGGAATAGAGATGAAAAAGAACTAAAACATGGTGGACCAAAAAGAAAAAAAAAGGAAGGAAGGAAAAAAAGAAGAGAAGAGAAGAGAAGAGAAGAGAAGAGAAGAGAAGAGAAGAGAAGAGAAGAGAAGAGAAGAGAAGAGAAAAAGGGAGGGAGGAAGGAAACGATTGAGATTATCGGAGCTCCAACTCCATTTTGCTGTGGTTTTTTCCAAGCCTTCAACAATCACACCTCAGGAACTCATCAAACAGGCAAGGAAGATTACCTATTGGGAAGAATCCCTAACACTTTTCCACAGTAGAATTCTGGCTGTTCTATACAGGCCCTTTAGCATAACGGTATTGGGAAACAAGACACTGCAACTTTGTGTAATAGGGGCAGCGTTTGTTTGGAGCAAATTCAGCTCCAGGAGTCGGTCGGTTGCATGCAGGAGGAGTTCCACCAATTGCTCCCATTCTTTCCATTGTAGTAGCTTGGCCAAAACATTTAGGTGGTTGTGGAGTCAATCCCAGGGTTCCATCTGGCATCATAGTGGCAGGTTCTGGAGGAGCTGAGGTACCAGCCGGCACCGGAGCAGAGGATATGGGCCGCTATTTTTTATTCCCATAGCATCTCCCATAGTCATTGGGCCCATCCATATTTTTGTTCTCTTTATCAGGGAAGGTTCCCTTGAATCATTTCTTGCTGCCACCGCGTTTCTTCCCGATGCCTGCGCCACTCCTCCTGCCTGAGCGCTACCTGCTTTGTTTCTGAACCTCTCGGAAGCTCTTCTTGAAGCCACATCAAATCCTACCTCATTTGCATATTCTGGTGCTTAAGGCCTGCTGCTTCATCTCCAGCTTCTTATGAGTCTCCTTGGTGTTGAAGTCGCCCTGATCCTGCTACTTTTTCTCCACCTCAGTTCCTTCCAGTGCATGGCATACTCCAAGGACCTAAGCAGTGCGAATCTGGGTGACTGATTTCGGGCTACATTTTTTTATGACCAACTTCTCTGAAAGCCGGTCTTCATCATGGTCACAGTCTTCTGGAGAAATGCAGTTAGCAAGGAGCATTGATTGCATCTGGAGCCTCTGAGCAGCCAACTTCCTGAAAACTCACCAATGCCTCTCCCTGAGGGCCTTCCTCGGTCATGCTCGGTGACCACAGCTCTCCACCTGGCCAAACAGAAAAGGTTTGGTTCCTTGGATGCATACTGAGGAAGACTGCAGACTGTAAGCAGAGCTGCTTTCTGAGAGGCAAATTGTCCAGGTCCACTTTGGCAATTTCCTCAAGGGTTAGTGTTTCCAAGCGGGTAAAGCCAAAGCCTTTGTCCATATGAACTGAAATTTTGCCTGCTTTCCCACGATTCTCAGAAAGTTTCCTCATTTCCTACTCGGTGACGTCATGGAGAGAATGCCCGTAAAGAGACCCCCACATTGCCTGAAGGTCTCCTGTTTTCCTAAAACTCCCCAGGTCAGTAGTCAAACCTTCATTCTGGCCATCAGGGAGAGGGGGTGTTGGGGAATGTTAGTTTAAAGTGTGTTGCATTTTTTCCTACTGCTTTTCTTTACAATTTAAAGATGTATCTGGTTAAATAAAATTAACCTGAGGGCAGAAGGCTGAGTCAGCAAGCAGCTGACAGGAAGTAGTAAGCAGGAAGGGGGAGGGGGAGCAAGGATTTTTAAGTGGGAAGTGGAGAGGGCACTGAGGGTTTTTTTGGAAGATGCCAGCAAAGAGGGAAGGTTGGCTACTAGCTATTCAGCCTCTTATAGCAAGCAGAATTCAAGTTCAAAATAAAAATTCCAAAAAGAGCAAAAGAGTAAAAAAACATACTACAGGACTGGAGAGATGGCTCAGTGGTTAAGAGCATTGCCTGCTCTTCCAAAGGTCCTGAGTTCAATTCCCAGCAACCACATGGTGGCTCACAACC
>NC_022009.1:78960584-78963719 GCF_000317375.1 Microtus ochrogaster
ACTCTAAATAGTTTCCAGTATGTTTTACAATGTACATAGACTAAACAAAGAAAGAAAATGGGTATAGACAGTCTTAGAAAGAAACAGATTAAGAATAATAAAGTCTCTAAAGAGACAATAACAGGAAAAGAAAAATGCCATGTAAGATGAGAAATACACAGGGAGTCTGAATCCTGAATAGTATTGGATTGATTTGGAATTTTTTGATTGTTGAAAAGCAAAGGACAGCTGCTTAGAGACCCGGAATTGAAAGAGGTACTGCTGTAATAAACCAACCTAAATACTTTTGAGATGCCTTAACTTTTAAAAAATGTATTTGTCAAATGAAATTAAAAAATGCTTTGGAGAAGCAGTTTTATTTGTTTCCACAGGAAACAAGAGCCTGTGGATTCAGTCCTGGTTGATTTGGATCTGGTTGATAAGGGGAAACCTCCTAAGAAGGTGATATCCATCAATAAAGGTTATAACTGGTCTTCCCAGGACTTGCTCATTATCTCAAAATTTTCTCCCTGGAACCCTAGAAATGCCGAACAGCCAGCAAGAAGCAGTTTAGACTAAACTACATTCACATTCCCAAGAGCTGGGCTGGGAGGGGGAGTTTGGTTAATTGGTGGGTCATGGATGTTTGTTGTATTTAGGGTAATATAGGACTATAGGAATGATAGATTATTGAATCTACTCTAAATAATAGGGTAGATTATTGACTCTATTATAAACTAAGGGACAATTATTGATCTCAAATACTTTGTAACTTTTGTATATTGACATAAATTTAAGGTAATTTGTGTTGCAGCACACAGAATGTATGTTTCTGTTCTTGTTTAAAGGACTTTCATAATTACTAAAAAATTTAAGGTTATTTTTGTTAACAACATTGTATGTATGTTTCTATGTTTGTTTGAGTATTGTGTCTATGCAGTTCATTTGGAAATGTAGGGTGAAGTTCTAGTTTTTGAAAACTATTCTTATAAACTATATAGGACAATCAAGAAACATAGGTTAGTAGTTAGTCATTGATAACAGTCAAATTTTTTTTGGGGGGGGGGGTTAGAGACAGGGTTTCTCTGTGGTTTTGGAGCCTGTCCTGGAACTAGCTCTTGTAGACCAGGCTGGTCTCGAACTCACAAAGATCCGCCTGCCTCTGCCTCCCAAGTGCTAGGATTAAAGGCGTGCGCTACCACCGCCCAGCAGAATATGGCATTTTAAATGTTTTGCTAACTTAAAGTTTTTCATGACAATGAGAAACATCTTCTCCAGGTAGCACCAATTTACTTCAGAGAAGATATGGGCATTGAAGAAACTCCTTAGAGAGTTTGCTGTCATTTTGGAAAGATTAGCCATTTGGGGCAAAAAGCTGTTCTTGCTTTAACTGCTTGACACTATGCTGTATAAACTGGACATGTAGGATCCACAAGAAAATGACCACTGAACTTTGCCAAAACAGGGCAGGATGATCCTTTATGGTCCCTGCTTCCCAGAAGAAACTGCCAGACATTCTGCCTAACACTGAGGAGAGTGGCTGACAAACTGCCAATAGAGGCAAAACAGTCTTTCAAATTTCCTGCTCAATTGAAAAGTTTGCCAGATACTATGGGCCTGTAGGATGAAGATGGATGAACCAACATTGCAAAGGAAATTCGGGTGACTGTCCAGGCAGTGAGATGTCTCTGTCATTTCTAGAGTTTTTAGAAGTTGTTTACAATGCACTTTTAATTTACTTAACTAATATTATAACTTTCTGGTATATAACCTTTGATGGAGTTGAAGACTAGATCGTTATAATTGAAGTTTTCCTTAGATAGGATAGAAAGTAAATCAGGTATAAAATTTCGGATTTACTAAGATAGGATGGATTATAGAGCATTTTCTTTAAATTTACCAGACACAAAGTGAAATGGAATTCAGTACATTGTGAATGTAACCTTTGATAATTGCTCTTACTGGATACAGTCTTACTATGTTCGAGTTAAAACTTTTCATTTTTGTTTAGATAAAAGCAGGGTATGCTGTGGAATATTATATTAAAGTGTGTTACTTTGGTTTATGTTGCATTTAACTCTGTGAAGCTGTGCCACTTTGCCTGTCTAGAACGCCTGATGGTCTAATAACGATCTGAACAGCCATAGTGAGGCAGGAAAAAGGATAGGTGGGGCTGGCAGGCAGAGAGAATAAAAAGAATAAACAGAAGGAGAACTCTGAGAGGTTCTGAGAAGCAGCCAGAGGAGGAGGACATCAGGAGCCAGTCATCCAGCTGCACACCAATCCACGGAATAAGAGGAAGATTTACGGAAGTAAGAGAATGGGAAAAGCCCAGAGGCAAAAGGCAGACCAGATAATATAAGTTAAGGAAAGCTGGTGAGAACCAAGCCAAGCTAAGGCCGGATGCTTGAAACTAAGAATAAGGCTCTGTGTGTTTTATTTTGGAGCTAGGTGGTGAGCTCCCCAAAAGAGCCAAAAAAGAACAAAAATATCACACAACAGTGGTGTGTCCTGGTTTCCTAAAATTCTTCAGGTCACTAGTGAAGTCTTTATTCTGGTCTTGTGTGTGTGTCTGTGTGTTTAGGTCAGTTGTCAAGTCTTCATTCTGGTACTCTGTGTGTGTGTCTGCTGCTGCTGTTGGTGGATGATGTGCTTCTCCAAGTTAAAAGTTTCTCCACTCTGCATTTTTGCACCCTTCTGCCCACTTCTCCAGCCCCTGATGTTTGTATTATTTATGGATTCCTTACTGTATATGCTTAGAAATGCTTTTGTGCCCGATGAAGATATAGATGGGTGTGGTGTCCTTAAAATCAGAGCTTATTATATTATATGTCTATTTTATTAAAGATCTACAATCATCTGGACATGATGTCACAGATCCTTAACCCCAGCTCTCAGGAGGATCTCTGTGAGTTCCAGGCTAGTCAAGTCTATACAGTGAGATCTTGTTGACAGGATCAGCCAAAAAAAAAGGGGGGGTGGGACTTCCGGATGGAGGGGGAAAGAGAGAATTGATGTGGGAGTGTCATATATCAATCTGTTGATTTCATTGGTTAAGTAATAAAGAAACTGCTTGGCTGGCCCTCATAGGTTAAAACATAGGTGGGAGGAGTAAACAGAACAGAATGCTGGGAGGAAGAGGAAGTGAGCTCAGAC
>NC_022009.1:78964019-78983816 GCF_000317375.1 Microtus ochrogaster
GCTCCTATTACTACAGAGAATCACTTAAATCCTATTTTATTTTAGGTGACACTTCTCAATTATTTTATTCAAAAAACAGGAAGATGCAGCTAGACAAACGGCCAGCACTGCACTGTGGCTGCTGGATTAAAGACCAAAGAAATGCCTGGATTTCATTGAAATGTAAATATTTAGACTCAAAGGAGAAAATCTGAAAGAGGTGCACCGAGAACCAACTGATTTACTGATTTTAATCCCTAAAGAAACAGGTCACTGGACTGGCAAGATGGTCAGTCAGATAAGAGTGCTTGCTGCCAGGGCTGAGGACTGGCATTCAGTCCCCGGAATCCAGGTGGCGGAAGGAGGGAACTAAATCCTGCAAGTTGTCCTCTGCCCTGCAGACCCATACTGTGGCAGGGGTGACTGTCCCCCAGCCACAGCAAACACATGCTAAAACAGAAAGGAAACAGATCACTAACTCTGTAACTTGTTTCAGGCATTGTAACTTTTTATTTTATTTTGGTTTTTCAAGACAGGGTTTCTCTGTGTAGCCCTGGCTGTCCTGTAACTTGCTCTGTAGACCAGACTGGCTTCGAACTCAGAGATTGTTATTCTTGGTGCTGGGATTAAAGGCTGCATTATAGCTTTTCAGAAGTCAATTCTCACCACTCTTTCTACTAAGCTTCTAAAAGTTACTAAAGTAAAACATGCATTAGCTATAAAATCCGGGCCCATTTAAATTGAATAGGTAACTAACACTGACGAGTAAGCACTAAAACTTTACCAGAAAGTGCAGCAAACATGAGGGCTGTGTATCCATGCTCATGCTGATGACAGTTGACATCAGCTCCATGGCGCAGAAGCAGCTTGCACATGTCAAGCTTCCCTTTATATGCCGCATGCATTAAAGGAGTCATTCCATTCTTTAAACGGAAGGGAAAACATATTAATTATGCACATTTCCATTTTCATAACGTAGGAACACAAACATAAAATAATAAAATCATCTTTAAAACCCATAAAGTATATTCATTTCCTCTCTTAGATCTTACCTCAGCTTCTGAGGGGAAAAAACATAAACAGATTAACAAAGAGAAAAGACATGTTTCACCTCACAGACTTTCAGATAAGTAGAGCAGAGATCAGAACCCAGATTGCTTAAGGTCCTCATTTCCCCACACTCTTATTTCTTGAGACACCAATGGACACCAGAAAACCAAAGACAGGCAGCTAAGTTGTGAGGATCACAGGTTCAAGGCCTGCCTGAGCCTGGGTCACTTAGTGAGACCCTATGTCAAAATAAAAGGTTTAAAAAGGGTTTGGAAAAAAAAAAACCAAAAACAAAAACAAAAAGGGTTTGGAATATAGTTTAATGATCCAACACTGGCCTGGTATGTGTAAGGTCCTACTGTCAACCTCCAGTACCTAAACAAACCAAACCCAAAATAAATCTGAAATAAACTGAACACTTATCAAAAAAAAAAAAAAAAGCTGACTAGAATCTGGCATATTCAAATTGGGTAATTCTGAAGCTATTCAGTGAGTCTGGAGACAGTGAGGTGGCTCACTGGGTGAAAGTGCTTTCACCAAGCCTGGCTCCTGGAGCTTGAGCAGCAGGGCCTGCTGGCAGGAGAGAGCCAACTTCAAAAAGCTGTTCTCTGAGCACATGCCCCCCCCCACACACACTCAATACACAATACAAACAGGTAAAGATGATATTTTCTTTTCAATTTCAGAGGAGACAGAGAGATGGCTCGGAGGTTAACATTGCTTACTGCTCTTCCAGAGAACCTGAGTACAGTACTAGTGCTCACATCAGATGGCCCCCAACTGCCTGTGACTCTAGATCCAGGAGATCAGATACTCTCTCCTGGCCTCTGTATACACACACACACACACACACACACACACACACAAACAAACAAATAAATTTAAAAATTTATCTATGTGTTGTGAATTGGAAATTCTCCAACTATTGCCAATGAGAAAAAGCAGGCACAGGATATATTTAATGCTGTGACATCATATCTTAAAACAAAGATCCCCAAATCACATACACATTTTAATTACACTATGATTTGATTACATATGATTGTAAACATTGAGTAGTATCTGGCAATATTTAAGCTAGACTGAATTGCTTGGTCTCCATCTGTTTGTGTTTACCTAATGTAATAATATTACACCTCACACATGGATCTGTGGTACCTCATATATGACCCCTTCATGTCCTAAGGAAGAAAATCATTTTTGCTTAGAGGTTTTAGTAGATCTTTTAAAAATCTTGTGTTGCTTTGCCTCCATCTTTTCCTTGGGTGCAGACTAGCCAAGAAGGAATGCCTGTTTGTATCTATGAGGTGGCCGTTTACAGTTTCTTTTTGACAGGCTGTGCAATTGTGGGCCCAGGGCTGCTGTATGAGGGTCTGACCAAGGCACCGAGCCTTGCCTATCTTCTGTAGTTACGCTCTGTATTTTTATCAGTGTGCGATGTTTGATACATTCCTAATAACTTCAATTTGAAACTTATAATGAATATATGTAATTCCATAGCTTTTTTTTGAGTAACATTGCTACAAAAGTATAATTTAAAACAAAACTTAAAGATTAAACATTTCAAGATTTAGTAAAAATATAGGAGGTAGTTTACTTAAATTATTTTGTCATAAAGAATTGTCTTTCAACTGGGCATAACAATGTGTGCCTTTAATCCAGCAGAGGCCGAGAAGTCGCTATAGAAGTTCCAGAGCAGCCAAGGCTATGGACTGAGACCCTGTCCATACAAATACAAAGGGAACACATTCCTTCTTGCTAATGAAATGGCTCTATGATCTTATGAGGTGTGTGGGCACAGTGCAGCTCAGCTCACGGACGTAAACGGTCTGGCCTGAAGTAAAGAGTTTGTTGTTTTGAATGTCCATCCTTGAGATGTCTTTAAGCAAACTATGATCTCTGTGGGTGATTTTGACGTTTTACCAGTTGCGTAGGAGGTTCTTGTCTTCCATTCGACAGGAAAGGTTGACTCCTTTTAAGAATTATTGAGTTAAATAATTAAATAAATACAAGGTAGGCAGGCATTTCACTAGTTTGATTATTTTTTATTTTTAAATCTAGCACATTGCATTTCCTAAACTTGTTTAATGTTATATGAAATTTATTTTGTAAAATAGTATAATATATATGATCTATTAGCATATAAAACATCATGTTCCCACATTTTTTTTAAAAATGATAAAAGTTGGCTGTGGTGGTACAATTGCCTTTAATTCCAGTACTTGGGAAACAGAGGTAGGTAGATCTCTGTGAATTAAAGGTCAGACTGGTCTACATAGCTAGTTCCAGGCCAGTCAATGCTGAATAGGAAGACCCTGCCTCAAGAGAGAGAGATTATTTGGAGACAGATGTGATTACAAACACCTTTAATTGTATTCCTGTGTCCCAGAGCATGGGAAACCAAGGCAGGAGGCCTAAGTTCAAAGGGTAGCAGGGGACTTAGAGTATTAAGATTCTATCTCAAAAACAACAACAATAAAGTTAAAACGAAGAAAAAGATGAAGAAGGGAGAGAGAAGGAGGTTACAATTTGGGCTTAATTTGTACTTATTAGATTGCCCATAAGATTGGTCATGTTTTCATTGTCTCTTATCTTGATTTAAGTAATATAACCTGAGCACACAAATGCTTCAAAACAACTTCTATTGAAAGATTTTTGCACTACCCAGTGTGTGTGTGTGTGTGTGTGTGTGTGTGTGTTTGCCAAGCTAGAAGTTGATGTCAAGTGTCTCACTCTGTTGCTTTCCACCTTATTCGCTGTTTTGGCTAGACTGACTGCTGGCCAGTGAGCTCTAGACACCGTTTCCGCCCCCTGTTCCCACACCAGTGCTGGGGTAACAGGTGTGTACCGCCATGCCTGGTTTTCACACGGTGCTGGCCATCTGAACTCAGATCCTCATGGTTGCCTGGCAAGCACTAACCCACCGAGTCATGTCCCCAATGCCTGTGTCATTCATCCTCTCAGGAAGAAAAATACTGCATTCATTTTACCTCATCCAAACAGTTGACATGAACATTCTTACTAGATAACAGTGTTCCAGCTTCTTGGACGGTACCTTTAAAAAAAGAAGAAGAAAAAGGAGGTGAACCATGAGCTCATCTCTCGGGAGAGAAGGGGAAAGCCAAAGATGAAGGCGATACAGTTTAAAGGGCTGTCTGTAAGACTAGGCTCGTCAGTTCGGGTGCTAAGACGTAAGCACCCAGCCACATCCTGCCTCATAGGCATTTCTCCAGAGAAGCAGTTTCATACAAGCTCACACAGTTTCATCTAGGTTTTACTTTCATTGACCTTAAATGATATCACCTTGGCCCCATTTTCTTTTTGGCAGTCCTACTATAACTGCTCGGCATAGGAGTTAATGCCGAGGCAAACCCTAAAGAAGATCTAATCCAAATCACCACTCCGAACTGACAATCTCATCTGTTATGCTTAGAACTCAAGATACAGCCCGTATTGTATCATCTGTCTGCGCTGGGTCTTGTTCACGAGGGCTGGTTTTTAAGAGAAGGCTTGGTTTGGAAACCTCTGGTCAGTATTCAGTTTCTCATGCTGTAAAAGATTGCATTCAAATCTGAAGTCAGTCCTCTGCAAATCTGGAAACCAGCTGGAGTTGGGTCAGAATGATCAGGTTTTTCCAGTTTTGTGCGCAACATGACAGAAAGTGGCTGCAGAAGAGACTGTCAATATTATCAACATTAACCCACGACAGCCACTCGTTCTGTCCAATAATTTTCAGGCCTGACTGGAAGAGAACAATGAGACTGAATGTCCTCCGAGAGTGAGGATGAGCTCTGCCTCCCCTCTAAAAGGAGAACACAGGCAGGAGCACCCCAACTGAGGAAGAGGAAAAGTGGGGTGCAGACCGAACACCAGCGTTCTTCTTTCCCACGGTATGATTTGTAGGCAGGTCCCCTGAGGGCTCCTCACCAGTGCAGGAGAAGCAGAGATGCCACTGGGTGTGTTGGGAAAATGTCAACAGAATGATCTACACGACCCTGGAGTGTGACAGCTATTTCTGTAAATGCTCTGTTTGCTTTTACTTCCCCTGAGGGCAGTTGGTATCACTGGCTGAATGGCTAAGGAAAAGGAGACATTTGTTGCAGTACATGCTAGCCAATCTGACCTAATTGGTGAGCTGCAGGCACAGAGAGACCCTATCTCAAAGGAGGTGGACAATGTTCCTGATAATGTCACCCAAAGCTTTCCCTGCATGTGTGCACACACCCAAGAGGAAGACACTCTGGAGCCTGTCGACAGCTTCTACTTTCAACTTCAGCCCAGCCTGTAGCTTCCAACCAGGGACTTTCTCAAACAGGCTCAAGAAGATGGAGAATAAAAAGTCCTTCACCCCGTGTGCACTGGGGAAGGTGCTCCAGTAGACTCCCACGGAAGTCAGTTTCTTCCTGGTCAGGATATGATCGTGGAGTAAAAGAAAACACTATAGGAATTGGAAGCATCTCATAGCCAGGCACATGTTAAGGACAGGATGGATCTCAGTAGAGAGCAGGCTTCTAATCCTACAAAATGTTTTCCCAGTGGCCAACAGCATACAGAGATAGTAGGCAAGCTGTACAGCATAAGGCGGGGAGGATATTCTCCTGCTAAACTCTCACTCAGTAAGCTCAAGACTTTATTTATGACACCAGAGACTCCCCCATCCCTGCCGCGCACACACACACACACACACACACACACACACACACACACACACACAGCAGTTCTCCAGCAGACATCCATGAGATGTCTCCCTCAGGTTTGATGACACACAGGCCTCAAGGAAACACCAATCTCACATTTTCCCTTTAATTATAACAGGTGTGGATCAGTGGTCTCACCTGTGGGTCTCGATTCCTTGGGGGATGTAATGACCCCTTCATAGGGGTCACATATCAGATACCCTCTATATCAGATTTTTACATTATGATTCATAACAGCAGCAAAATACAGTTATGAAGGAATAATGAAAACACCTTCATGGTTGGGGTCACCACAACATGAGGAACTGTATTAAGGGGTTGCAGCATTGGAAAAATTCAGAACCACTGGTCTAGATGATTAAGACATGGTATATGAGAGGAGGCACAGAACCCTCTTCGGGCAGCCCATCTTCCAGCAGTCTGAACACTTTCTCCACCTGGTATTTCAGAAATATTTTTGAGGCTTTGATGCATAGATACGATCAATTATTAGCTCAGTCTTCAGCCCCTCTCCTGCTCCTGAAGTGGATGGGAACAAGAAGCTGAAAGTTCCAAGCTTATAATTGTGGCTTGGTCTTTCCAAAGACCAATCCATGCTGTAGAGCTTTCTAGGAGCCCACCGAACAGCAACTAATAAACAGGGACATGCCTGTCACGTAGAAAATGCCAAGAGGTATCAGAATAAAAGAAGAACCAAGAACTCCTGTCACTGTAGAAGGGGGAGAGGGCTTTAAGAACTGTGTGCCAGGAAATGAGGGCAGAGAACAAATACATATTATATTCCACCCATGCAGACACATACATGTACACATGTCTGCCTGGAACCCACAAAGTCCAGAGAAAAGCATCCGATCCCATGGGCCTGGAGGTAGAGGTGACTGTGAGCCAGCATGTGGATGCTGGGAATGGAACTTGGTCTTCTCTGGAAGAGCAGCCAGCATTGTTAACTGCTGAGCCACCTTTCCAGCCCCCACATGCTCTTCTTATTTTACATTCAGGGCAATTATTATTATTTCGAGGTCCTAGTTAACATATGTGGGGCAAGAGCTCTACCCCATGGCTAGGCCTTAGGTATGGATAGATTTGAGTAACTATTTAGATGTCAAAAGATACAGTTTGAAAAAATATTTAGCCAGGCAGTTGTGGCACACACCTTTAATGCCAACACTCAGCAGACAGAAGCAGGAAGATTTCTGAGTTCAAGGCCATGTTGGTCTACTTAGTGAGTTCCAGAATTGCCAGGGCTACACAGAGAAACACTGTCTCAAAGAAAAAAAAATATTTATGTGTAGAGCATTTTGCCTGCATGTATGTATATGTATCACAAATCTGCCTGATGTCATAGAGGCCAGAAGATGGCACTAGATCCCCTGGACCTGGAGTTACAGAAGCTTGTGAAACAAGTGGGGACAGAACCCAGGTCTACAAGCACAATAAGTGCTCTTAACCACTAATCCACCACCCCAGACTACCAAAATGGATACGTGACAGCATCTATATCCAGTTAAATATTGGATGCTTATAACATGCTATGATGTTTATATATAACATGCTATAATGCTTATCTATAAGTAAAATTATGTGGAGATATCTCAAACAGCTTAACTGAACTATGTATGTGGAGGGTGCATGCACATACATATAATGTCTAATCCTAATTAATCTTATTAAATAAAAACCTAAATAAATAAAAAGCAGGAGTCAGATATCAGGTTGGAAGCTGAAAGATCAGTGAGGCAGAGCAGCCAGCCACCAGAGACTTCTTACCTCTACGAAATCTCAGGCCAAACTGGGCACGGGGGTGGGGGTAGGGAGGATCCTGTATCTCTACAAAACCTCAGACTGAATGGGTGGCGATCCAGTGTCCACCCGCCTTACATTCCAACATCCACCTTGCTAGTGCTGGGATTAAAGGCATGTGTAGCATGATTAATAAATATATTTAATAAATAGAGACAGATATCAGGCTTCAACCTGAAGGTCAGAAATGCAAAATAGCCAGCCACTGGCTCTTACCTCTACCTCAGTCCAAAATGGCAATTCTGCCTCCAGGAATTGTAGGAATGAGACTATGTCTGAGAGCTGTCCCCTCCTGTCTTATATTCCTCTCTGGGGCTGGGATTAAAGGCGTGCACTACTACCGCCTGGTTTCTATGGCAAACTAGTGTGGCTACTGGGAGTAAAGGTGTGTGTCACCACTGCCTGGTCTGTATGGCTGACCAGTGAGGCTGTTTGACTCTCTGATCTTTAGGCAAGCTTTATTTATTAAAAATACAAATGGCCGGGCGGTGGTGGCGCACGCCTTTAATCTCAGCACTCGGGAGGCAGAGGCAGGCGGATCTCTGTGAGTTCGAGACCAGCCTGGTCTATAGAGCTAGTTCCAGGACAGGCTCCAAAGCCACAGAGAAACCCTGTCTCAAAAAAACAAAAAAATAAAATAAAAATTCATAAAAATACAAATGAAATATCACTATAGGCGTGAGCCTTCTACATGCTGGGATCAAAGATTTGAGTCTCCCGTAGGATCAAAAGTGTGAGATCCCAAGTTTTGGGATTAAAGGTGTGTGTTACCACTGTCTGGCCTCTATGATTAACTAGTGGCTAGCTCTACCCTCTGAACTCCAGGCAAGCTTTAGTTGTCAGAACACACAACACACATGTGTGGAAGTCAGAGGACACCCACGGAGACCACAGTTCACCTCCATCTTTATGTGGTTTCCAGGAACCAAACTCGGGGTGTCTAGTCTGCTCAGAAAGAATTTTATCACAAGTGCCCTAACCCTTAAAGAAAATATAGATATAAACTGATATCATCATATATAAAGCTATAAAAATATTTATACTTGGACAACTGGAGGCTGGAAAGTCAGCCCACAGTTAGGAGTACACACCGCACTTGCTGAAGACTGGAGTTCAGTTCCCAGCACCCGCAAAATTCACATCTGGTGGCTTACAGCCCCCTGTAACTCCAGCTCCAGAGGATCTGAGGGCCTCTTCTGACCCCTGCTGTCACCAGGCACCCAAATAATACAGAGACATGCAGACAACACACACACACACACACACACACACACACACACACACACACACACACACAAACACACACACCATGTCTTAAAAACGTATTTTTTTAATCAAGACACTTCTACTATCTCTGCTATCGCATGCACTCTGAAATAGTATATTTCCGCACGGTTTCTTAAGGTTCTCCCTCTGTAGTTTCCTTCTCGATGAAGGGAAAATATCTCCCCAAACCACAGGCAGCAGGGTGTGGTTGACATGTTACCTGTACTAACTCACTTCATCCTTACAACAGTGTATGAGGTAGGGATTATTACACACACCCGCAGAACTTGCCACTTGCAGAAGGCCACAGGAAACAATGGTAGCGGTGTTGGGATCTGGATTGCCATGGTGTCCTACTTAGCTTTCTATTGCTGTGATTAAACACTGTTACCAAAGCAACTCAGGGAGGGAGGAACACTCTGTCCAGGCAGGAACCTGGTGGCAGGAGCTGATACAGAGGCCATGGAGGGGTGCTGCTTACTGGCTTGCTCCCAATGGTTCACATTGCTTTCTTTTAAAACCCAGGACCAGTTTCTCAAAAGTGGCACTGGCCCCAGTGGGCTGGGCCCTCCCATATCAATCATTAATCCAGAAAATGTTGGCACAGATTTGTAACCTGTTCGAGATATTTCCTCAGTTGAGGTTCCTCTTCCTAGACAGTTCTAGCTGTGTCAAATGGACAAAAACAAACAAACAAACAAACAATCTAAGCCAGACACATAGTTAATGACCATTCCATGATGCATCCTGATGTTTTCAGAAAAACAAAACACAAACCTTTAGCTCTTGTAGATTAAATGTGCAAGTCCATGACATGTGCTCAGAAGGGCACTCACTAAAATTTCCTTGGTTCTGCACTCACTGGCTTGGAGAAATTACGCCAGTGAACACAAGCATCTGTGCACTCACAAACCTTGAGCATGAGGTGGCCCAAGAAGACAAGTGACTGGCAGGCTGTTTCTGTTGGATGCAGGCTTTGAAGAAACCCTTTCACACCTCTGAGCACATCCGAGAACTTTCACCTCCCCCTTCAGACCATATTTTCTCCAGCTGCTCAGTGGTTTTCACTTTCAAGTGAACATGTGATACCTCTGGCCTGTTTAAAACCAGAATTAACATCCCTGGTGGGTTATGCGCTCTGTCTTTTATTTTTGGTGGGCACAGTACCCGGCACATAGCTGGGGTTCCTGTTCACTCAGCTAAATCCCAGAAACGCAGAGACGTCACAGGAAGCCAGAAGTCATTTGAGAATCATGCAGTTCACAGAATGAAAATCCAACCCCAGAGCTCGGAGATTTCTGGCAAATATCGATTACCCTGAAAATCTAGTCATGACTGATTTACATGAGAGAACAGTTCCTAATCACCTGTCGAGTTCAAACACGATGGTTTTTCTCTTTTCATTCTCTTCTTAGAAAGAATGCATTGGCCTTACTATCTGTGATTCTGGATTGGATTTGGCTACATAAACTGTAAACCCAGGGGCCCCGTGTTACAAATGTCCGGCTTCTCTGCATTTCGAGGTCATATGTTTAATTCTTGAACTTAAAGCATGCGCGTTAGTCACGTCTGCAGCCCCCTCATCTCAGCAAAGAGACAGTGCACGTGATCATCCGATGACACCTGACAGGTAACGGAATGCGGCTGGGAACTTGTCTAGGATGTCCACTCGGAGACGAGTAGGGAAACAAGGCTTCTGGTTGGCCTAGGTGGCTTCCTTCCTACAAGCTGCACGGCGGAGGCGGGACTCGAATCCACAAAGTAAAAGGGAAAGCAAGCGCCAAGAAGCACACAGATCTCAAACGTGCAACACCCGACCAACGGCGGCAGTGAAAATCTCGCCCACCTCCTGGCTTTTCCTGCGGGTTCCTGCACCGGCCGGGGCTACAGAGGCCCTGGATGCAGAAAGCTCAAGGCGGCACATTCAGACCGAGTTCTGTGCCCTTATAAAGAACCCTTCTAGCTGAGAGCTCCCTCCACCCCCAGCAGGGGCGGGGATCCGCAAGGGATCCAGATCCTTCGCCTCCGGAAGTCGAAAGGGCCCTTTAGACAACCCGCCTGAGCGCCTAGAATTACCAGGCCACTGTGATCTTGACTGACTGTGGCAAGCATGCACACGCGGAGACCAGCCCCTCACAGCCGCGCGTTACAGTCCCAGTGGCAGTCTGTCCATTTCCAAAAAGCTGATTCAGAGATCTAAGCTTCGATCTGATTACGGCAATGCTTCTGCCTCCTATATTCCCCTCCCCTGTGCAATCGGCCCCCAGCTTTCTTTTCCGGATCGCAAGTTGTCCAAGGTCCCCGGGCCTTGAGCGCGCCCCCAAGCTCCTCCACACCCCGTGACCAGGTGCACAGCACCCGGGTACTAGCCCTGCACCCGTACCTTTCCCGATCACTTCCAGCAGTTCCTTTTCTTCCTGGGTCAGCTCGCCTTTCTTTATGTGACCCATCGTTCCCGCCAGCTTGAAGCTTATTCTATTCCTTTGCTAAGGTTTTTAAAAGCGAAAGATGTTTGTGTGCGTCGTGGAAGTCCTCCACAGCCAGGCAACTCGAGGCCGGGGCAGCAGCCCAGCGAAGAGGCGCTCGCCAGGGTCCAGCGGCTGGGGGGCTGGCGGGCGCGGCGAGCTCGGGCGAGCCGGGCAGGCGCTCTCCGCAAGCACCGCCCCCGCGCCTCATTGGCCGGGCCGGGAGGACGAGCTGCAAGCGCAGCAAGAGACTCCAATTGGAGCAGCTCACTAGGTCCAAACCAAAAGGAGACATCCGGAGGGGGGTTCACTTTATTGCCGAGGTTTTTCTACCTCCAGGCTGACGTATTAAGAAGTACCGGAACACAGTGTTCCTTGAACTCTCCATCAGGTACCTCGCTGCCTGGCAGTGGCTTTTTGTAGGGATGCGCAGTGGCATCGGGATGCCGCTAGACACGCTGCCCCTAGAGTGATGCAGTTCTGGCGAGGGGCGGGGCCGGGGCGGGGCCGGGACGGGAGGCGGAGCTAGACCGGGTTCCGTGTGTCTGTGTCAATGTGTCTGTCCTTCACTCCTCCATTGTCTGCCTCAGCCGCCGCCACCGCCACTGCTGCTGCAGGATCCGCCGCAGCCACCGGTCTCGCGCGTCGTCGCTCCCTCCTTGGACAGGTAAGAGGTGGCCAGGTGGGGTGGCGGGAGCCTAGGGGTGGAAAGAGTGGAAGTCTCCTCCCGGCCAGGGGCTCCCACCGGGCTGGAGCCTGGAGGAAGCATGTGCCTCCTGGGGCTGTTGCCTTCCTCTTGGTAGAGAAGCCCCCGCGCCGCGCCGCGCCATCATTCCTGCACGTGCCGTGTATCGGTGCCTCGCGAGGAAGACCCCGACCTCGCTACGTTTGGCCGCCCCAGGAGCCCCGGGGACCGCGGGCGAGCCGCGAGCTGGCCACGCGGTGGAAGTGGCGGGTGCACATGGTCTCGTGCGTGGCGATCCCCAGGGAGGCCCGCGCCAGCGAGGTGAGCTTGTGATGGGGAGAGAGGCTCGGAGAAGACAATTTTCTTCTTGCAAACCTCGGCCTCCCCACTACTTGTCTGTCATATCTCTGGGCCTCTGGAAGCGGTAGAACCTGGACCTGTGGTGTTTGTTAAGGATATTCAGAAGCAAATTACGCTTGCACTAATACTTCGTTGGGGTGTGGGCTATCTTTGCTGTGAGAGAGTTGCCTGTCTTTGTAACTCAGGTTTGGCGATTTATGGAACTAGGGAGGGGAGGGTGGAGAGGGCGGGGATTAAAATTGGTGTTGCTGTCTATATATAGCCTTAGATTAGCTTCTTAATCCAGCCTTCATTCAACTGTGGTGTGGAGCCTGGAGCTTCCACCGTGGGTAGATAATGGGTGAATAAAGTGTACGCCTTTCTGTGGTACAGATGCAAGACATGCTTGCTAAAATATGCAATCATCCCCCCCAGATGCATATATGTAGCGTTTTACAGCGTCAATCACAGCTTCTTCAGAAATGACTCTTAGTTTTCCTGTTGTTTCTCTACAGACTAACATTGATGTTTCCCTCAAGACCCAACTGTGCTAGGGAGAAATACTTGAGTACTTAATTACGTGGGTGGTTTTTATTGAGCATCCCCAGTGCCACTCTTTCTTTCCACAGTACCATTTATAAAGTGAAATGCCTTTTCCTCTGGCTCTCCAACCTTCATTTGCCTCGAAGAATACACTCACGCTTTAATCTCGGAATGATGTTCACTGTGCCCTGCCTTTAACCAAAATATTTTCTAAACTCCAGCTGCCTACCCCCCCCCAAAGCCCCCACAGACACATAGAGCTCCAGCTTGGGGTGGGAGGAGCAGATTCTCACATGAAAATGGTTGGTAATTATTCATCTCAATGTATAACAAAGAAACTTTTGTTTGGTGATGCTCTCAAAAGGATGTAGCTGTCCCAACAAGCAGTAGGGTTTCTGAGACTGACCACTGCTGGGTAGCACTCACACTGGGGCTATGCCATAATAATGGATTTGCCACAGGAGCCCACATAGCTAAGAAAATGCCTGAGAGTAACCCCACCATGTGACTGCATATCATATCAGCAGATGCATAGACAGGACTGGGCTCTTAGCTGCCAGTCTTTCCATCTCTCGTGCCAAATCTGGGCCATGGTTACTTGAAGGTCACACCTGTTTGTCTCGCTGGGGTTGTCAGTTCCTCAAGGATAGCCACAGCAGATGTGTTTGCACGGTGCGGTGGCACCTGGTGGGTATTTAGTCTTCTCAATGCGTGCCTTTAAATTAATTAAGTTGGTGATATTTAAGGACAAAGAAAAACATCCACCTAAAAGAGGTGCAGATAAATCCTGTGTTCAGCTGGGACTGTGGGAACAGATACCTAATGGAGAGTGTTCAGAGGGCTGTCAGTAAGAAAGAGCACTGTACAATAGAAACAGTTTATGGAAATGTGTTCTCATCCAAGAAGTCTGCTGGTAATGAAATAGCTGTTCGTTTTGACTCATTCTACCCATGCTCTGCATAGGATTATTTGTAATCACTGTTTCCTGGAATTAGCCAGTACTATCTCCATTTATGAAAATAAGAACAGAAGCTAAAGGAGGTTAATTTAGCCACAGCCCCACAGTTAGGAAATAGGGAATCTGGCATTAGCTCCTTCTAGATCTGTCTTTAAATCCTTTTGTAGGGTGTGGTGGTGCACACCTCTAATCTCGGCACCCAGGAGGCAGAGGCAGGCAGATCTTTCTAGCTCCAGGCCAGCCAGAGTTACATAGTAAGATCCTATCTCACAGGTTAAAAAATAAAATAAATAAACATATAGCCAAACTGAATGATTAAAAGAAGGAAGGAAGGAAGAAAGAAAGAAAGAAAGAAAGAAAGAAAGAAAGAAAGAAAGAGGAAGGAAGGACATGACTGTTCCTAGGTATGGTGGAGGAGAAGGGTTGTGCAGCTAAAAAGGAAGAGTAGAGGCAGGGCATCTGGGAGAGTCCGGAGTGGACGTGTCCTTGAGCCAGGTCAAGAGAGGGGGAGGGGAAAGATGGGAGAGGGTGCAGCCGCCAGGAGTTCCAAAGATAAAAGAGAGACTGGTAACCGAAATGGCTTCATTGTATAGGGAAGAATTCTGGGGAGAGGGCAGGTTCTGCCAGCCACACCCTGTAACTGGTAGGGACTGAGGGATGCTGGGAGAACCTGGCCACCCGGTTCTCAGGCATTTGTCCCTTTACCCTGGCTCTTCTCTGTGTGCTTGGTGGGAAGTGGGGAAGTACATATCCTCTGACTAGCTGTTTTGTACGACGTTCATGGGACCCAATCTGCCAGAGGTCCAGTTTTCCTTTTCACCTCTGTCTGGTGCCTTCTCCTTTACCCAAGCCTTCCCGAGATATGTGTGTGTCATATATGTGTCTATTCCACAGTGGTTTTTTTTTTTTAATGGAAGCATATGAGCACACTATTTTTTTACATAATGGAGTGTGTGTGTGTGTGTGTGTGAGAGAGACTCCTATTCCGTCTCCACCTTTGTAAACATAGTAATCTCTGAAATCTCACGCCTGTCCTGTCACCTCTTTCACTACTTGTGTCCTTGGTGTCTGTCGTGATTCCCAAGCTTTGCCTCCCTCCCCACCTGCCTGTTTCAAGGCATCCTCAGCTGAGTAAGCACCAAGCACAGTCCTCCTTCACCTGCCAATGAGGGAGGCTCCTAGTGGGTCCCAGCAGGCATTTCCAGTCGACCAGCTCCTCCCACTCTGCCCTAAGGTCACCATACTGCTGGTTCCCTAACTGCCAGTAATTCCCACCCCTTGTTTCTTTCTCCTTTCCCTTCCTGGAATCCTCTGTCTGGTTCACCCATTCCCTTCTCCTTCTCCATGGGAATTTCTCTTCTTTCAATTTATAAGTCTTTTTCTTCAGCTGGAATGTGTATCTTTCACCTCGCTCAGTAAGGGAAGTATAGACCCTTAGACAATGACAGGGACATACAATCTTTGCAAAGGCGTGGCACTGACAGATGACATGGTTACTGCCATTGTTGGCAACCTCTAATGGGTCTGTATTGTGGGAACCAGCCAGCACACTCAATCCATCCTTCCAATTAGCACCGTTTTCTGGGTCTGCATTCCATGTGAAAACGATAAGATTTAGCCAATGCCTTCTCCTCCCATCCTATAACCACTTTGCATAATTGTTTGGATCTCTTTTCCTTCTTGATGGTAAAGTCTCTGGGTCAGCTCTCTCTGTGTTTATGAACACATAACCCAGTACCTTGCTGCTAGTAGATGCTCACGACACGCTGAGCTGAATTCATTTGAACTCAAAGTTATTTTAGGTGGATTTGTTTACTTAGTTTACTGATCCTTCCTGGCAGTGTGAAATGGCACTAAACACACATAGCCATAACCAAGGGCAGGCGGTCTTGGGCTTCTTGACACTTGGCACTACCAGCTAAGGAAAAAGCTTCTCACAATTTAGCATGCCATTCTCCGTTCCCTGTACAAGCCCTGGGTCTTTCACTCTCTGCTTAAAGATAATACTGGGGTGGGGGTGGGGGGCGCTGACAACGAGTTTTCAGTATTTTACCTGAGAGGCAGAGTTTCCCCCTGAGTGTTTGACTTCTTGAATTTACACTAGGTAGCATCCTGATTGGCTAGAAACTTGAGGCTATTAAGCAGTTTTGACTTTTCTGACCAGAATAGTATGCTTCTGTTTTCAAAAGATTGCTTATCGTCCAGAGATCCGTTTGGAACTATTTGAGAAGGAAATGGTGTGCCTTTTGCTGCAGCTTAACCATGGCTAGAGGCTGGGACTGACTGGAAACTTGAAAGACAAAACTGACGGCCTTGTCATTGGTTGAAGCTGTTTGACTAACTTCATTCACTAGCCTTCCTCCTTTTGATGATGTTTGAGCGTGAGATCCTGAAAAGTACATTTGGGAGTATGAGAGTCCCTAAGACAAGACATTGCCCCCACCCGTGAGCCGTAATATGAACACTCAATGTTTAAGTTATGCAGTTCTTCCCTGGAGTGCTCAGACAACCACACCTAGCTCTGCAGGGGACTAAACCATCACACGCCTTAGTCTTCAGCACAAGTGTAAGGAAGAGGAGCTGAGTCCTTCCTTGGCTCACGGGAATGAATATCTTACTGGCAGTTGGCTGCTGTCCCTTTGTTTGTAGACAAGTCTACAGGAAGACACATAGTTAATCTGAGGGAAAAAATCAAGAGGTTAACCAAGTGGAGATATAGGCTTCAGTCTTGGAAGCCAACTCAGAAGTCATTCCCAAAAAAGGAGTGCCAGAACCTTCGTGCCTGTCAGCGCTAGTAGGATGCGGTTATTAACGCGGGGAAGCCAAGACTGTCAGGCGTGAGGACGGGTGTCTGCCCAGGCTCTCACTCACGCTTCACTGAGTTCCTATGTGGACACCTACTTTCTGATTCCTGGAACTTTATATCGTGTGTGCCTCAGTGCTGACAATTTTCCTGGCAGTTGGAGGCTCTTAGCAAGCATAGGGTTCTGATTCCGACCCTCCCTGCATTGTCACAAGAAAAGGTTTCTCTTTTATATATTGGAGCTATTGAGTATGCTTTCAACATCACTTTCCTAGCTTTGCTTGAAGGGTTTTTAGAAAGCATTTAATTAACATGGACTCTAGCGATACGAGGAAGCTGGGGACAGCTGTACCTCTCGTTCTTTGCTCTCTCCGGAGTCTGTTTATTGGGGACAGATCTCTTCAACAAGTGTCTTTGGGGAGGTTAGGTGCCAAGTGGAATGATTTGGCCTGTTCTAAATTTGGCATGTGTTGAGTGAAGAGTGCCAGAAATGCTCAGATGGTCCTGTTTGTAAGCTATCTACTATGTATATCAAACTTAAGGTGGACCACTGAATGACCCTTAAGGTGGAAAATCAGATACAGTGCTGTTGTGGATTTTCTTGATTTTTCAGTGTTAGCTATTTTCTTTGATTTTTGTTTGTTTGTTTATGTCAGTGACAAGGAACATGTAACGATAGAGCTAGTAATGCCCACTTTAATATCAAGGAGAGAATAACCGCTTGGCTAGCTTTAATTCTTTTAAGTCTATAATGTTACATTTAATGGGAATAGAATAATCCATTTGTGTAAATAGAAAATTACACTTTTCCCTTCTTGCCAGATGATTTTTATCTTAGAGGAGAACTTTTTTGTTTGGTTGGTTTGTTTCTGAGACAGAGTATCTCTATGTATCCTTTCTATCCTGGAACTCAGAGACACCCACCTGCCTCTGCTGGGTTTATAGGTGTGGACTGTCACACCCGCCCTAGAGGAGGGCGTTTGAAAGAGGCAGGTGTTAGAGGGCACTGTCATTTAGGAAGCCTAAAGAACAGCCCTGAGTGGGGGACTGCAAGTGTCCAGCTCTGTCAGCATTCCTGCAGGGCTTACACTCATGGCGTGCTCTGCTGTCATCCTATCCTTACAAAAATCCTTCAGTGCTTGAGCCTGTGAACTTTCCTAGAGCTCTGCTGATGCCTAAGGGGGAGGCGGGGAGCACGGCCTGCGTTTTCCTAAGAGTACAAGGTAATAGCATGGGACTTTTATGAGCAGGAAAGAGAACCTCAAGTTTAATGGTGCCAAGGAAACTGCTGGCGTAAGGAAAAGGATGTCACATAATATGCTTGGGAGTATGGAGATTATTTTCATTCAGTTTGAGCCTCTGCAGGAAATAGTTGAAAAATTGGATCCCATAACATCACAGAAATCATGCACCCATAAATTTCCCAATAAAGAGGCAGTGTGGTTAGGCACTTTCCCTAAAGATACATGCTTATTTTCCTTACTAAAAGTCTATAGAGAATTGTCATTTTGGTGGTAACCTGCTAATTTAATATACCCAAGAGCTGACATTAGACTCAAATTAATATTTGTGTACTACTCTATCTAATTCTAAAAGTATAAAGTCTGTGAGACAAAACTTCTTCCTTCAAGACTCTTAAGTACCTTTCGTCACGACGTGGCTTTTGGGCCAGTGTCCTGGATAGAGACAGTGGACTTGTCCCGTCTTTGCCAACTCTAGAGGAGCCAGAGTCTGTACTGGATCACCAATGCTAACGTGAAATACGTGGCCCCCCTTGAGTGGGTTGAGGCCTTGGAGCTTTATCTAAGGGGCAGTTGAGAGCCTGGGTTTGGAGCCAAAGTATCCTCTCCTTGTGGTGTTAATCACGAGTTAAAAAGTTAGAGAGAGAAAAAAAATCCACCCCGCTATTCAAACACTAATCAGCACAGTGGCAGCTTAAGTGAACGATAAGGGGTGTTTTGATACATTAGCTGTCAGGGGGACCTCTGCTTGGCCAGTGCCAGCTTTATGTCATAAATAGGGACAGAGCTGCACCTGCTGGCAAGTGAACACTGGGAAACTTGTCTGCTCTGGCCCCTCTGCCCCCCAGACCTGGCATACTAGATAAACAAATGAATGATTGACCTGTGGCTGCACCACTCTGACATAGGAGATGGGGAAGGGAAAGATCTCTGCAGTAGATAGAGCTCTGGCCTGTGTACAAGGCTCTGGGTCCTGCCCCTCACACTCCTCAGAAAAAGAGTGTTTGTTTGAGTTTGTACCGCTGTGCTGATTTCGATGTCTTGTTGTTGACACTTCTTTGGGGACTGGAGAGATGGCTCAGCAATTAAGAGCACTTGCCCCTGTGGAGGACCTCATCTCTGTTTCCGACACCCGTGTGTGACTCGATTTCCAGAGGGTTCAGCCTCCTCTTCTGATCTCCCTGGGCACCAGGCCTGCTTGTGGTGCACATACACACTTGTATACAGAACATTCACACACACATAAAAGAAGTAAAAAAGAAATTTCAGGTGCTTCCTTTCCTTTAAATTTGTGTTCTCTGTGATCGTAGATAAAACTGCTGGTGAATACATAACCCTGTCAGTGTCAAAGGTTCCAAGCGTCCCTCGGTTCTAGGCTGGCTATGGCAGTTCTGTGTCTACTGCACGTGCTTTCCTTGTCTAAAGACGAGCATGGGTGTATGTTTAGCTTTTAACTAAAGCCTCCTCTGCTAGGCAGGCTTGGGCAGGTCCCCATCCCAGAAGATGTGGTAGGAGTTTCGAGGCTGAAAGAAATCATTTGGTTGTCACGACAGTCAGGTCCGTATTTGACTTTGCCGTATTTTGACCTTGGTGTTACGACGTCCTCCTCCTGGTTAAAGTACTTCCCTCACCAATTCCCCTTTCCTCCTTTGACGAAAGCCCCGTAGCTGGTGGCATTCACTTGGCCCTCTTGCTGTGCTGCTCAGCTTCAGACTTTGGTTGGGACTGTAAGCACAAACATGCCCGTCAGTTTTGTGGTTTTTAGCCTCTGAGTTGGTCTTTGGGACTGGACATTCCCTTCTTTGCTGATCCTCACCTCCTGGTTGTCTTCAATGTGTGCAGCCTTTGTTGTGCAACCTGTAAGCTCATCCTGTATCTAAGTGGAGAGGAGATCTTGAATTAGAGTCATCTTTCACCTGAGTGTGCTGGCACCCGCCTTTAATCCCGGCGCTCCGGAGTGTGCTGGCACCC
>NC_022009.1:78985491-79009912 GCF_000317375.1 Microtus ochrogaster
TCTCTTCCACAGGAGACCCTGTCTCCACAGCCGTCTCTTCCGCAGCCCCTTCCTTTTCTCTTCTGAGCTGTCAGTTGTTTTCACATGAACTTCAGGTGTCCCGGCTCTGATTATTTTATATTAATCACTGATGTCCTTTAATCATTCCCACTCATGATACCCAAGCTAGGCTAAGAATTCTTTCCAAAGTGGTTGCTACCATTTTCATTTTCTCCCCTTTTTGAAAGAGTTATTTATTTATGATGTAGTGTTCTGCCTGCATGTATGCCTGCTGGCCAGAAGAGGGCACCAGATCTCATTACAGATGGTTGTGAGCCACCATGTGGTTGCTGGGAATTGAACTCAGGACCTCTGAAAGAACAGCCAGTACTCTTAAACTGAGCCATCTCTCTAGCCCCCCCTTTTTATATTGTATCGAGTTATATATACATTGTTCTCCACTCCCCTTTCTTCCTCCCCTCTCCCCTTTTACACTCTCCCATGACCTCCATATTCCCAATTTACTCAGGAGATTTTGGGTTTTTTTTCTCCTTCCTATGTAGATTAGATCCATATATGTCTGTCTTAGGGTTCTCTTTGTTGTTTAGGTTCTCTGGAGATGTGAAATGTAGGCTGGTTTTTCTTTGCTTTATGTTTAAAAGCCACTTATAAGTGAGTACATATTGTATTTGTCTTTCTGGGTCTGGGTTACCTCACTCAATATGTTTTTTTCTAGATCCATTTGCCTGCAAATTTCAAGATGATTATAAGGCACCACATGGTTGCTGGGGATTGAACTCAGGACCTCTGAAAGAGCAGCCAATGCTCGTAACCTCTGAACCATCTCTCCAGCCCCCTGATTATTCCTTTTTATAAGGTCACTTCTCAGCCTATTTGCTGTTTCTAGCGTTAACACACACAAACACAACACCTGGAGGTGGTGGCAGCCGCCTTTAATCCCAAAGCTTGGGAGGCAGAGGCTGGTGGGTCTGTATGAGTTCAAGGCCAGCCTGGTTACAAGAGCTAGTTCCAAGACAGGCTACAGAGAAACTTTGTCTTGAAAAAAAAAGGGGGGGGGTGAGGGAGGGAAGCAGAGAAAAATGCAGAGCTCAGTAAAAATCAATTTAAAAAGGGAAAAAATGTACACACACACACACACACACACATACGTGTCTGGACCACAGGCACCAGAGAATACACTGGAAGATTACAGCTATGTTTTAGCTTAGGTTGTAAAAGCTGATTACAGGGAAATCCAAGGCCAGTAAGGCTGCTTGTTACATTGTTTCTTAAAGGCAGGTTAAACAGAAAGACTGAGTACCCAGTAGGCTAGCAGTCTTGAGTCTTAAATGACCCTGGTGTGTATTATTAACTCTGGCTGTGAATTCCAACAAAATTTCTAGTCTCTCAGAATGTCAGATATTTTCATCATAACGCATTGCCGCAACTATCAGATGGCCCAACTATTCCACTCCTGGGCATGTACCCAGATCTCAGATTGCCCCTAACAAGTTCTCTATCTCTCACATATGGGAAACAACCTGTTCCCACAGCCTTCCTTCCCTTTTTTGAGAATATCTCTTCAGCAAAAACAGCCTCCCTGTGGCACCTTACAAGAAAACACAGGTTTGTTCTTGCCTTCCCCCCAAGCCCTCAATAACTGGAGGTGACCTTCCCCATTTACAGTGGAGACTGGGCAGAGGAAGGTAACCTTGGAGCCCAGGGAAAGAAAACTAAGAAGGAGGAAACATGCTAGCTTTCTGGGAGCCTTCAGCCAGTGGGCAGCATGGCCAGTTGCCCCAAAGAGCCTCCCTTGGAGACAGGAACTTGTCTGTAAGCAGGGGAGGGAGCACAGTAGCCGTCAGGTGATAATGGAAATGGCTATCTGATTGGGCAGCAGAAAGGAGTCCTCCCCTCCTGAGGGCTTGAGCTGGGTGTTTCCCTCTCCAATCTTTCTGCCTCTTCAACTGGAACAATAAAGGATCTAGAGGTAAAGAGTTGAACCACCCAGCCCTTGGGTTTCGGGTACCAGATGGCTCTACACGTTAATGGTCCCACAGTCGCCTGCCAGCTCTCACAGGTGGTAGCCTCCCTGTTGCTAGTTACACACCTTCTTCCTAGATACCAGTGTTCTGGAAAGGTAGAAAGCCAGCCTAGCTCCGTAAAGGACCATGGGCACAGTGTGCCAGGCAGCCCTAGAAATCTGGTTAAGCTGTTGTCTCCAGGTCAGACTTCACGAGAACCGAGTTTCACAGGTATAACGGGGGCCAGGAGAGCCCCATATCAACACTGAGTAGAACCCAGTTTCCATACTGATGGAACTGCCCACGTGTGAAGCATGTTTTGTTAAAGCATGAACAGCTCAGGGGGTAAGGGTGCCTGGCACCAAGCCTGATTTCTGGACTGAAACCCTTAGGATCCATATTACAACAGGATAGAACTGATTCCAGCAAGATGTAGCTGTTCTCTGCATGTGATCTGTGTAGAGATTAGCCGGAACATTTCCCCTGTTCTCTGTGCTGTGTGCCCACAGGTTCACTGGGCACTAAATAGCCACCCTTCCCCACCCCACTATAAATACAGATTAACTGGAAGATTCTAGCTGTGACGTTTCCCCTATTGTCTGCTGTGTGCCCACAGGTTCACCAAGCGCTAAATATCTAGCCCTAAAGTAGCAAATTTGACAGGTCAGAGCAGCTGCTGACTGTGTCCACAAAGAAACATCTGTAAGAGGTTCCTAACCTCTGAGCTTAGTGGCCTCTGCTTAAACAGTAGCAGAACCTCTGGGCCTCCTGGCCTCCACTGAAACAGTAGCAAAGGCGAAAGCACGGTAATCAAACTTTTTCTACAGTCTGGAAGTTCAAACCCCCCATCTGGGGCAACAGAGGGAGAAGCCAGTCAGCTGTCCCCACTAAGTGTATTGTTTGGGCTCCAGAAACTGCTGCCAATGCTACAGAGCTCTGGAGTTCTCTTAGGACTCTGACGACCTCCCGTGTGACACCTATCCAAGTTCTGATGCCGTACCACATGGTGAGGTGCTAATAAAAAGAAGCTGTGCTCTTAAAAATCTCACCAACATGGCTGACCAAACGTGAGCAAAGGGTGACACCATTAAACATACCAAACTGGATGGAGAAAAGCCCACAAGTCCTCAACCCTACACAAAGAATTTTGAGCAACTGGTGAGGCTGGGCTTGGGAAAGGGTCACACCACCAGGGAAGTGTACACCAGTTGGTTGTCTGTTTCCAAGTGGTTAGTCCTAAAAACATACATACAAGTGACAGTATATGGACCCCACAGGCTATATTTAGGAATACATATGTATATATACATGCATTTATTGAAGGAAAACGGAGAGGCTCTTCATCTCTTACTAACTGGTTCTAGAGCATTTCTGGGGCTAGATCTAAGAAGTAGATACTGTGTAACTGGTGGTTTTGCTCTGAGGTCCTAACTTTCCACTCCTGTTCAAAAATCAGATGTTGTTTTTCCCCATTCCTCTGGGGAAGATTTTGCCTTTGTGTGCTAACAACTGTTTACTCCAACTTTTAACCCTGGGGTCTTCAGTATTCGCAAATGTCACAGGTACCCTCTTAATCATAGCTACACATGGCTCCACGATTACAATGTCTACATAGGGCTACATGATTACAATGCCTACACAGGGCTGCACAATTGCAGTAGCAGCCTTTTTGAGTACCAAACACTTGGTGCTGTGGCACAGTGGGTGTCCATTGTCATCCTTCTACCCCCACTCCCCCACCCCCGCTGGGAGGTTTTTGATTCTGCTGCCCTTCCTTGAGGAGTATTCCAGGTTGGGTTCCTTTTTCAGTCAAGTCCTTAAGCATCAAAAGAAACATTTTATACTCTCTCCCAGTTTGGAGGTGTGGCTACTGGTTATCTACCTTCACAGTGGATTGGAATGCTTCATTTTCTAGACTTTTTCCCGGGAGGGGAGGGGGGTGTTGGGGTTAAGGGGATGTCATAGCTAACATACACTTGAAGCGTCTTGCTGATGCAGGATACCCGGAAATCTTCCAACCACGGCTTCTGTTCAGGCCCCACAAACCCTAGGGCATGGTGTTGCAGGTAGTTTTAAAAAACCACAGGGCTATGGTCAGCTTTTGGGTTTTAACCACTACACCAGGAGCTGAGGCTGCATGTGGGTTTCCTAGCCGTGATGCATGCACTCGGTAAGTTTTCAAGAGACCCTAGTTTTATCACGGTCCCATTACATTAGCATGTGGTTCTGATGTATCTTGTGGGCTTTTCCAAAGGACCGTAGGAAGAAACAACCTAGGGGGAAGGTCCCATCTACTGTGATCTGGGGAGAGGAAAACGGCAGCTGTGATTTTAACACTCACCTCATACATATATGTAAAAACTTCATAAAACTTAGGAAACCCAAGATCTCTTTAATGTCAGTAATTTAAGCTTTTAAAATCAATTTAATTTCAAGAAAATTTTGCTACAATAACATCAACCTAGAAGTTTTTCTATATTGAACATGTTATGTTAAAGATTGGATGTTTTCTTTTACTTAGCTGTTTGAAAAAAGAGAATCCCTTATAATTAATTATGGGTAATTTTTAATTTTTTTAATGGTAAATTATCTTACTCAATTAGAAGATGAGAGATAATTCTTGAATCTTGCAAAGAAACCCAAAGTGCTCCTTGAGAACAGTTTCCTAGGGTTGGTGGAATGTCCTCACAAAACACATTCTTTGCGGGTGAGGTTGAAGACTGAAATCTCCCCCCCCCCCACACACACACACAGTTGTAAGAATATTGACTGCACAGAGCAGTTTCTTTATGGCGTTTCATTGCAAAGTTTCTTTTCCTGCCCACTTACATAATGTTTTGAAAATGGGGCCAAATGATTCTCCAAGATACTTTATTCGGGATAATATTAACTAGAAATTCAGATGATGGAGAGATAGGTCAGTGTTTTCTCAGAGGACTTAAATTTGGTTCCCTTCACTCATGTTGGTTGCTTACAACTACCTGTAAGATCTAGCTTCAGGGGATCAATACCTCCTTTTGGTCACTGGGCACATACTTTCAGGTACATATATATATGTTAAGAAAACATACATTTTAGATATGTTTTTATTAAGTATTTGAAGCCATAAGATTGTTCTAAAATCACATTGCCTAATATGGTAACCATTAGTCAAACTGATTATTTAAATTTTAATTGATGAGAATGAAATAAAATTAAACATTTAGGTCTTGAATCATACAGAAGGTTCAGGGGTGAAATGTATTTTCTGCCTGCCACCTTAGCGGTACAAACAAAGTAATTCCTTCTTTGTTGTAGACAACCATACTGAATACATTGTTCACAGTCAGACATAGGGCCTAATCTGGCTAACTACCTACTTCACTAATAAAGCTTTACTAATGTATAGACACAACCATTTGTTTTCATATGTTCTACTTTAAAATCTTTTATCATCTTTGTGCGAGGTATGTGTGCATAGGAACAGGAGAGAAGGGCACGTGTGTAACAAGTCTTTTTCTGTCTTTTTCCTACCAGCCAGCTCCCAAATAATGACATTGAGACTTATAGCTATGAAAGCTCAGTCTTAGCTTAGACTTGTCCCAGCAGCTATTATAACTTAACCCATATTTTTATTTATCTATGTTCTACCTAGCTTTTAGCTCTCACCCATTCTCTGTATCTGACTCATTCTGCATCTCCATGGCATCTCTTCCTCTCTTCTTTCCAGAGTCTGGAGTGGGAGGTCCTTCTGGCTATGTGTTGCTTTCATTGGTCAATGAATAAAGAAACTGCATTGGCCTGTTCATAGGACAGATCTTAGGTAGGCAGGAAAACCTAGGCTGAATGCTGAAACAAGGAAAGCAGAGTCAGAACAGCCATGGAGCTGCTGCCAGTCTTTGCCAGTAAGCCACTGCTATGTGGCGATATTCAGATTAATAGAAATGGGTTAAACTAAGATGTAAGAGTTAGCCACTAAGAAGTTAGAGCTAATGGGCCAAGCAGTGTTTTAATTTAGTTTCTATGTTGTTATTTTGGGGCTAAGCGGCCTTCCTGTTACAAGAGTCCTTTAACCTCTCCAAGATCTGCTGTATGTGACATTTAAAATGTTTACATTTTTTAGAGTGAACCATGACCATTCCTAGCATTGACCTTTAAAGTCTCCAAAAGAGATGATGGATAATAAACAATAACAATTCCACCTGGATTGTGATAATACCATTAAGATGACAAACACCACCCAAAGATTAATTTTGAACTACAAAGTACTCAGGACAACTTCAATGCTGCAAACTCATAGGACTTGACCATGATCCCTGAGCCATCTCTCAGGATTCTTTTACATGAGGCTTCTTCAGACAGTAGCAGCTGGAGTAGAGATAGGACCAAAAAGTTGGGCATATGTTTCTCTCCTTTTACAGAAGAAAAAGAAATGTTGTGGCCTCTGCTTTAGAGAATTTATTTTCCTAAGTTGAAGCTGTGTGAGCAGATAGCATCGCTGTTATATACTTAGTGCAGTGATGTCATGCCATGGAAGGCAGACCATCAAAATTTAAAGATGAACTAAACCAGACCACACAGGAACCAAACCAGATCATATGCACCAACCTCCAAGTACTGAGGCAAACGGTCACTCATTTAAAGGGAGGGGGAAATTAAGTTCTTTTCTTGTAGATCATCCATCTGTGGTAGGTCTGACCCAGTGCTTAATTCCAAGTGCCCTGTTTTTTCTGAGGCCAGGGCTTTCAAAGGGGCTCAGTGAGGACCTTGTGAAGACTGAGCCTCACTGGGGTAGATTACAGGGTAGCACGGAGAACTAAAATTAGAGGGAAGTGTGCCTCGCTGCAAATAGTGACCTCTCAGTGACCAGTGTCATCTTCGTCCTGGCTGTGGCCGACAGATTTTGATTGTTTCAGATTGTGCTGATGTTATAAGTCTTTGCGTGTGTGTGTGTGTGTGTGTGTGTGTGTGTGTGTGTGTGTGTGTGTGTTTCTCAGTTTTTCTCCACGCAGAATAGATGATTATGACAGTAAGATCCCATAACCAGGCAGGAAGAAAAACTTGGGCATTTAGAACTGAAGCTGATTTAAAAGCTAAAGCTTTTATGATGAAGTGTTTTGTGGTACTTCTTCCGTGTGTGTGAGGGGCAGTTCTAGGGTGCAAAGACATCATTAATGGGTGGACCCTTTGAATTGGTGTTCTGGATCAAAAATAAAACTTTTAGCGGAAGCTCACACTTGGATTTTCCCAAATACTTACAAAATAAGAACATTTTGACACAGGGCTACATTTTACATTTTATTTTTGTCCCCAGATTTCCTAATGAGACTCCAACTCTTGGTGATTGTTGGTTGTCAAATGATGATACGTTGGGTCATTTGTTGTTCTGGGGGATGATGAGGGAGATGGGGGGGAGGGGATGATGAGGGAGAAACAGAGGGGGATAAGGGAGATACAGGGACAGGTATGTCACCTCAGAAACTGGAGTTCATCTTGTCTTTTGGAGCAAAAGCAGAGGACAATGAGGTTGCAGCCCAGTAGGTGATGCTAAGAAAGGAGAAATGAGTATAATTACGTCATAGAGAAGGAGCCAGAACCCGAGAAGTGGCACAGGTAGATCTAATTCATCCTTTGGGAAGTTGGTGCAAGTCTCCGTGTGGTGGTTCAATTGTAATTTACTTAGCTAGACACATGTTGTATGCTGCAGCTGCATCTTTCACATACACATGTATATTCGCCTTGGTCTGGGCGTGGTTAAAGGAGAACAGTAATAAAGCAATTGCTGCAGTGTACATACATGTACATATTTACAGATATAGATACAGATACCGATACCATACACTCCCCAAAAGCAAGGCGTGAAGTTAAAGTTGTTGCGCGTGGTTGTTTCCCAACGTTTGCCAAAAGGGGTTCTAGGTAAACGTTCACATTTGCTAATCCAATAATTTAAAATCCATATTCTTGCATGGTTGACATTGAACATGTGTTTATTATCTACATAGGTTTATTTGGACGGTTAATTCAAAGCACACAAACTTTGTTTTCTTTTTCAGTAATTTTATGAATAAGCATCAGAAGCCAGTACTAACAGGCCAGCGGTTCAAAACCCGGAAAAGGGGTAGGTTGTGTTGTTTTTGTGTGTGTGTGTGTGTGTGTCACACTCTAATCAGATTATTAGAACTGAAAAGGATGCCCTCCTCTCCTTCCTGGTATGATGGAACTCTGGGTAGCCCTGTTCCACAGTGCAGGATTGCTTAAGGGTGGCTCTTACATCCTACCCAAGCTCTGCCTTTTTGGGGACAAAATGGAGATAATAAATAAAATAAACTTAGCTTGTTTTTTTGCTTTTGCTTTTTTTTTTTTACAAACTTTATTGTTTTGACATTATTTATATTGTAGTTTCGTTTGTTTTTTGAGAAAATATTCATGAGAAAGATAGACATAATATTTTTGTTGCAGCATCAAAGGGTCTTTTATCTCTTGTTGTATAGTGAACACTGTTGCTATTAATCCATATATGAGTTCATGGCACCTCGCCCCTCCCCCACATGACTGACGGGTACTGTGGTTCTGGTATAAGTGATGTTAAAGACTTATTGCCATTCTCACGGCAGACAGCTTACACGTAGCCGTTCAGTACAAGCTGGACAGGTTTACTGATATCTAAATTATGCAAGTGTGTAGTTTAAGCAAACAGTCTATGAGATGTAGTTACAGCAACAGGGCTCTTGACTCTTAAGTAATGCTTTTGATTTTTCCCATTCGTGAAGCAAGATCACATTTTCCTATGGCGTTCTCTCTCTCTCTCTCTCTCTCTCTCTCTCTCTCTCTCTCTCTCTCTCTCTGTCACCAGTATTAATTGTTCACGTCCTCCTACAGAAGCAGAGGATCCATTCCTTTGCCTGCGTCCCTCCTGTCCTCCTATTCTGTGACTGGACATGATCCTCATGGTCACTCTTTCACACAGTGTCATTGGGATCTTTTGGCTAAATAACTTTAGTCTTTTTTTTTTTATTTAGGCTTCATTTTTCTATGACTTAAAACTATGCACTCATAACTTTTCCGTCATTATACAAAGGTATTGATATCAACAATAATTCTTCTATTATAAATGCCTTTCACTTTTTTATTAGTTCTTACAATTTATTTCGATCATATTCACCTTGTCTCCCTCCCCCACATATTCCTAGATGCCTCCCTTCTCTTCCCACACAACTTCCATGTCTATTTTTTTTTAACTGCACCAGAACCCACTTGTACTGCCCAAATGTTCTTGGATGTATGGCCTCCACCAGATCATGGAAGACTTATTGGGTCAACACTGACCCTTCCTCTCCCAGCAGCTAAAAATTCACACTAGCGCCTCTGCAGAGTTGGGGGGAGGGGGCTTTGTGTCCAGCTCTCTCTCCACGCTTCCTCTTCTTTAGGCTGGCATGATCTTCTGTGTGATGTCACAGCCACCATGCGGTCATATACACATCCATCCTGCTGCATCCACCCCTGGCTCTGCCTCTTGAGTTCCTCCTAGCCCCTCTTCCACGGTGATCTCTGAGCCTTTGGAGGTTGGAGTATGGTACATCAGTGCCATTTACCCTCCCATTGTGTCGTGCTGAAGAGCTGTCCTGGTCACGTTTCTTTATTCGACCACTTTGGGTTGTCACCCTGAAGCTGGACTGTCCACTGTCTGCACCAGTGTTTTCCTTCACGTGTGTGTTTTTGTTTCCTTTGTAAGAGCTCATGATGTAGCCGATGGTCACTCCCCACCTCTGAGGCTTTGGGATGTCTCGATACATCCTTTGCTCTTGTCTGTAAAGAATCAGTTTGGCCAAACTCTGGGTTGGAAATTGTTTTCAGCCAATTTTTTGAAGACACTGATTTCTGAACCAGAATTGTTCAGGACTTATTTCTGCTCCTTGATACTTTATGTGTGGCTTGGTTTTGGTTTGCTCTGCCCCAGAAACTGAGACCCTAACCCTTCCTTCTGGTGCTCTGGGATTTCATGGCAGTGAACATACCTTGAGTGTGTGCTCACACCATTTGTCAGCTGAACACTCATGTTCTTCAATTCTGTAAAAACTTCCTGAAATTTTTAAATATAATTTCCATTGACTTGGAGGTTTGCTATCTTTTTCTTACTGTACTATTTCGGTATTTGGCTGGTCTGCCCTCTGCCTTGTCTTTTGACTGAGATTTTTCTAGATTGTTCACGACAGATGTTTTCAGCTTTCTCTTTCAGTTCTCCCATTGAGTTCATGTTTCTGTAATTTTTCATTCCAAGAGTTTACTGTTACTCCAGAAGTATTTATAATATTCCTCTCTACCCCCCCCCCTTTCTCTTCAACACCAACCATTAATGTTACTGTGTGTTAGATACTTAAAATGTTTGGAAGCCTTAATGTCCAGAGTCAATCAGTTTGTCAGGACAGATGTCTGAACGAGGGGTTTTAGAACATGGGAATCTATATGGCCAGTTTCTTTCAGCACTTTATTTACACACACATGAAACTAATTTTTTTTTTCAGATGAAAAAGAGAAATTCGAACCCACAGTCTTCAGGGATACACTTGTCCAGGGGCTTAATGAGGCGGGTGATGACCTCGAAGCTGTAGCCAAATTTTTGGATTCTACTGGCTCACGATTAGATTATCGTCGCTATGCAGACACACTCTTCGATATCCTGGTGGCCGGCAGCATGCTTGGTAAGCCCTATGGTTTTAGCATGTTCTTATAGTATGTATGTATCTCAAGTCCGTTACCATAGTTCCGCTTAGGATAGAATCCTTGGAAGCTTACATTAATTAAAAAAAAAAAAAAATTTGCAACTTTTACGTAGACTATAATTCCGAATGGTATTAATGTAGGTTGAAATGATTACTAGTTCGTAGAACATAGAACTGAGAGTTTCTGTTCACACTAGGACGCAGCCACTTCAGCCAAGAGCCAATTGCTTCATGTGTCCCTAAGCCACAGGTGTCTATAGAAGGCTGTGGCTTTGTGTGTTTGTATATGTCTTCTAGATCCTTCCCACATACTTGAAGAACCAAGATGTCAAATGGCAGCTTTTCTTTTCTCTTTCGTTGATGTCAGGACTCATTCTTAATAGTTTTTAATAGTTAATTCTTCCACCATATCCAATGAGACAGGGTCACTCAATCAAACCCAAAGCTTGTAACATGGCTATACCAGCTCGCCAGGTTACTCTAGGGAATCCCGTGTTTACCCCCTGAGCATTTTGTATGGGTTTTGGGAATCTGAATTCTGGCCCTTAGAACAGCTTCTTTACATCTTAGTTCTTATCGCTGATTTCCATGGTAGCTCCACGCCATTAGAAGTTGTCAGTTTGTTTTCAGTTATCCAAGAGATATTTGTGGACTAGAGATGACTCCGCTGTTAAAAGACCATTGGCTGCTCTTCTAAAGGACCCAGGTCTGATTCCCAGCGCCCACAAGGTGGCTCACAACCATCTGTGCGTGCAGTTCCATCGGATCCAATATGTTAGCATTCAGGCACTTGCATTGGCCTGCCCTTGGGGACCTTGCAGGATACGTCATACTTGCGTGCATGCTCTGGTCAGTGCTCAGGCAGTTAGACTGGCTTGCTCAGGGTCCTGACAGTATCATCTGCTATGCCGGGCACTACCTGGTTTCTGTGAGCATGCATTATGCCCCCTTATAAGAGACAAACTCCACCCACCTCCCTCTTCTGTCCCAAGGCTTTTCTGAAGAGGGAGGCAGGCAGGCCTTTGCGCCTCTCCTTTCTAATTCTCTCCTAATAACTCCTCCCAGCACCCTTGTGAGCCCTGTCACGTGGTGTGTCTATCTGCTGTCCCGCAGTTTCTAAACTATAATGCAAGGCCCTCTCCAGCCTTCACGTGTGCTCCACAAATGTGGCTCACTTATATCCGTGCAGGCAAAACATCTAACGTATAAAATAAAAGTGACTTGGTTTTCGTTTTTGTTTTATTTTAAGAGAGAGATGAGCAAATCTGTGGAAATATTGTGATTGTTTCAAACACTTAGAAGTGGAGCCAAAGTGTGCTGGCTGCACGGATGAGGCAGTTGGCATAATAGAAGTGCTGTCCTGGATGTCATCTGTACTTCCAGTTGAGATTTGCCGGCCAAGCCAATCTACTTTGAGACGGGGCAAATACAGTTCTCCATTTGGAGGTCGAGCCTCCTCTGAACCCCCGTTCACATGCTCTGCTGTGGAACGTGACCCCCACAAACCACCAGGCCTTGTTCTACATGGCTGAGCTTCACTGCATTCTGAATTAATTTTGTGATACCATTTATACAACTCACTCATCGGCATAGAACTCAAGAAATCTCAATACAGTATGTTAAATTCCAATACCCAGAAATGACCATTGATAATATTTTGGCTAGTCCCTTCTAGAAGTCTCTCCTCTCACACACTTTTGATAACTGAACAATATCATATGTGTCTGGTACTATGTGTGTTAATTTGTATTTGCTGAGCAATATAGTCTGCCTTTCACCTCCATGAGTGTTACAGTTGGGGTGATTTCACCCCAGTGATAATTAAAAATATTGAGTTCCGGTGTGTTTGTAGACGCATCCCTGTATCCTGCTCTGTGTAATTATTAGCAAAGCACCAACCACGCTATTAAAGGATTGAGCTATTAGGATAGGATCCTAGCAAGCAAAGGAAATGTTTTCTTAACATGTTGCCTTATATCACGAATCTCCTACGCTTGTCTTTTTATAGATCTTCGTCAACTAAATTAACAGTTGATATTTTTAAATTTGTAATGAAATGGTACGTTTTCTGACGTTACTTTCAGTATTCACTGGTTATATTTTATCAGTGCACTGGCAACTCTGTGAGGGTGGTTAGGCAGCGTGTCACGCATCGGTTAGCCCCCTGGAACCTTGTTATTTTCACTGCTCATGCGGGCAGCTCATTTTCCGTAGACACTTTCGGTTCTCGTATAGCAGCTGCATGTTATGTTTTAGGGTCCCAGTGACCTCCAAGCAGCAGTCTTAATCCTTCTGTCTGTGCTGAGCTGTTTCTATTTCCTTCCCCTCCTATAGAATTGCTAGTGAGCCCTTCTTACCTCTCTTCCACCCCGTATTGAAGTATCTGCACACTATGATTTCCTCCAGGGCTTATTTACCATCATAGCTGATTTAGCCCTGCAGCCCAGACGCCATCCTCCACACTGCCCGTGTATACCACAGGCTGTTATATGTTTGACACAGCTTAGCCATTTTACACACTCCAGATGCCTGTGAGTCCAGATTTAAGATGAACTAAGAAAAGTCCTTCCTTTAACTGAATACTTTGTCAATGACCAGTCATGCAGGAATTTCCTTCATATCACAAGGTTTTCCTATTGTTCTTGGTCTTTCATCAAAGAATGTTTGTCTTTTCCTTTACCTCTATCTTAAGAAAAAGGAACTGCAAGGGATACATTGTGGCCACAAAGGATACATTTTCTTCCTGCTACTGCTACCATCTCGAAAAGTAGGCTGTTCCAAAACCAAGAAGTGGCAATTAACACTTGCTTCTAATGTGATGTGAAAACACTTGAAAGGCAAGCCTATCTCAGCATATGATAACCATTATCTGTTGTGAGGACCAATGCATTCTTAAAATCTTTACCTCCCTAGGGAAAAGTCTGCAGGTTCAAAGTCAGACTTTCCAGTTCCTCAGTTTTTACCATGAAGGAACAATTAATCCAGAGGTTTGAGAAGATTATCATCTTAATATAATTTTAATTCCATTGGCTGTGTTCATTAAAAGGCGCTAATGAAATTGGGGGTGTAAGTTGTTTTAAGGAAAATAGACTCCTGCAGGAGCTGACTTATTGAAAACTAATTTACTTACAAAATGTTATTGAAGTTTAAAGCCCCATGGACAGCTCGGTAAGGGAAGAAATTCTCATTTCCTACATCCAGTACCAAAAGTGGCTACCTGCGGCCCTTTCCACCCAGTGTCAGAAATCACAAATTAACTTAATGCTAAATTACACAAATCTAAGTAGATAACTACTTTGGTGTCCTCATTGCTGTATAAATTATGCATATTTAAATTTTAGAAGTGACTGATAGTAGACATTGGTCTCCTCATTGCTATACCCGTGGTACACAGTACAAAACAAACAAACAAACAAAAAAACCTGTATGCTTCAAATACTTGTTAAATATAGGAGAGTTATCTCCAAGATGGGTCACTCAGATCCATCCTAACTAAAGTGAAATAGAAGTGGAAAACAGAAATGTTTAATATACTGTTTCTGCCTTTGTCAGTGCTTATAGTAGCCATTGTTGGAAGTTACAGGAACATGGAAAACTGAACTCTGATAAACATCTACTAGCAAGCAAATAGGAGAATTAAAACACTGTTCCAGCCAGTGCAGCTGCTAAAGGATCTCAAGTTCAAGGCATCAGTACAGACTGTTAGCCACATATAGGACATTGTTGTCGTGAAAAAGGAAATGGTTTTATAGAAACATTCCTGTATCCCAGTAGAAGCCAAAAGGGTTCATAAGAGTTGGTTGCTATGGTTGAGCCCACTTTTAGTACTGATAGCCCACACCACCAGACCCTCCATCCATGAAAGCTGGACCCTCTGCTAAGGGATGGCTTGGTAAACAAGAGCGCATGCTGCCGTTGGCGGAGGACCCAAGATTGGTTCCTGCACCTGTGTGTCTAACTTAGAGGGTCTGACACACCCTCTTCTAGCCTCCAGCCAAGTCAGCACCACCAAGTGTGCACACCCAAGTGTGCAATGGCACACATACTTATCTATATAAGTCATTTAAGAAAAAAATAAAGCTTAAGAAAAACAGAGCTGAATCTGTTCCATCCTGCTTAGGTAGATAAGGTCCAGCAAGGCATTTACCAGTCCTGAAAAAAAGCCATGGCCTAGTGTAGGAAGAAGCATCCAGAATGTCTTGAGGATAGCAACACAGTTCACTCGGTAGAGGCTGGCTTTCATGGCTAAGTACCCACTTTGGGAAGAACTAGGTTTTTAACGATAGTATCTAGTGAAAGCCAGGACATGGAACAGGTGTGCTCAGTATATTATTAACAACTTATTTAGATCGTCTTGGAAACAAATGCTTGGCAACTTGTCTTTATTTGCACACGTGCACCCCAGGAAGCGTACCGTGACTGTTTTTATGCCTATTCTCCTGTTTCCTTGACATTTCCTTCCTGTTTTGGCATTGCCCCTCCACCATCCTAACTGTGCTCACCTGTCTTCCAGCCCCTGGAGGAACACGCATAGACGACGGTGACAAGACCAAGATGACCAACCACTGTGTGTTCTCAGCCAACGAAGACCATGAAACCATCCGAAACTATGCTCAGGTAGAGCCTGGCATGCAGAGCGGGAACGGAAGCCCCAAACAGATCATAATGATGGGGAAAGAAGCTCTAAATATCAGCGCCAGACAACTCTCATGGGTGTGAAAAAATACACGGTTGCATTCCTAGCGAGCCCTAACTTTTTAGATGATACCATCCCTTTGCCCACCTGCAATTGTCCAGGTGCCCTCTATAAATTCATCCTATTTTTGGAGAAAACAGTCTTTCTTTTCCTACTAAAGCTGCACACTCCCTTTGACCGATTGGTTTTATATCTTGGTCTTAAGACCTCTCGCGGCCACACTTGAGGACGTATAAGATGGCCATGGTGATTATCAGTAATGCGAAGGAGGGAAATGAATGTACAACTGATTTGGAAATTTTGTGACTTACAGTAATAAATTACATATAGTATAGTATAGTATAGTATAGTATAGTATAGTATAGTATAGTATAGTATATTGAAGAGTATGAAGAAGGCTGGAGACATCACAGTGATCAAGACCGTGGGCTGCCTACCCTGCTACAGGAACTAGGTTTAATTCTCAGCACCCATATGACAACTTACTGGGGATCCCCAGTCCTTGGATCAAACAACCCACTCTGATCTCCGAGGTCACCATGCGTGCACATGGTACACACACATACATACAGGCAACAATACACAAAAATAAATCAGTTTTTTAATCATCAAGAGTAAGAAAGGGTTAGGAGTGTAATTCAGCTAATAGAGCCTTGCCCGGCATTTACAAAGCCGAGGTTTGATCCCCTGGCATTGCATAAACTGGGCAGGGTGATGCCTGCCTGTGCTCATCCTCAGCTACATAGTGAGATGGAGACCAGCTTGGGCTTCAATAGACCCAGTCTCAAGAATCAGGAGAGGTGAAAAGATACATGTATAGCATAAAACCTGTAGGAGAGTCATAAGTCAGCCCCCCCGTTAAACGTGTGTGAATATGTTCAAACTCACTGGCTCTTAGGGGAATGTTAAAATTATGGTGCGCCCGTTTGCCCATATTAGCTTGGTGAAAATGTAAGGTGTTTTTAGGGCCGCAAGAAAGGTCTGCAAATGCAGCTAGCCTGGCCTGTTTTCCCTGCTCTGGTTCTATATGGATTTGTTTAAAAGAGTGGGCTGTGGGCTGACAGTGTGGCTCAGTGGGGAGCATGCATCTGCATAGCGGGCCTCATTACCAACATGGAGCATGGGGTGGCGTGTGTTTTCACATGGAACAGCAGACCGGGTCAAACTGCTCGGGTGCTGGGCTGTCCTCTGCATCTCTTTATTTCTCCTGTGTATGTAAGAGTTGTAACTGCTCTGAGAAGGCCTGGGTTTAAACTGTAACACTTCGTTCCATAGCTCATCTTTTGGGGGTTTGGAGGCTGGGTCTCTCATACCAAACTCCCAGTGCTCCAGACACTTAGACCTCCACAGCTGGAAGGACCATAATGTCTAAGTCTGGTTTCTTCCAACTTCTGCATCTGGAAGATTGAAACTAGTTTATTTTCACCAGCATGTGTTTATTCATGTTGTTTCTGTTCTATTTCTGTTTCTATTCTCTTTTCCTCTGTTTTTTCATTTCAGATTGTGTTTTTGCTTTCAATGTGTTTATTTGTGTGTCTTTATGTAAAGATTTGTGCACAGCAGCAGTTGTCCTCGAAGGCCAGAAACCTTCTGTTCCCTCAGAGGCGGAGGCATGGGAACTTTTGAGCCTCCTGACATGGATGCTGGGAATCGAACTCCGTCCTCTGAAACAGTAGCAAGCACTCTTAGCCTTGGGTTCGCTTCTCTAGCCCCAGTCTCCATTCTTGAATTGGCTTTATCCAGTGTGTGTATTTGATCCTATTTTTCCTGGGGTCATGGTACCTTCTGTGAAATGCTTATAGATCCAATGTCTTAATGTGAGAACTTTTATCATTTTATCATTGCAGAGCTATGACGGTGGATGTAATTTCTACCCCTCTTTCTATGGCCTTTAAAATTGTTTGCTTAATTCAGCGATTCTGTTTATGTTTTATGTTTTAGGTCTTCAATAAACTCATCAGGAGATACAAATATTTGGAAAAAGCATTTGAAGATGAAATGAAAAAGGTAAATTCAAATAGCTAAAGTAGAAGGATCCTGAAGTTGGGGGTCCTCCTGGGCCACAAAATGAGACCATATTGCACACACGTACACGTGCATGCGCACACACATACACACGCTCGCGCAATTTTTAACTTCAGCACTCTTGCTCCCTGGCATGAGGTGATGCCTCGTTTTTGCTGAGAATTTCGTAGACGTGGATTAAAGTCAAATGCTTTGATTCTGGTTCTTCCACTTACTCAGTATAAATGTCAGAGTGATGAGATCGCTCTGAAGCAGTCTTTAGGATGCTAAGGATGCTGAGTTTGTGTGTTCTACACACATCACAGAACGAGTAAGAGAATCGCGTCACCAGCATGTAAACCTGTATTCATGATGGAAACTTTTCGCTGGTATTGAGTGATGAAAACCACAACCAGGTCCCTGTTGTGATTGGAGGCCCCCTGGGGAATGTCAGCATCATACCTAAGACATGGTGAGCTTGAGAAAATGTAGTTACAACATAAAGCAGCGAAGTTAGGGAAAGGAGGACCACATCCTACAGCCCCAAGGACATTGTGAAGAGGAGCATAAAATCCCCTTTGCTTTATTTCAGACTTTGTAAGTCACCCTCCCTCACTTTCTAAGACCTTAAGGTTTGAAGCATTGTGACCCGCACATCTTCTGTCTTCCCAAAGTCAAAGAGTCCTCTCTCTCACGTTCTATCTAGAAATTCCTTTGTCCTGTATCTTCCATTACCTCCTTACCAAGGCTTGGTTTTAAACTATGATCCAAGAAACAATGTGTTTGATTCTGAATGTTTTAAAGACTTGGACAACCCCTTTCTCCCTCAAAGGTCTTACTTCATATGGATCCTTTCCTGCTGTGTTTTGTGTTTGCAAAAAGTTACATTCAAGGGGCTGGAGAGGCGGCTCAGTAGTGCAAAGTGCTTCTTACACTTGCAGAGAGCCTGAGTTCAGGTCCCAGCACTGATCGGATGACTTTTAATAACCTGTTCCAGTTTCAGGGATCCGACACGCTCTTCTAGACTTTCCAAGCACCTGCATATACATGACAATTATACACAGACACACACATGTAAATCAATAAACCTAAAATTTTGTTCTTTCGAAAATAAAGTGTTTGCATATGCCATGGTGAGGAAGTGATCACCCAACATGGGGATGGGGTGATAGCCAGTATGTTACAGAATACATGGTCACTATATGCTTCCCCCTTTCCAGGTGCAATAGCCACATGTACATTATATATACACACTCTTCCCAAGCGTCTCTTACTGTGACTATAGCTACGTGTGCATGAACCTAGAGAAAAGTACTGTGTCAGACAGCCTAACTTTCTACAGTATTTATTCGTCATTGGGCACGTGCACATGCGTGCTCGCCCAGCCTGTGACAGCTGCACCATATGGTGACCTGCTTCCTCACCTAGACGTGGCGGGATGTTCTCATTGCATTGTCTTCCTACCCTGGTGTCTGCACGTATAGACATGATCTCTTGTGTTTGACCCACAGCTTCTCCTCTTCCTTAAAGCATTTTCTGAAGCAGAGCAGACAAAGTTGGCAATGCTGTCCGGGATCCTGCTGGGCAATGGAACCCTCCCGGCAACCATCCTCACCAGTCTCTTCACCGACAGCTTAGTCAAAGAAGGTAATCGTGCTTGGGTCTTGTCGTGCGCGTGGGGGAAAACAAAGGGACGCTACAGACATTGTCGCATGTGAGGCAGAAAGGAAAGAAGCGCTATAAACAGAAAACCGCCCGCGCTCCTCGTGTGTGTGTGTGTGTGTGTGTGTGTGTGTGTGTGTGTGTTTACACACATATATCTCCAAATAAGAAAGTTCACTTTTATAATAAAGAATCAGAAGAATGTCACAGCTGTATATTGGCATTCGAATTCTACTTGCCAACTAAAATCTTAGGCAGAGTGTGAACACCTGGAAATTGGTTAGGTCCAAACCATTTCTTCCAGCTTGTGGTTTGTGGACCACTTTATTTTCCGGGACTGCTTTGTGCTTCGTAGAACCTTTTTGTCCTTGGAGATAAAAGCCCAATCATTTTCAAAAGATCCCTGAGACAGAAAACCTCTTCTACACCATTTCGGCTTCAGATCTGTGCACAGGACCTATCAGGAGGCTGAAGCCTAAGGGGTCATCACAGGCTCCAGGCCAGCCTGGGCTACAGAGTGAGTTCCAGGCCAGCCTGAACTACATAGCAATTGCCCTGCCTAAATCAAAGAAGGCAGACAAGCGTGAAGGCAGGGTTCTCTGGTGTTGGTTCTTGTCACATTTTTAAGACCTTCAGGGTGGGATGGTGTGCTAGTTGAGAGTACTTGCTGCTCTCACGGAAGACTGGGGTGTGTGTCCAGCAGCTCTAACTGAAGCTCCGGGGTAGCCTACAGTCGGTTGACTTTAGACATACACACATGCACGTTAAGATATCTTTGGGAAAAGGCCTTCATTGTCCAAAGGACAGTGGATGTTTTTCAAGTCGAGATTGCTGCGGCAGCAAGACGCACGCACGAGTTCTAAAGTTTGGCAGTTTGCACGGCTGCAATCACTGATTATACAATAAAACAAGAGTGGGCTGTCTTCTTGGAGGAGGATAATGGTATGCAAATTATAATTTAACATAAAACAGTGATTTTCCTTAAAAATAAATTAAAGGAGCTTTTGTGAGAACATCTGTTTCTTCTGGGAAGTCTTCCTCCTGCCTGTAGGACAGCCCAGCTCCATTCACGCCCATAGGGCTAGAGTGCCGTTGTAGCTAGGAAAAAGTAGCAAGTCAAGAGACAGTTGGCATTGCGCAGATTCTCGATAGTGTTAGGGTTCTAGAATCATTCATTATTGTCAACACTGGGACATTTTTGAAAGTATTTTTCTGAAAAGAATTCAGCACCTTCCGGGTATCTTATGTTATTAGCCGTTTCCACACAGAAGAAGAAGGTACAGTTGACACCTTACACATTGATTATGCTGAATTACCCTAGCCACCACAGTAGAAGATAATCGCCTTGCTAGTTAATATAACCCTAAGTGGGGAGTGGGGTTCAGTAGTCAACAGCACTTTTTACCCTTGCTGACGCTAAGGACTAAGTTCCCCACACGATCGGGTGGTTCCTAACCACTTATCCCTCCATCAGTTTAGGGGACCCAGTGCCCTCTTCTGGCTCCCATGGTCACGTGCACACATAAGGTGTTTATATAATACCCAGGTATGCACATGTACATAAAATATAACACATCTTTACCAACAACCATTATAGAAGTTGGGCAGTGCTTGTAGAACTCAATTGTTTACCTTTTTGCGTTTGAAATTGGTTATAGTAAAATGGGGGGAGAATGTCTCTGCCATGGGAGTGATCTTGTGTTTGCATGGTGGCTTTGTCCTCATCCTTCACCGTCTCCTAACTAGGAAAGGATTACAATATTACGCCTTTGCTCAACTCCTATGTAATAGCCATCCAAGAAAAAAGGACCATTCCACACAGTAAGAGAGTGACTTCAAAAACCTTCCGGGTTTCCCATTGAGTGTCTCCTGTAATACAGAGTGATAGGCTTAAATATAGATTGTTCTTAAGCTTCAGATTTCAATCACGATTTATTTTCTTCTTAAAAACAGATTACAGAATAGTCTTAATTTTACTCCCTTACCTAACTGTATTAAAGTTTATATTGATTCTATGAGCTACTAATATTGTTTATAGTTTGTGCTTTGAGTTGTGGTGTCTCTCAAGTGATTCAGCACCTGCCTCGCATGCATGCAAGCCCAGGTTTCCCTGCCAGTGACACCGAAAGAAGACTCACAAAAGTAGTCAGCTCAAGATTCTTGAGGGTATAAAGCATATTTCCTTAGGGGTGTGTGTGTGCGTGTGTGTGTGTGTGTGTGTGTGTGTGTGCGTGTATGTAATGCCACAGCATCCATGCATCAATCTGTGCACAACTTTCTCGTGCTAGCTTTGCCTTTATACAGATTCCAGGGACTGAACTCAGGTTCTCAAAGCCGTTTTGCTGACCCCGTGTCTAAGTGAAATAATAATTGTAAAGTTAGGGTGGACATCAGAGTGAACAGGAACTTCGTTCATGCCCCAGACTTCATCCCAAGAGTGGTGTCCCCGGTCATTGTCGATAGATTGTCCTCAGATCAGCTTTGGCACACCCCCCCTCCTTGTCCGTGTTCAGCAGTAAGGCACGTCTTAGCATATAGGTCCAGGAGCCTTGCCAGTGGGATGGTGCGGATGGCTGAGGTCGCTGAGGTAGTGGCCAATGAGGTGCCAGCACTGAGACTCATCAGAGGTCAACCTGGATTGACCGAAATAGGAATTCTTCTAGAAAGAAATATTACTAGCTGCTTATGCCACCAATACTAGGCAGACATTCAATTTAGGAAAATCAGTTAAATATTTCAACTACACCATAAAGCTTCATCATATGCTATATAAACATGTATCCAGAAATTGGAAGCGTTCCAGAAAAACTGTCTGCTAACTAGCCAATAGTTTATTTTTGGAAGTAATCATGATTCAAATATGGATAAGGGACTGAGTGGCTTCCTGATTTACATCTACACATCTATCTAAATTACTTTTAAAATTCCAGGAGTGTTTCATTTTCAGCAGCCCTGGTGTATGAATCGAAAGGTTGGCGACCACCCTCATCAAGAGGTCCCTGTCAGTCACTGTCAGTCCTTACCCACATCACTTAACACTTGACTGTCCCTTGAACTACACTTCTGTCATTCCGGCTGCTCAGAAAGCTGAGGCAGGGGAACCATATGTTCCTAGCCCGCCAGCCTGAGCTACACAGCAAAACCCTAACTCAACAACACACTAAATAAATGAGTCTGAATCTTAAATAGATTCTCAGGCTGTGGTTCTGTCCGTCGGGGTGTCCAACTTCAGCGCAGTCTCAATGGCAGTGGGCACTCCAGAGTCACACCCTGTAGGCTGTCCCACATCAAACCTAGGCTTCCTCCGCACCCTAACTCCTGTGTTGAAAGAATGAGTAGAGTAGGAAGCCTCCCACGCCTTTCCCAGGAGACGGATCGACCACTGCTTTCCTACCCTTTGCCTGCATCTCCTGGTCTGAAGTCCCACAGTCCTTGAATGCAGTAAGCTTGTGGGGCAGAGCAGCAGAGGTTTCCCCAGTTGTCTGACCGTTGTGTTTTCTAGTAAAGATGACACAGAACAGACAGCACAAATGGCCAGCTAAATGGTCTTAGCACCGCCATGAGCTGCGGTCATTCACTGCCGACCTTTGAACATATTTTATGAATTCATACCTAGAAAGTAAGTCAGACAGGTTTTACCCCAAACATCTCCAGTAGTTAGCCAGAATTTGTGAGCACAGCTTTAGCCTCTGAGTTTCGTCCAAGTTTACAAACCTGTGACTTTAGAGGCTATCAGGTGACTTTAAAGCCAGCAGGTGACCCTAAAGGTCATCAGGTGACCTTAGAGGCCTTCAGGTGACCCGAAAGGTCATCAGGTGACCTGAAAGGTCATCAGGTGACCTTAGAAGCCTTCAGGTGACTTTAAAGCCAGCAGGTGACCCTAGAGGCCATCAGTCGGACTTTTGGTACTGTGAGCTCTTGCAATTAGTGCTTTTTAGGTATACTGTAATTTATTGGCCATGTAGAAACCCTGGCCTGGTGTTACAGTTGGTGGCTCCAGTGTGAGAAGCAGACATAGGAGGGTTCCTGGGGTTTACTACCCAATAAGCCTTCCCTAGCTGGGGAGCCTCAGGCCAGTGAAGAGACCCTGTCTCGGAAAACAAGATGAAGGACTTCTGAGGAGCAATACCCAGTGCTACCTCTGGCGTGCACGCTAAGTAAACATGAATAAATGAACACTTGAGTAGTTAAGTTATACCAGATTGACATCAAGAGTCCTGCTCTGTGTGGCCCTGGCTGGCCTTGAACTCACAGAAATCCACCTGCCTCCCAGTGCTGGGATTAAAAGAGTGTGCCACCACCGCCCAGCTGAAAAGTATTTTAATTTATTTTCCTTGTTGATTTTTTTTTTTGCTGTTGTTCATCTGTTTTTGTTGTAAGTAGGATAGCACCATGTTGCCCTGCCTGTCCTCAGACTTTCTGTGTAGATCAGGTGGTCTGGCTTTTGTAGCAATGCTCCTGTCTCTGCTTCCTGTTGCTGGTGTAACAGGCATGAGCCATCATGCCCAAGTTCTTTCTCATGAAAATGCTTTCTTTGTAGTAGGACAAGCGAGCTGTGCGGGCAGGTCTGTCTGCTTTTCTTCTCTCCCAAATTACCTGTTAGCCATTTCAGGAAACCTGGTCGGAACTGTTGCCTTGTACGGCCTCACAAGGGGTCTCTGCACATGGGAATGACATTCTCGTTTTCCTTTCACAGGCATTGCGGCCTCATTTGCTGTCAAGCTTTTCAAAGCCTGGATGGCAGAGAAGGACGCCAATTCTGTTACCTCTTCCTTGCGGAAAGCCAACTTGGACAAGCGGCTGCTTGTAAGTGTGTGTGCATCAGAGGTTGTCTGCGCGACTGCTGTCAGCGTGGGGTCGTGTCAGTGACGTGGCAGCCTCTGGCCTGTGTTCCTTTTATTTCTCGTTATCATGGAGAAACTAATTCCATTCTAATTTTACGTACAGCCTTATATATTCTAAGTAAATAGAATACCCCGAGGCCAGTAACGAGAAAGCCTTTGGGAGTACTTGTGGGCTTTCCTAGAGAGGGTGAAACAGGGCAGGGAGTGCTCTGTGCTGGTAAGACATCCTGTACGTACTGTGATGCACCGAACAAGGAGGGAAAGAGAGCGAGAGAGCAAGCTGAGTATTGACGTGCCTTTTCTATGCTTCCTAGTTGGTGCATAAACAAGACACTCCTGCGACATGGCCATCCCCAACTGTGAGCCACATTAATCCCTTCTCTTACTTTCTATCTGATACATGCATATCCCTGTATTAAAAAATTATCAGGGATGCAAACACAGATAGATAGATAGATAGATAGATAGATAGATAGATAGATAGATAGATAGATAGATAGATAGATAGATAGA